>NC_092416.1:114633048-114942006 GCF_040894005.1 Engystomops pustulosus | reverse complement strand
TCCTTACATTGTATGACATACACAACGTTGGAACTATTACAAGTGAGATGTTGTTTAATGTGAAAAGCATTAGTACCTGAAGTATCGTGAAAAATCTTAGTGGGTTTGATGAACATGCAACATCTGCACCTTGTTGATCCACAGCGGTAAAAACCTTGGCCATCCTTTAGAATGTGATCCAGTTTGTCATCATCCCGTAGGAGAGGGAGATGTTTTAGAACTATCTGTTTAATGTCATACAAATCACTACTATATTGGAGAGAGAGCACCGGTAGATTACTAGGAGTGATGGCATTAGAAGTGCAAGATTTTTTATTCAATAAAGAAATGCGGTCTTTTCTACTAGCTATTTGAAAGGCCCTGGTAAGTGTGCACCGAGGATACCCTCTCTTAGTAAGTCTATGTGAGAATTGTTTAGTCTCCCTATGAAAATCTTTGTCTAAACTGCAGTTTCTTCTGCTTCTGATCATTTTTCCCACGGGTATGGCTTTAGTGGTGTGTTTGGGGTGATGTCTAGAGTAATGTAGGATTGTGTTTCCCGCTGTAGGTTTTCTGAACGTGGAGGTGGAGATAAATTATGTGGAACTGTGGGAGAGTTTAAGATCCAAAAAATTAATCTCGTTGGTGCTAGAATGATGTGTGAAACGTAAATTGAAGGCATTGTTGTTTAAATACTGTATGAATGAGGGTATGGCAGATACATCATCCCTCCAAATAAGGAGGAGATTGTCGATGTATCTGCCATACCACTCAATATGAGACAAAAAAGGATTTTCCTCAGTATAAATGAACTGGAGCTCCCACCATGACATGACAAGATTAGCTAAAGAGGACGAATATTTGGCCCCTCTAGGGAATCCTTGGATCTGTAAATAGAAATTGTTATAAAACATAAAGTAATTGTGAGTCATGAGGTGATGTGTGACTTGCATGATATATTTTTTCAAATCCTGTGAGTAATTGCTGTATGAGTTTAAATGAAATTCTAATGCCTTAATTGCAATAGTATATGGGATAGATGTGTAAAGTGAAGTTACATCACAGCTTAACCAACATTAGTTACTGACCCATAGGTATTGATTGAGATTTCTGAGGTCATCAGAAGAATCTTGGAGGTAACCAGGGACCCTCTTTACAAGAGGTTGCAAGAGGGTGTCCAACCATTCACTCATTTTTTCATTAACAGAGCCCATGCCAGAAATGATGGGTCTCATGGGTGGAGGGAAAGTGTTTTTGTGTGTTTTGGGTAAACCATGTATAATGGGAATTATTGGTTCATGTACTTGTAACTGTTCACCCTGTCTCGGAGTAATGACACCTAAGGAGACACCATCATTAATTATGAGAGAAATTTTCTCACTAAAAATTCTGGTTGGATCACAATCAAGTGTTCTATAGACATCATGGTCAGCAAGTAAAGAAAAAATTTGGCAACAATAAAGTGACCTGTCCACGAGTACAACAGTGCCACCTTTATCTGACATTTTAATAATCAGATCAGTGTTGTTTTTTCACCCAACCCAGTTCGCCACCCCACCATCTCTGCTCTAACGCTGACCCTGTGCTACAGTTCCAGAGCCATCTCACTCCTGCAAAGGATGGGGGATCCGAGGCCCCCTCTCCTCTGCATGCCTGTGAATGGAGTCACATGAAACCCCTCAGATGGTGGCCCTATGCATGGAAAGGGGTAACATCCATCTGTATTGCACCTGAAATCCCGACCACCTGTCAATGTTCTTTCATATGAGCAGTGGTCCCCATCAACAGCCCTATATGCCTGGTATGGATTTGTGCTGATGAGAAGAACTGACACCACCACACAGATTCATCAGATGCTTCTAAACACTTGAGCATTGGGTGCATCTACACCTCTTCTGACTGCGACTTCCTTTTGGTTTAATTCCTAATGGAATAGACATACTGGTTTAGCTATTAACCTGCATCATTAGGCTTTCTGATAGAGTCATGATTGATATTCAAGGTGACTGCCTTACAAAGTAGCCAAGAGTTTACCTTATCCCATCTTGGAAAATGTATTTGTATATTTAATTTTTCAATTGTCTGTTTAAATGTAGTTACCACTAAACAATTTTGGGGTTAGGTTTTCTGACCTGTGTGTAATACATACTGAAAATTTAGCACATGTCCATTGAAGTGCCATGGCACTAAAAGCTACTGTGGCTCCATGACATTTCTGCTACTAATGCCTCTGCAACTGTTTCGCTACCAGAAAGGAATAGCTCTCCCTGTAACAGCTATACATAGTGATGGAAATCCACATACTGTACACTCTTCAAGTGTTTTAAAATAGTGCTTGTATTGCCCTTTTTGTGAAGAAATTGGATTGAATACGAGTTAGAAAAATTCTGAGAAATGTACTCATCTCTAACGATAATATCAATCGTTTCTTCGGGTTTATTATTAGAAATGTAGAAGTGGTTATTCATTGTACATCTTCTTGTAAAGAGCAGGGTCTACTAAACTATTCAAAAGGAGAACTTTCTATATGGTGGATCTTCCTGTTTGTAGTGAGTATGAGTATTTGTGAGAAGTAATTTTTACAATCTAAATACAATTTTTTGACCATTACTTATTACTAACTACTACTATTACAATTAACAAAAATGTCCTAATGTTTCTCTCCATATTAGAACTAGGAAGTTTGAAATGCAGATGATGCAACCATAAATATACCTTGCATTATGTGAATAGGGAAACTTTTTTCAGCACTGGGATGTGTCGGAGTGGACAATGGGGCCACCACATTTACTATAGTATTTACTAAACTAGGTCTAACTTGGCGGAGATATCTAGTATAGTCTCTATAGACTATACTAGATATCTCCGCCAAGTTAGACCTAGTTTAAACAGGTCCAACGTGGTGGAGACCGGGGTAGATCAGGGATGCTACAGGGAAATTTTAAGATTGGCATTTAAAAAGCAGTCTTACTAAATTCCTCTCAATATCGCAATAACTTGTCATGTGGCCACAAGCATAAATTAAAGCTTGACAATGATGTCTCCTACTGTTCACAAGTTGACTAATTGTCGTCCCACTCTTGGAAGTGGGACCCTCTGTCATTGAAGTTCTGGGCTGGAGGATAAAGAGCCTTTACAATTGGTAACTCTTCTGATAACATAGGTTTTAATAGGATTAAGATCTAGATTCACATAGTGCAGGCAACTCTATTTGAGGTCCCCCAGTCTCCAGCAGCTGTTGCCAAATGATGGGACCCTGATGATCAGGCACCATATCATCTGTGTAGATGACATTAAACCTATTTTGATCTTGCAGAGTCTTAATTACAGGATGGATGATGTTAAAGGAAACCTACCACTTAAAAGTGGTAGGTTTAGACATGAGCTCTCCGGCACACGCGCGCCTGCGCAACTTAGCACGGCCTGTTTCCCCGCGCTAAGTTGCACAGGCGCGCGTGTGCCGGGGAGATCGGTGACGTCACCGCCTCTCCAGCACGTTAGAATCTGGCGCACGCACGGGCACGCGCATGGTGCGCCGTGCCCAAGTGCGGTGCGCCGAGTTATAAGTTAATATAACTTATAAAACGGCAATAGGGGCTTTGTTCCCCTGACAAAAATATGATCTGGCACCAGCTCACCCTGAGCTGGTGCCATGTATATGTGTCTAAACCTACCACTTGTAAGTGGTAGGTTTCCTTTAATCAAGACACACCTGTCCTTATGGAATGCAGGTGAGAATATTGGCTTCTGCTCAACGTGAATCTACTTACTGAAGCCCACTGTCCCCTTGTTCACATAGATTATTCTTGGTCCATTCAAGACAGTGACATCTGTGCCTGGTGGTGTGGTTAAGTACCCTTGTAAGTTGTCTAACATGCAAGCCACGTTAATGTAAATGGTTTCAAAGGTCTAATATTATACTTGGGTCGCCTCCTGAAATGCACTTGGAGTTTTGTAGCATTCATCATCTGGTTTAACAGGGCAAGTAACTCTTCCAGACACTATGATACTATTAGCTAAGCAGCCACTTCCATCTGTGAGCATTGAAGCCTCACATAAGGTGGTGGTAATGTTGATCAATTGTTAGGTGTAGTCTTGGTTCCAGAAGTCAAAATGTTAACAGCATGGCATTCTGTAGTGATTCTGTATGGCAAAAACTTGAACTATTCATCTGGTTTTCCAGGCTACAGGAGTAGAATTTCTTTAAAATTTAAATCAAGCAGATTGAAGCCAAAGCATAAATCATTTTACAGCAGGTTGCATTACACTGCAGGTAAGCCACTGCTGCTATCCCGTAGAGACTATGTTACATGTTTCTCTAGCCTTGAAGAAAATCATTTTGTACTCAATATTATATTTTTCCATTCAATGCCAGGAAGGAGAGATCTTGAAAAAAGATAGGAAATACAACACAATTGTATTTTAGTATAGTTCTTTTTTGCAATCAAAGAAAATCTGCCACCAGGAAGAACCCTTTAAGTTATAGTAGGCTACCTCTACACAAACAGGCTGAATCTCAGCCATGAAAAGTTTTCTTCCATTTTTACAGCAGATTTGCATCAGTCAGGCATCAGTTTTTTCACAAATTCTTATAAACCATAGTCTATAAGAGATTGAGATCTGTGAAAACCAGTTCAGACTATTCTCTACCTTTTAGTGTATCATCTGCACGGTCCCTTAATAATATGAGCCATGGGCACTGCTCCATTAAAAAGGATAGCATCTTTCTCAGTATCACGGGTGCCCCGCGACCCATATCCAGGTGTGCCTTACTGGGCCCCTGGAGCCTGCCCACATGTTCACTCACCTCTCTCAGCTCCAGTGGGGGTCTCCTCGCTTCCCCCAATCCGGTGTGCACATTCTTCTCTTCTATTGTATGCGCATGCCGCCTCTTTAAGATTTAAAGAGCTAGCGCGCCAATAATTGGCACTGGCTGGCCTCCTGCCAAGATAAATTCCTGCCCCTTTCTGTGTCCCCAGCCGGATATTCATGCCGTGTCCCTTAGAGAAAGCTTTGTTCCTATGCCCTGCGCCGTTATTGTGATTTCCTATTGTGACCCCAGTTTTGTTATTGACTTTGATCCCGTGCTGCCTGTCCTACCTTCTGCTACGTTCCCAACTCTGATCCTGTGCTGTCTGTCTCGACCTCCTCCCTGTGCCTGACTAAGATTCTGCCTGACGTCTGTGTACCTTGCCTTGGCTGCCACTGCGGACAAAGTCAAACGACCTGGTTGTACCACACCGCAGCAAGTCCAACCCGTTTTTGCGGCGAGCTCTGATGAAAACCAGGTACCACTTAGACTCCGGTCCCAGGTGTCTGCTTACGTCCTCGCCTGCGGTGGTCCAGTGGGTCCACTACCCCTGGTGCGTGAGACTCAGCCGTGTTCTGCCTGGTGACACTTGCCTATTTTCACAATTTTAGCATTTCTTTTGACAAAAAAACACAGTAAAAAAATATTAGGTCCCCAGCCTGCAACATGCTAAAGAAAACTTTTTCTAATAATGAATATTAATGAATAATCGGCCAAATTCTCCTAAGAAAGACCTATGAGGGACAAAAGCTGGCCACAACTGTTTTATCTGCATTAAAAGCAATTTGCCTCTTTGCTGCATTGAATTCTATTTGTAAACTCCAGCTAGAGATGTGACTAACATACAGATCTGCGACCAGGGATGTAAGGCATCAATCAAGCACTGCAGCAGCTAACAAAATAATTTACACATTGTTTGGAGAATTCAATTGTTATGTTCAGATTTTATTTTCCTGCACAAGACTGAAGAATTCAAACATCCCCATAGATCACCCAGGAGCTTCTCTGACTATAACCAAAATCAGAACTTCCACCACTGCAACAGCTTCTTGTGTCTCCCTGGATTGTCACTCCTGAACATGTATAAAGGATAAATGATACTGCAGAAGGTTTTTCAAAACTATGTACGGGGAAACACATTGAGGTAGCAGGCAGCAAACACTGAGGATAATCAGAGTATTTATCATGTTCACTAAACAACTGAACTGTGGCTTTGCGTTATAGGAAAAATCTGCAGGGAGACGCATGTTATCAGGCCTCAGATGTTTTTTAGAATCTGCTTTGTGCAAAGAGCCATGGTAACTCTCGTAGGCATTGGAAATACTAGCATCAAATGTGATTTGCCTTAATAAAAAAACTCCTTACACACAGTATGGCATGTGTTAGATATGTGGTGTACAGATTTATAATATATAACTACTGTATCACCAAGAATTTATTTCACATGGACAAAAGCCACATTCTATTGCATGTCATATTACAGAAACATTATAGAGTGCCAATTCTTTACAGTCCATTTTGCACCACAGAATCCAGCAAAAAGAATTGTTGTAGTAACAAAATATCCTACATGAACACATTCTACATGTGCTTACATAATTACGTGAACAAAAAAACTGATTTACAGAATCAATTTTTGTAATACAGAATAAACTTGTGAGCATAGACTTTATTTAGTGACACAGTCACACATAATGGCAAAAATTTATTAAAACAATTATCAGAAAACTAGCCAGCCTCTGAATGGACTCTGGTGCTTGTGAGTTTGACCTAAACTCCTGGGCACGGTGATCGAAAGGCTGTGCCATTTAAATGGATAACACTTGTGATCAGTGCTGGCACTATTTGGGGGTGTTAGCAACAGGTGTTTGCAGCATTATGCAGCAAACACCTGCTGAGTATAAAGAGGGCTCAGCCCATGAACCCTCTGTAATACCCCTGCCAATGCAGTGAAAACCTAGTGTTGCAATTAAAAGGATTTTCTCTAAGGCCTGATCAAGGTAGGGAGATGGGCATATTGCTGGCACCAATCGCGGGTGTTTTCGGGCGCCGCCATCTTTCTGAGGATCGCCACTCCCCGTGACGTCATCGGGGAGTGGCGATCCATCACCATGGTAGCCTCGGGTCTCAAGAAGACCTGAAGCTACTTCAGGTTAACCCATTTATTACAATGTGCTATCAGCACATTGTAATGTATGAGTAGTAAAATACACATATACTGCCATACTGTAGTGTGGCAGTATATGATAGGATCGTACAGACACCCTAGGGTTAAAGTACCCTAGAGAGTCTGAAAAATAGTAAAAATAAAAATTAAAAAAAGTTAAAAAAAATTATAATAAGAAAACCTAAAAATCCAAATCACCCCCCTTTCCCTAGAACTGATATAAATATAAATAAACAGTAAAAATCATAAACACATTAGGTATTGCCGCGTCCGAAAATGCCCGATCTATCAAAATATGATAACTGTTTTTCACTGTGTTTAACCCCGTGATGGAAAATCGCGCCAAAGTCGAAAATGGCACTTTTTTGCCATTTTAAAAAAAATTTAAAATTCTATAAAAAGTAATCAAAAGGTCATACAGTCCTAAAAATTATAACATTGTAAATGTCATCAAAATCCGCAAAAAAACAGCACCACCCACAGCTCCATACACCAAAGTATGAAAAAGTTAATAGCGCCAGAAGATGGCAAAATCCCCCAAAAAAATTTTGTACAGGAGGTTTTAATTTTTTTAAATGTATGAAAACATTATAAAACCTATATAAATTTGATATCCCCGTAATCGTACCGACCCAAATAATAAAGTAGACATGTCATTTGGGGCGTACAGTGAAATCCGTAAAATCCAAGCCCACAAGAATACAGCACAAATGCGTTTTTTTACCAATTTCATTGCATTTGGAATTTTTTTCCCGCTTCCCAATACACGGCATGGAATATTAAATACCCCCATTCTGAAGTGTTATTTGTTACGCAGAAAATAAGCCATTACACAGCTCTGTACATGAAAAATAAAAAAGTTAAACATTTTTGAATGTGGGGAGTGAAAAATGAAAATGCAAAAACGAAAAAGGGCTGCGGTGGAAAGGGGTTAAAGTCTATTGAGTGAACTTTATAGAAGAACATGTGTCTGTTGCACACTGCCCTGACACACCTGGCCTGTCTGGAGACCAGGCCCCAGCAGACATCCACCTTTAGGAGTCTGCATCATCCTGCTGCTGAAGCATCTTTTACCACCAAGGGCGCCCCATTCACCACCACCAGGGATCCCTACCCCTACATCGGGGTAACCCCAGGGAGAATCATCCGATTCCTTCAGACTCTCCCTCCTTTCTTGTGCTTCCACCTGCCAGAGACCTGCATGGCTGTGGAGGGGTCTCTGTCCCCTGGTACCCAGCATCGTGACCATAGATGAGCGCTACGCCATGCTCCGTAGCCACTCAGGTTCCTAGGGATTCAGCTGCCCCCAAGCCAGAAAAAGGTTGGGCCCCATAGGGGATGATGCTCCTCTTCATACTCCCCATCCCACAACAGGACTTTTAGGAACTCCCAAATGCGGGAAGGGGTTAAAATATTTTCCTCTTGTATAGACTTTGCAGATAAATGGCAGGAATATGAGCAGAATAATTTGGCCATGTTGTTATCTGTTATGGTGCTAAAAAAAGGACAATATTATTAAGCCATGTGGCCAAAAATCTTTTGCAAACACATGCGATCGGCAATCCAGTTAGCACCCAGTGAATGCATTTGCATTCAAATGCATATGTGATAAGCCCTCGCCCGACCCTGAGCATTTTGATTCCGTTTCAAAATGGAATCAAAAAGAGATCGTGAAACAGCACCCTCAGAATTGTGCCGAAATAATACAAAATAATAGTCTTATGTCTCAGTGTGTGAACGGCTAGAGATAGATTATACAGATGATAGAGATGACAGTAAATTCACTGTTCAGGACTAGACATATTCTCTGGACCAGACCAGGTCATCATACTACAGTAGTTGCTAATGCAATATACAATTAAGGTATATACTATTGAGAGTAGTGCTTTATCATTATAAGCCTTCATTGAGGCCCATTGGGTTGAATATTTAAGTGGTGCATCTATCTCATTTCAAGTTCCAACAGGTGTCTATCCGCATTACCCCATCATGTGGAGACATGATCTACTACCCAGAATATTAAGACTGTAGGGTTGCCTGCATGCGTTAACAATTTTCTTGCCTCAGATACAGAGTCAACTAGCGGGAATGGATGCCAGTTTTTCCTTTAATTTGCTGGAGACCTAAAATACCTCGAAATTGTCTTCCTCCCCAACAAGGCCAGTCCCAGACTTACCCTTACAACTGGACTGTCCCCGAGTATCAAAGGGCTTGGGGAGGCTTTCTCCCAAATAAGTACAACATCCTAACATACCCCCTCCCACAGTATGTGGGGTTCATCAGGGGATATAGCGGTAGTAGCAAAACTCTAGTTGTCTCTTTCTCTCCGCGTTCGCCTTTATTCAAGACACCGTAGTGTGCATGCGCCACTCAAATAGCAAACTTCCCCTTAGGGACCTACCCATTCCGATAACGCATGGAAGGCCATTACGCTTAGCCATAAGCGTCATCAGGAGAAGTGGGGTAAACTAGTGTAATAGATAAATAAAGATATGTAGAGGGAAAATAAATAGAACTTGGTCTAATACTAGAGGATCTCCACTTCCCCACAAAAACAATCAATGAATAATGTCCATCGATATAGATCATAAGCAAGAGTTTTTAAGTAAATGTTTCTTTTTACTTTGATGTTCGTAAAAATACAGTATTCATGAATAAACAACAATCTTCATCATCAAAGTTCCATGCAGTAAAGCTTGCCACACATTATTTTCCAGCAAGAGAAGAAAGAAGACAGAAGCCGCCGGGAGCCGTTGCCGGGGATCAGGAGCTGCCGCCGAGAATCGGGGGTGAGTATCAAGTTTATTTTTTTTAATGTGCTTAACATACATAAGGGGGCTGGCTGTATACTATATGGGGCTGGCTGGCTGTATACCACTTGGGGATGGCTGTATACCACTTAGGGCTGGCTGTTTGCTACATGGGTCTGCTGGCTGTATACCACTTGGGGCTGGCTGGCTGTATACCACTTGGGGCTGGCGGTCTGTATACCACTTGGCGCTGGCGGGCTGTATACCACTTGGGGCTGGCGGGCTGTATACCACTTGGGGCTGGCGGGCTGTATACCACTTGGGGCTGACTGTATACTACACCCTCGGCTTATACTCGAGTCAATAGGTTTTCCCAGTTTTTGGTGGTAAAATTAGGGGTCTCGGCTTATACTCAGGTTTTTGCATAGTGCATAAAACCCCCACCGCTAATAACCGCGGTCGGTGCTAGCACCGATCGCGGCTATTAACCCCCCCCCCGTTGCCGCCGGCAAAGTCGCCGGCGGCATTTAAAAGACGGCGGCGCGCGGGCCGCCGTCATCGGGGGGTGGCGATCGGGGGGCGGCGATCGGTTGCCATGGTAGCCTCGTGTCTTCTTTTGACACGAGGCTATCTGGCATCTGCAGATTCGTTACAATGAGCCAGTGGCTCATTGTAATGAATGTGCTGCAAAAATGCCATATATTACAATACAGAAGTATTGCAGTATATGGTAGCAGCGATCTGACCATCTAGGGTTAATGTACCCTAGATGGTCTAAAAGATAGTGAAAAAAAAAGTTTAAAAAATAAAAAAAATTAATAAAATATAAAAAATTCAAATCACCCCCCTTTCCCTAGAAATGATATAAAACATAATAAACAGTAAAAATCATAAACATATTAGGTATCGCCGCGTCCCAAAATGCCCAATCTATCAAAATATAAAAACGGTTACGGCCGGCGGTGACCTCCGAGGCGGGAAATGGCGCCCAAATGTCCAAAATGCGACTTTTACACCTTTTTACATAACATAAAAAATGAAATAAAAAATGATCAAAATGTCGCACAGACCTCAAAATGGTAGCAATGAAAACATCGCTTCATTTCGCAAAAAATGACCCTCACACATTTCCGTGCGCCAAAGTATGAAAAAGTTATTAGCGTCAGAAGATGGCAACAAATTTTTTTTCTTTTTTGTACACATTCGTTTAATTTTTGAAAATGTATTAAAACACAATAAAACCTATATAAATTTGGTATCACCGCGATCGCACCGAACCAAAGAATAAAGTAGGCGTGTTATTTGGAGCGAAGAATGAAAGTCGTAAAAACTGAGCCCACAAGAACGTGACGCACGTGAAAATTTGTTACGCACAAAATAAGCCCTCACACAGGTCTGTACACGGAAAAATGAAAAAGTTATGTATTTTTGAAGTTGGAGAGCGAGAAATGAGCCGAAAAACCCTCCGTCCTTAAGGGGTTAATATTTTACACACCATTTCAAGTATAAAATAGATATTTAAGAATATTCAATTATGTTTACACCAAGAGGAAATGGAGTTTTTACCTCTAAAATCCAAAGAGCTTCACTTTTTCTAACTAGATTCTCCCAGTCTCCACCTCTCTTGGGACTATACACTCTTTCTATAATATCTGGAGCGCCCAATACCTTTAATCTTTTTTTCAATATCAGATAAATGCTCAGGTATTCTTGTTTTTATTTTACGAATAGTGCTGCCAGCATATTTTTTATTGCAGCATATACACTCTATAACATAAGTCGCATAACAAGTGTTACAATTCATGAACGATTTTAGGTTATAGATTCTACCTTCCTTTTTACAAAAACATTCCTTTTTTTTTACATACTGACATTTTTTGCACCTATTTCCGCCACAAGCATAAAATCCCTTTACTGATAACCAAGTTTCAGTTTTCTGGCAGCTTTTATTGCTATAATAGCTTTGCGACAACATGGATACTAAAGATCTTCCCTTTCTCTCGTTTTATCTCCCTCCGGAGACATCCAGGAGGGGGTTGAGTGCCACATTAAAATCCTTCCCCTTACACCTATCTTACCCTCCACAAATTTCTCCATTTTCTCCAAAATGTTGTCAGGTCACCCCACATAGAAAGGATACTTCGAGTCTCATGTGTCACATTAGAAGAAAAGCCCCTGCCAGCCGGTAGGTGAGGGACATCATAATCTCACCTCTCTAGGCTGTTTTCATTGAGGAACTGACTACGGTGGGTGAGAAATGTCTTGCAAGTCCGGAACTTGAAGAAAGTCCAGTTCCAAGAATGCCACCAATTCCAGAGCCTGATTGTGGGAATGAGGAGGTGGAAGGGATTAGTTAAGTGCCACTAGTAATTGGCACCAGCATCTATGATGGATTGTAGCAATGGCTTTAAGAAGCGCCTCGTAGCCAGGGTGCGTCTGTAAAAGTCTATCAACAATTGAACTTGAGTATCTGAGAAGTCCACTGTTAGGGCACCATTAAACTGTCCTGTAGGGAAACAAAATATGTCGCCTTGCTGACGGGCTGAGTGTCAGGCTCTGTGATTTCTAAATTTGTGTATTATTTGAACCAATATGGCAAATACATTGGATGCAGTATTTAATAAAGATACATGGCTATCAGAAGCCAGTGAGGTTTTTTCCGACAAAAAATTGACAATAGGCAGTAATACAGTTCCAAGTATTAAACAGGCATTTAAAGCACTTTACCAAGGATTTAAGGAACATACTAAGTCCTGGTGGGAATTACAGTCTTTAAACAACTATATAAAAAAATCGAATAGTCCCTAAAGGACTTCGTATAAAAATAGTTCCAGCTGAAAGAATTCGATCCCCTGAGTTGGTGTCCAGGTGGGAAGCTCTAGCCACTGATTGTTCACTTATATTTATGCAATTATTGGTAGAGGAAGAGAAGAAAAAGGTAACTGAGACAGACAAAACCTTAGACGAACAGTTTAGGGCTGTACAGGAGTTCAAAGAACATCCAGAATTTGACAAAAAACAACAAGAGATTGTTCGAAACATAGAAAGGTATAAGAGTCTACTAAAAGAAAGAAAGCATAATCAATTTATACGTGATCTAACTGAATTTAAAGAGAAGAAAGCATATCTTTTTCAGGAATTCAATAGAGAGACAGATTCAGAGATATCTTCGTCAGATTTTGAGGGTTCTGACTTTGAGAACCCCAAAAAAAAACAATCAAATAGAGGAAATAGAGGAGGATGAGGTAGGGGAAGGGGTAACCGAGGCAATCGGGGTATTTCTAGTAGGAATTCTAATAGAACTAAGCAAAACACTACAACATGGCCCCCGAATACTACACAAGCCCCACCAGAACCATCTGTACAATTATCTACATCTCTCTTACCTTTCTCTGTGCCTCCCTCACAGTCTGCTCTCCCTACATTTACGATGGAACTAAGACCAACACCAAATCTAACCAATGTGGGCCCTTCCACACTTCCTGTAACCTCATCAATAACTACCCAAGAACAACAACATTTTTTACAGGAAGGCCTATCCCAGATAGTGTACACCCTCAGAGAACGACACAATCTGGGAAAATAGGGAATGAGAAGGAACAACCACCACAAATTATAAATCTTTCAACACATATCTTGACAGGGGCAGTGAAAGCAATATTAGAAAAGGGTCTATCATTTGTCCCCACTACTAAATTTAAATGTTTCGATTGGATCAAAGACCTCCACCTGTTTGTCCGGAAAGTGAGGTGGAAGAAACATTTTAAACATGTTAATATGCGTAGATGTCAAGAATTAGGGATAGATTTGGAAGATTTGGACAGTTTGGAGGATCTAGAATTTCTAGAAAAGATGGCCAATACAGAAGAGGGTGTAGGCCCTTTTACCACCTTAAGATTAAAAAGTAGAGCACTACCGTTACAAGGGGACATTAATAATATCGACATATTTCTACAGTGTGTACAAAAGGAACTGGAGAATTTAGAATCACATCCCAAGTCCCATATTCCACATAATTACACATCTGATGAGATGCAAGCATTACTAGAATTAGAAAATAATAAATCCCTTATTTTAAAACCCTCTGATAAGGGTAGAAATATCGTCCTAATGGATGCCCCGGACTATCGGATTATGTGCCTGAAAATCCTACAGGACAGGGACTTCTACGAAGTATTAAAAGATGATCCAACTTATGATTATAGAGAGACCCTGGAGAAGGTATTAAAACAGGCCAGAAGAGAACAGCTGATAGATGAGAAAGAGTTAAAATTTTTATTTCCCAATTGCCCGCAAGTGGCGACCTTTTATGGACTACCAAAAGTCCATAAGGGCTACCACCCATTAAAATGTAGACCTATTGTTTCCGGGGTTGATAGCCTCTCTCAAAATATAGGGATCTATATTGATCAAATTCTACAGGGATTTTTGTCTGCCTTACCTTCCTTTACACGTGATACTACCGACCTCTTGAATAAAATAGAGGACATACAACTGGGGGAAAATATGTGGCTAGCAAGCATCGACCGACGTGGAAGCGTTGTATAGCTCGATACCACACGATGCGGGTTTACATGCCATTTCATGATTTTTGGAAACTCGTTCAAGGTTTTATATGAAACATAACCAATTTGTGGTGGACCTTATGGAATTTGTGCTTACACACAATTATTTTGTTTTCGACTCTAAGTTCTACCACCAGCTCAGGGGCACGGCAATGGGGAGCCCATGCGCCCCCACATACGCCAATTTGGTCCTGGGCTGGTGGGAGGACAAGGTCGTTTTTTCAGAGGATGCGATACGGTGGACAGAACACATTGTGTTCTGGACACGATATATTGACAACGTATTTTTGATTTGGTCTGGGACCTGTGGGGATTTCACAAATTTTATGAAGTATCTCAATGTAAATGAAATAGGGCTAAAGTTTACGTCAGAGATTCAAGTATACCTTTTTTGGACATCCTCATAAGTAGAACAGAAAACAACACTATCTCTACAACACTGTTCCGTAAAAAAACAGCAGGCAACAGCCTTTTACATTGGAAGAGTTCCACCCCTTACCCCTTCGGGGGGGAATCCCTAAGGGCCAATTTCTAAGAACAAGGCAGAATTGTTCGAGCGAGGCCTCATACACGGAGGAATCTTTTAAGCTAGGCGAGAGATTCCGGTCATGTGGATACCCTCGTAAGGTCATCCAAAAAGCACAAGAAGAGGCATCCAAAACTCCCAGATTACCGTTATTGACCCCCAAAATAAGAACAAGTGACCAGACAATGAGAATTATCGGGACCTTTGATGTTGAACATGAGGAGATAAGACACATTTTTGATAAATACTGGGTCTTACTCTCAACAGATCCTGATTTGAAAGACATTCTCCCAGAAAGACCCGCAATTACCTATCGGAGGGGTAGGAATATCCGAGATAGGATCATCAGGAGTCATTTCACCCCCCCCCATCACCACAAGGCACCTGGCTGACAAATAGACAGGTAGGGACATTCAAGTGTGGGAAATGCAAGGCATGTAAGTGGGTAAGAAGATGCTCCACTTTTCAGAACACCAACTCAGGAAGGATTTTTAAAGCAAGAGATTTTGCGAACTGTCGCACTCCCCAGGTGATATATCTTTGTACATGCGAATGCGGTATGAGATATGTGGGAAAAACAATAAGGGAATTTAAAACCCGCATCTTAGGGAGTAGTAGATGTATTGACTTTCTAGTACTGGAAGTTGTACCTATGTCTATACGTAGAGGAGACTGTGATAGAAAATTACTGCAAAAAGAAACGGAATGGATTTACCGCCTTAAGACTGTCTCTCCTATGGGACTTAATGAACAATTAACGTATGATGCATTCATATAACCGTATTGTTGTTCCTTCTTTTTTCTTCTTTCCCTTTCTTTCTTTGGGGGTAATGATTTGCAAAAACTGCATGACAATCATTTGTGGCACTATATAGGCCAAGTAGTGCCTTCCCCAATAAGTGATAAATTTCCTCAAAATAAAACAGAATGTCGTCTACCCTTCCCCCCCCTCCCTTTCTTATCTCCCAACCTTTATATCAATTGTTCTGATATGTACCCAATCAATATATTGCAATGCTTGGGAGGAATCCTCCAAGGTCCACCATAAGTCCTGGGGGTATCTGAGTACTGAGAGACAGAATTAGTCCCCGGGAAAGGCGACTGCTATAGGTGAAGTCAGGTGGCCCAGGGATTGGTTCTTCCTCAACCATGTATGCAATTCATAGGGTACTCATAAGAAGAACAACAATCTTTAATCACGATCAATGAATACTTATCTGTGTATAATCCTCTTATAGTTATGAAAAGATATCACTGTAATTAGTTACCATAGATGCGCATATGCTGTAAGAATCTTAAGATATGCGCACATCTTACGATATCTGCGCCTAAACGCCTAATAACCAGCTTTCAGAGAAGTGCGTTCATTGTAGAATTCTGGTACTTGCGCACATCTTATGATACATGCACCTAAATGGTCAAGAACACAGCTGCGTCTGAGAGGGACGTGCGCCTGAATATGTAATGAGGCGCATGCGCCCATAATGGATACGCGACTGAATAAAACTTACCTTGCACCCGGAAGTTACTGACCGGGTTCAGGCATGCGCAGGAGCACTCCACACACGCTAAGAGGAGACACTTTATAAGGAGATTGTAAAGCTGAGGGAAGGTCACGTCCAAACAATCGTGCCCAGGCGTCGGCATCCACACATGCAAGCTAAGTATCCTGCCACCCGTTACTTTTTAGGTGTTACTATGAAGATATAAAATGTAACACTTCTTTGGGGACGGTACTAGAGGTTAAGGGACATGTGCAATATAGCACATTGGTATAGTATCTAATCCTCTGCACAATAGCACCTTGGTTTTGATACACTGTGGCTAGTGCAATACCTATGGAGGATTTGAAATCCTTCTTTTCCTTGTGTATATATCTGTCCCCTATGAAATTCCACACCATGAATTAAATGTATGTATTATGAATTGAATGTATGTACTATATGGGCAAGGGTGCAATTGATGGTTATGCATTGGAGGATATAAAATTATTCGAGCTTGCTTTATGCTGGGTCCGAAAATAGATGGTTACCCTGTACTGATAAGTATATGAGATTAATAGAGACTCATATGCACTTTATGATTGTTTCCTTTGGTTTTGGTGTCTGCTAACCATGTGGTACCGTTTTGTAATTATCAACACATAATGATATAAACGATGTGGCACTATTTATAACTAATCATATGGGCAAGTGCAATACTACATATAAGAATCTCTTATACATGTACCTATAAATTGGACGAATGACATCTTGATACACTTTTATTATTTTGCTGTAAAGATTTAACTCTGTGAGGAGACTACTTCCGCTTTCCCACAGTGAGACCCCTGAGGAGCCGCACTACCCCAGCGGCGAAACGTGTAGTGTTAGTGGGTCTAGGTGATTCATGTCATATAGACATACACCACAAGTGTATCCATATTTATGGAATAAATAGAGTCCTGGGTCTGAATTTGGCCTAACAAATATTGAACCTACCAGGACACTATTACTGTACGTTGTTATTATAAATGGGACAAATGTCCAAGAAAAAACTTTCGTTTTTTCTTTTTTAAAAGGGAATTAATATTTCTGGGATATTTCTGTGAGTCCTGTAGGGAGGGGGCCAGATGAAAGATAGCACCCCGGCAAAGACTGCAGAAGGAAGCCCAGCTCGCATAGGGGAAGAGGGGGCAGAGGTCTGATATGTTGCAGGTGTATTTAGGGTCCATGGAGGCACCTGGGGGCACAAGGCAGCGGTATAGGCTGCAGGTTTTTCAGCCATTGGGCGAATCAGTGCATTTTCTGTGTGGCGCCACACCAAATATTGTGATGCCACAAATAAACAGGCGATGAAGGTGTCCGCGGTCAGATATGTATCAAAAAAAGAGAAAAAGGATTTGTCCTGTAAGGACAGTACCACCCATTTGTCAAATAAAATGTAACTTTTATTTTTTTTTTTTAAACTTTTTTATTGTAAAACCCAATAAAATCAAATCAGAGCATCAGACTTTCAATCAGATTATGCTTACAATGTTATATGATATTGCATACATTGCTTTGTCTGATTTTTAACATAACAATAAACTCATCAAAAAAACAACAAGTATACCATTGGCCAGTTGAGATGTCTTATTTTGCGTTATCTGGGCGTTCTTTGTAGTCGGGAGACAATATTATGCTTGTGATTGGGAGCATCATGGTTTCGCTCCTTTCAAGTTGGATGAGTGCATTTAAATTTACATAAGTTCACATCGCCCATGTCCCGGTCCCTCCCCCCCCCCCCATATACGGTCGGGATCAGACTCTTAGCTACCTTTTACAATTCTCTCATGGCCATTCTGAGTCTAGGCGGCGAGTAATTGGTTCCAGGCGTGTCGCACCAGTCTCCCCAAATGTGACTAAACTTGTCTGGTTTTTGTCTGTGCTTGTAAATTATTTTCTCGTACGGAAGTATTTGGTTCACTTGAAGCTTCCACATACTTAGGGTAGGGGTATTGGGAGAGTACCACCTAAGTGCTATACATTTCCGGGCCATAAATAATGTTTCTTGTAAGAATATGATTTGGTAATGAGTCCAATCTACATCAGGAATTAGGCCCAATAAGCATGTCTCAGGGGAATGTGTTAGTGGTACCGGTAAGATGGTCGTTAGGAAATCTGTTACTTCCTTCCAAAATTTTTGGATTGGAGGACAGCTCCAACTCATGTGCCAGAAGTCTGCATTGAGGTCTCCACACCTGGGGCACGCTGTGGTTTGTGTTCGTCCCATATGTTTCATTCGCACAGGCGTCAGGTATGCTTGATGTGTGAAGTATAATTGGATAAGTCTATTATTTATTGAGGGGGAGACTTTGAGGTGTAATGAGAGAATGTCTGAAATTGATTCATCCTCTAGTGAGGGAATATGTGATTTCCAATTGTTTATGGCGGTGATTGGAGATTTAAGGGTCTTTTCTCGGATTAGATGGGTGTAGAGTGCTGAGACCAACCCTCTGGGTCCCTGTGTCCTGAAAATTCCGATTAAGGGATAAGAGGATATGGGTGGGCGGGGTGTCGGGAACTGAGCATCCAACGCGTGTCTGAGCTGCAGATATTTGTAAAAGAAGCCTCTGTCCAGCTCGTATTTCGTTCTTGTAGTTCTTGGTAGGAGCAGAGGATGTTTGTAGAGTAAATATCTCCTAATGTTGCTATGCCTTTCCGTTCCCAGTGTATCTGTCCCTCCAGTGCGTGTAGTTGGGGGAGTGAAGGGTTATGCCATAATGGAGTTTCGGCAATTATACCGGAAAAGCCTGCTGTTTGCTTGGCTGCCTCCCAGACCTGCCTAGCTATCTTGTGTAGGGGTAGTAGAGGCATGGTTAAATCCCTGGGTGGTTCAAGAACCGGCCATAGGGATGTGAGATTCAAGTAATGTTGCAGGTGGTGTTCTGAGTTAGGTAGGGTCTGCCCTCCCATCCAGCTGTTTAAGTACCTAAGTTGTCCTGCCAGGTAATAATTGTAGAAATCGGGGAGTGCCATCCCGGCTTCATCTTTTGGACGCTGTAGTGTTTGGAGACTGAGTTTGGCTCTAGAGGTGGCCCATATGAAAACCCCTGTCAGTGAGTGTAGTTCTTTAAAGAATTTTTTGGGTAGTGGAACTGCCGCATGTTGTATGATATATAGGCACTTCGGGAGAATTATAAGTTTGACCAAGTTAATTCTCCCCGCGACTGAGAGTGGAAGTGTTTTCCAAGCCCTGTATTTCTCCCTTATATAAGAGAGTAGTGGGCCTGTAATGTGATTACGCGTGTCCTGATATGTTTTGGTAATCATTATACCCAGGTACTTAAATTCAGTCACTACTGCCAGCCCCTCCACTATTGCTGGGCCTTCCCAGGTCTGAGTGCCTAGTGGCATGAACACCGATTTTGTCCAATTCACCTGTAATCCTGAATAAGTGCCAAAGTCATTGATAAGTGTAATGGCGTGTGGTAGGGATGTGGTGTGGTTGGACATGAACAGGATCATGTCGTCGGCGTACAGGCCCACTCTATCCTCTCTTTGTCCCAACTCGATTCGTAACTTTTATTTTTAATTAGCTTAAAAAGATCAATGATGGATCAGAGATCATTTAACTATAGGTGAGATTTTAAAACTATCAGACAGATGTGCAAAGATGGAAAAGAGTGATGGTGTGGAGCATATAGGGCAATTGGTCATGAGATTATTACCCAGCTGGGTGATCTAACTCCCATATGATCCCTCAGATCTCCTATATGTAGACTGTGATGTGGCACATCCAAAGCCCAACAACACTCCTATTGCATGGCCTCAACCAGCTAAGGGGAGGGGGGAGTAAAATTCCTATCTCTTGCCCTATGGATAGTTTCCAGTCATTCCATCACACATACAGCTTGTATAAGCGCTAGATTGCGGACCACTTCGGCACTCTGCTGAGTCTAAAATAGTAGAATACAAACTAGCCCCCCCGACATGTTTCGCCTCTGCACGTGGCGTCCTCGGGGGTACCGGGGCTATAGTGCGGCACACCGAACATAGGAACGCTATTTACAGGCTCTTCATAGTGACGTATCCGTATGGGGAGGGGGGGAAAGGGGAAGGGGATGGGTGGGTCCATTGCCGGCGTCCAATCGTGACCACAGGGGCTCGTCCCTTTCATCCAATCCAGACATGAGGGGTTGTGCGTCACAAATGCCGGAGGCGCGATTCAGGCGCATCTCCCTGTCGTTCTCATGCGCATGTCCGTGTGTAGGGTGTCAGCGGGCCCGGACTGCGCCTGCCCAAGAACTTGGTTGCGAGCTGTTGCGGTACTTACATATGCGCATGTCAGGTAACTTAGTCGTCTACCCGAGCACTCCGACCAGGATGGGCTTTGTATGTCCAGAAGTTTGCACAAAGGTTGCCAAGAGCTTGAATACCAGCTATTGCGGCTAACATATATGTATTTAGCAGGGACCTTCAAAATAGACATACCGATACTTCCAATGGTCTCATATGAGCATATGTACACGTATCGGAGCAGAGCTCTCGCGTGTATTGATCTCTATCAATGATGGATTATGAGTTTCCTACTTCCACAGAGTTATATCCGCCTCCCATCCATGGGATTCGATGGTGTGTCTGGTATGTACATAACGGCCCTTCTTTATTCTAGATCCCCCTAAACCCCCAGATGTCATCTGTGATGGACGGCACTCATGTGACTTAATAGCCTGTATATAAAATTTTTTTGTGAGTATGTGATACATTGTGTTCGGGTTCGGTATCAGATTATCTGTCTGTCTGATGACCTACATAACGGTGTGCCTTAGTAAAATGATCAAGTCCTATCATGTATTCTAGATCCGTGTTTTTCCTCATAAGAATGCCGCAAATGTAAACCCCTCATTGAGGCCTTTAGGGCTTAGTGTACCCAGTCGATAGATCCACTTTGCCTCGAGTTGTAGGAGTCGACGATCTGGGTCACCCCCTCTTGGGCCCATTTTCATGCAATCTATGCCCCAAAATCGTAACTGCTCATAGTCTCCCTTGTGTGCCGATTGCAAATAAAACCCTTGAAAAAGAAATAGAGGAGATTTAAACACTCAGTAACCACCCTGAGTTTAAGACTCTGGAGGAAAAATTACAAAAAAATCTAACCACTTATACAACCGAAATCAAAGAGAGGAAACATCGCAAATATATAAGGGTCTGTAACGATTTCGAGTCAGGCCAGATCTATAACATCAAAAATAATCCACGCCAGAGTCATTACACTGACATTTCTGAGTCCGACAACTCAGCCTCAGAAGAAAGGGTTTCAGGGCTGGGTAGGAGTGGCCAGAAACGAAAAAATAAAAATAGGAGGTTAGCATATCAACAATATCCTAAAAAGCAGGCACATTTGGGTGAAGGGAGACCCTCTTCCGAGATACAACGTATAACCGAACCTACTGTACTTGATCACTCCCAAAGAGAACGGAATAGAAGTGACCAATCCCAGAAGGAATTGAGACAATGGCCAAATATAGAACATACAAACACTTTGTCGTCCTCTGGGGCTCCCTCACAACCGTCCGCGTTGCAAACACCAGGGAATATTCCGGTGACATCACATGTCAACCTGACTGGGGGACCGGGAACATACAACACCATCACCCCCTTTGTGGTGACTACAACCACCCCGATACATGTGGGCACAAACAGAAATCCCCAACAGACGCAGTCCACACTGGTTCATTTTTTAGGACCAGCACCCAACATGTCCTTAAGAGACAGGGAGAAATGGGGTTACAACGAGAAATGAGTGAAAACATATTTGAACTGAACCAAAAAGACAGATTGGTGATCAATATTTCGAAACTTTCACTTAGTGAGAGCCAGCTCAGAGTATTCCGGAAGGGTCTATCCTTTACTCCAGTGCCGAGTTTTGATAGATTCTCCTGGGCAAAGGATATCAATCTATTTGCCCGAAAAGTGGCCCTACATAAACACCACATGCGGCATGAACCGGGTCCCCTAATGAATGACGAGAAAGTGGAACAACTCCTCCAAGAACTCGAACAAGAAAATATAGTAACACCTACAGACATCACCCCCCCCACTCACAAATCTGAAACCAAAAAGCAAGAACACACCGTTATTCTCCCAATATCCACTAATTGAGGCGTTTGTTAATATGGTAACTAAGGATCTTGAGAAAATAAGACCCAGTAGAAAAGTGATAGCCTCAAATCTAAACACAACAGAAAAGAAGGCTTTGGAAGAACTGACCTCCCTGAGTGAGGTGATCTATAAACCATCAGATAAGGGGGGTAACTTAGTAGTGATGGACAGAGAAGAATACGTGGATATGGTGAAGCGGTTACTGGCCGACAGGGATACCTACAAACTGTTAGAGAGAGACCCCACTGACAAATTTGTCCAACAACTATCGGATATACTCACAGAGGCTCTGCAAGAAAATATGATTTCAAAAGATGAGCACAAATACCTACTTAACAAAAAACCAGTGATACCAACTTTTTATGCCCTACCAAAAGTGCATAAGCGTGTCAAGCCTATACCCGGGAGACCCATCGTCTCGGGAACAGACTGCCTCACACAGGGGATTAGCGAATATCTAGACAAACTTTTACGACCTTTTGTTATCTCACTCCCCTCATACCTACGTGATACAAAAGATGTAATCACTAAACTACAGGACGTTACAGTGACCAAAGAGACCTATTTGGCAAGCCTAGATGTGGAGGCTCTATATAGCAACATACAGCACGCACTTGGACTACAGGCAGTATCTTTTTTTCTGAGCACCAAAGGTACACAATACAGAAAACATAACACATTTTTACTGTCACTTCTTCAGTTCCTCCTGACCCACAATTATTTTCTCTTTGGCGGTGCCCTCTACCAGCAGGTGAGAGGCACCGCCATGAGGACCATCTGCGCACCCACATACACAAATATTTTTTTAGGGTGGTGGGAATCCACAATAGTTTTTTCCGAGGACACAACACATTTTACCAAAAATATTATTTACTGGGGAAGGTATATCGATGATATCCTGATCCTATGGGAGGGACCCATCAACACTTTTAAGGAATTTGTTCACCACCTTAACAATAACAAAATTGGGATGCGTTTCACCTCAGAAATACACCACGAACACATTTGTTTTTTGGACCTGAACATCAAGATAGACACAGAGGGAAAAATTCAAACCTCCATATATAGGAAAGAAACATCAACCAACAATCTACTAAGTTGGCAAAGTTGGCACCCCACTCCCCTTAAAAGGGGTATACGCTTCGGTCAGTACCTCCGAGCTAGGAGGAACTGTTCCACGGATACAGAATTTGAAAGGGAATGTGGAGAACTATACAAACGATTTACTGCAAGGGGATACCCCAAGAAAACTCTACATAGAGCCTACCAAAGAGCTAAGTCCATAAGTCGGGATGACACACTTAGTGACCCCAGAAAACAAGAAAAAGGCCCCATTAGGTGCATAGGGACCTTTGATGGATACACGACACAAGTCCAGGGCAAACTTCAAAAGTATTGGCCCCTCCTAATGGCGGATGAGGACCTACACCCAGCCCTAACGGCCCGCCCCTCGATTATTTTTCGTAGGGGAAAGAATTTAAAAGATATGCTTGTAAGAAGTCATTACACCGACAAACAAACAATAGCTTCAACATGGTTACCATCACGCACAATGGGATCATATCCCTGTGGAGGATGCTCCTTTTGTAAATATATGACAAAAAGAAAGGAATTCTCAGATTCCACAAATCTCCATACTTACCCGATCAGACAATACATTAATTGTAAGACGACTGGTGTTGTATACATAGCGCAATGCAAATGCCCCCTACTATACATAGGAAAAACAGTGCAAGAGCTGAGACGAAGAATATCTTCACACTTAAGCACTATGAGAACCAATAAGGATACAACTTTATCCAGACACATGCAATCGGCACACAAGGGAGACTATGAGCAGTTACGATTTTTGGGCATAGATTGCATCAAAATGGGCCCAAGAGGGGGTGACCCAGATCGTCGACTCCTACAACTCGAAGCAAAGTGGATCTATCGACTGGGTACACTAAGCCCTAAATGCCTCAATGAGGGGTTTACATTTGCGGCATTCTTATGAGGAAAAACACGGATCTAGAATACATGATAGGACTTGATCATTTTACTAAGGCACACCGTTATGTAGGTCATCAGACAGACAGATAATCTGATACCGAACCCGAACACAATGTATCACATACTCACAAAAAAATTTTATATACAGGCTATTAAGTCACATGAGTGCCGTCCATCACAGATGACATCTGGGGGCTTAGGGGGATCTAGAATGAAGAAGGGCCGTTATGTACATACCAGACACACCATCGAATCCCATGGATGGGAGGCGGATATAACTCTGTGGAAGTATGAAACTCATAATCCATCATTGATAGAGATCAATACACGCGAGAGCTCTGCTCCAATACGTGTACATATGCTCAAGGTCCCTGCTAAATACATATATGTTAGCCGCAATAGCTGGTATTCAAGCTCTTGGCAACCTTTGTGCAAACTTCTGGACATACAAAGCCCAGCCTGGTCGGAGTGCTCGGGTAGACGACTAAGTTACCTGACATGCGCATATGTAAGTACCGCAACAGCTCGCAACCAAGTTCTTGGGCAAGCGCAGTCCGGGCCCGCTGACACCCTACACACGGACATGCGCATGAGAACGACAGGGAGATGCGCCCGAATCGCGCCTCCGGCATTTGTGACGCACGACCCCTGGATGTCTGGATTGGATGAAAGGGACGAGCCCCTGGGGTCACGATTGGACGCCGGCAATGGACCCACCCATCCCCTTCCCCCTTTCCCCCCCTCCCCCATACGGATATGTCACTATGAAGAGCCTGTAAATAGCGTTCCTATGTTCGGTGTGCCGCACTATAGCCCCGGTACCCCTGAGGACGCCA
Organism: Engystomops pustulosus; assembly: GCF_040894005.1. NCBI lineage: Eukaryota > Metazoa > Chordata > Amphibia > Anura > Leptodactylidae > Engystomops > Engystomops pustulosus. The sequence goes on along the minus strand of NC_092416.1, from coordinate 114,916,756 downwards.
CGTGCAGTGGCGAAACATGTCGGGGGGGCTAGTTTGTATTCTACTATTTTAGACTCAGCAGAGTGCCGAAGTGGTCCGCAATCTAGCGCTTATACAAGCTGTATGTGTGATGGAATGACTGGAAACTATCCATAGGTCAAGAGATAGGAATTTTACTCCCCCCTCCCCCCGTCCCCTTAGCTGGTTGAGGCCATGCAATAGGAGTGTTGTTGGGCTTTGGATGTGCCACATCACAGTCTACATATAGGAGATCTGAGGGATCATATGGGAGTTAGATCACCCAGCTGGGTAATAATCTAATGACCAATTGCCCTATATGCTCCACACCATCACTCTTTTCCATCTTTGCACATCTGTCTGATAGTTTTAAAATCTCACCTATAGTTAAATGATCTCTGATCCATCATTGATCTTTTTAAGCTAATTAGAAATAAAAGTTACATTTTATTTGACAAATGGGTGGTACTGTCCTTACAGGACAAATCCTTTTTCTCTTTTTTTGATACTGAACAGAACATACACCCAGTCACCCTGGTCAAAACAAATAGCTTGATTACCAATTTTTTGCACGGTCAGATATGACACCCCCCTTCTCCTTGGCCTCCTGGACATGTTGTGAAGGGTGCTTTGCAAACAGGTCGGTAGAAAAGCTATTAGAATCCAGGTACAGGATTAGGGTACAGGAGCTGCTTCACATTGCCATGTTCAGGACAAGCCCTGCCAGTTCCTCCATCTTGTTAGCTATATTTCTGGCATAAGTGTACATATACTTTAAATTCTTATCTCCCATCCCTATTCCTTTGGTTCTTATAGCCTATTCTTACCCCCACCTCCCTTCCAACCCCATTAACCATAATTATCCCCAGTTTCCTTCCAACACTGTTTCGATCTGTACTGTACAAGTGTAGCTTTCCTCCCCTTAGGTCCCTGGTGGGTGGAAAGCTACAAAATACATCATTAACCCCCTATTGATGCCAACAAATTTAGCAAGTTGCAAAAGTCACCCCCTAGTCTAGGGGACTTTTTTTTTTTAAGTCTCAAAAACACTGCTGCCAAAATTATTGCATTCACAAAACCACAATGAAAAATCTGATGTCCAGCCAAGCAACAAAGCCAGACTTGTCTAAGTAGCTTGCCTAATAATAAATGTCCAATTGTAGCTCAGTATAGGGTTGATGGAGGCCCCTGGGCTTAAATCTGGTTGGGTCCCCCACTGAATGTAGCCCAGACAGTGGTATAACCTTACAATAAAGGTTGGTGAAGGCTTCTTGGTGCAAAATGTGCTGGGGGCAACCACTGAATGTAGTCAGAGGTACACATCAGTGTTCTAAATTATTAACGGGTATTCCTGGATAACAAAATAACACATTCTATAGTTCACTGTTATTAACAAAAATACAGTATTTCACATGTATACACAAGGACTGATGGAGACAGGTTGGAATCATATAAGTTTGGATGCCCTGAGATCCCACCGAAAATCAGAAGTCTAGGAACCGTCATGGCAGACTGTTGTACTGTCTGATGCTGTAGTGAGCTCTTCTCTGTATCGGCCCCTTATTTTGCTCCTGCGGGCAAAAAGCAGTGTGAGGAGAGTAAAATCTACAAGCTACAGACAGATAAGGTCTGCAAAGAGTTTGTATGTTCTCTCCTTGTTTGCGTGGGTTTTTTCTGGGTCCTCTGGTTTTCTCCCACACTCCAAAACATACTGGTAGGTTGATTAGATTGTGAGCCCCATGTGGACAGGGAGCGATTTGGCAAGCTCTGTGCAGCGCTATGTAATCAGTAGGTGCTACATAAATAAAGAATTATTATTATTAACCAGGGGAGGGAGGCACATCAGAATTGACAGTGTATGGTATGACTGAGATAGCAAAACTGAGAATGCTATTGTATGTGCATGTCATATGTATCTCATGGATCTCATCATCTCTGATCCATCTCATTTCTCTTTTTCTATGTGTCAGATACTAGTGAATGTTCAGTAGCTAAATAAAAGTGTATATAAACCTGGACCGTACTAATTTAAGCACATTGTCAGCATACAGCATCTTATAGCACTAGAGGGATCGTGAAGTTTGTGTTTAGAGAGTCCAGGAGCTAAAACAGCAAAAAAACTGAGTAAAATTGTTAAGTAAGGGCTTTACATGATCTTTATTGTGTGAACATCAATAGGGAACTGACATTTGAAAAATTTCTGTCATGAGCAAGCCCCTTTAAGGAAATCCAAACTTTCTCCTACTTACATGTTAGCCAAGCTGCTGGCAAAGCTGGCATAGTGGTAGTGGTGTAAGCCTAGCTGCTGGCACGGTGGCAAAAGAACTGACTATTAGTCCCAGTTGCTACCAGTCCCACGTGCCACTGCTTCTCAATTTCACTGCTTAACGTTTTTCTCACCTCCTCTCACAAATCACTCGAAGGGTGAGAGGAAGGCAGGCTGAGTAAACCTAACACTGATAAGCTAGGTCTTGGATGGAAACCAGTTCAGCCAATCAGTGTTCGCTAAGAGGGGTGGGGTTCAGGTGCCATTCTGCACAGGGCCGGTTCTAGACAAAGTGGGGCCCTGGGCAAAACTAAAAGTGGGGCCCCAAAATAAAACCATTTCATGACCAGTCACAGTCAGTATGGTAAAGTAAACTGTAAATTTGAAGACTTTTATAGCAGATAGATCATAGGGAGATTGATGGGCAGCATGGTGGTTCAGTGGTTAGCATTACAGCCTTGCAGCTCTGGTCAACATCTGCAAAGAGTTTGTATGTTCTCTCTGTGTCTGCGTGGGTTTCCTCTGGGTCCTCCAGGTTCCCACATACCAAAAAATTATTGGTAGATTGATTAGACTGTGAGGCCCAATGGGGACAGGGACCAATATTTTCTGAAAGCAGACACTTACACCATTTTCAAAATGGCATCAAAGAGTTTATAGACATAGGCACCTTCATGCAATTTTGAATCAAACTGAAACATTTTATAAAAAAATATTTAAAAATTGACTTTGATTGCAAAAAATTTGTTCCAAACAGAAAATATTTACCTTCACATCTCCTAAATGTAATAGATGAACATGTGTAGAGTTCACAAATGCCTCATATTGATATGTTCATATAAATAAATCCACTATAATACCACTAAATCTGTAATAACTAGATATCTGCTTTTGAGCAAGACAGTCACAACCTGCAAAATATAGCAATAAAACAGTAAAGGTGGCATAAAACCTTTGAAATTTTGAAAGATGTGAGGAGATCATACAGACTCCACACCAATATATTCACCAAAATATGCAGCAAAGGGAACTGTAGAAAATTGCACTGAGCTTCACACAGATCTATCATTGTTTGCTCCCTTACACAATGGTAACCCAAATAACTATATATCCATAAACCAAGCTAATGAGATAACAAAAGTCACATTTAGATGTGCGCCATTGTAAAGGCCGCACAATAACAGAACCCTACGCGCTTCATAAGAATTTGAGTGGGAGCGTCATACCATAGGTATAAATAATGGAGGATGGAGGGAAATAAAAACTTTATTCAGGAACGTGTGTGTGTTTTTGGTGTTACATATAACCTTTTGGGCATGTTCTGGTCGCGGTGTAGTCACATTAGGTGAAGAGGATCAAATGTTCATGGTATCAATTTTCCCAACAAAAAATCTATCACAAAATAAAAGGGAATGAGAGATAAAGTGTGTTTTTAGATAGTTCTGCATAGAGAAGGGTTAAAAACATAAATATTAGTTGATATTATCCCTTCTCAAAATGTAGTAACATATAAAGTGAATATTTCCATTATCTGTGAGGTGCAGCAGATCCTGTGTGCAGCAAATTCTCCCTGTAGCCTGATGGCTAAGAATGTGGAGTGGGGGTACACTTCAGAGGGCTGTATCTCTGTCTCTGTGACACATAGAACCTCACTTAAAGGGAACCTACCACCACAAATCTACCTATAAAGGTAGATTGGGTGGTAGGTGGATCAATGGGACGTGAGGATAGCCCTTTTAAGGGCTAATCCTCACGCCCCCACACTTTTTTGATAACTTTTATTATCCCTATATTCAAATTTACTTATGCGGCTACTGGGGCGTGGAGTAGCCGCATCTGAGGTTACACGAGGCGGCTACTCCACGCACCGGTAGCCACTTTACCCCTCCTACTCACCCATCTTCGGCGCGTAACCTCGTGTAACCTCAGATGCGGCTACTCCACGCCCCAGTGTGGGGACGTGAGGATAGCCCTTAAAAGGGCTATCCTCACGTCCCATTGATCCACCTACCACCCAATCTACCTTTATAGGTAGATTTGTGGTGGTAGGTGCCCTTTAAGAAACAAGAGAATAAAGATATTACATAAAAAACCTTTGTAGAAGAACACAATGTACACATTGCAAAGCTCTTTTCATGTTTGCTGCTTTTGATTCGGTAATCAACAGACCTTCTTGTAGAAGACTGTGCATCCAGGCACATCCATCTTAAATCAATGAAAGCTGGGTAAAGGTAGGCGTACACAAAAACTTTTCTAACTTTTTATATGTTGAGTAGTACACTAGTCAGATTTTTATCTCTAAATTCACTTGAGATTTATAGTAATAATAACTTGGTTGCTCTAAATGGATGCTAAGATAATGAAAACTGTATCAAGAAACACTATCTAATGTATCTAGAGTGGCAACACTGTTTATTAAAACCACAAATTAGTGTATTAGCCCCCCCCCCCCCCCCCCCAACATGTAAACTGGCTTTGTCAGGGTTCCAGAGCTAACGCTGGTAAACTTAAAGACACATGATTTCAGTAGTAATGTGAAAACTTGGCTAAACAAGTTTAATGAATTTGGTGCAAGCAGGATCTATGTCAACTACACTAAAACAATGCCACACAGACAAAGAAGAATATGTTACATAACCCTCATTGACTCCATGATCAGAATAATTGCAGGTCTGGAGCATTATAAGAATATTCACAAGGAGGAAATTTTATGGCATTTACTCTCCTTTTTATAAACACACTTACAAAAGTGACAAAATGGAAATGTTAATTCAAGCATAAATAAGGTGAAAATTATGTGTCAGAAATACATCTCGGCGGGATGATTTCACTGAAATGGGTTTATTTTTTTTCAATATGACATCTCATAATTTTATTATGCATCTATTATAAATTGTTAATATTCCTTCACAAGCATTGCTGTTTTGTGGCAGGGAAGCCCATGAGTGCATATTATAACATGCCACTACCTGTGATAGACATTTCCACAGTATTACTATTTTATGATTCAAATTGAAAACCTCAGTTTGTATGCAACGGACATTCGTAATCTGTCAACACTATGCTGACAAAATTACCCATCACAACTGTGATCCTACTCTACACCATCAATAAGATCCTGTCAAAGGTGAACAAAACTGAATAAATCAAGAAGGGAAAAAAAACAAATTTTAAGCAAACCCTCTTATGGAAATTATTCTCACTCCATAGTTGATGCAAAGCCAAAGCAAGAAAATGTCCCCAAATGTCTGCACAGCCTTTAACTGTAATCAGTAAATGCAGTGATGGTAACCTGCAAGACTATATTGTAGAAAAGGAAATATATAGCACAATGAGAATGGTGGAATTTGACTAACTTCAGGACTGAAGTTTCAATTTCCATTTCTTTGATGCTGCCGTTATGCAATGGGCGCCACAGGCAATTTCTGAACTAGCAAAACATTTGATTAAATATGTGTAGAGTAAAATAAATAAAAAAATACAAAAGTAATTTTGTTTAATGATTTACACGTTCATTGATTGCTGATGTCCGCAGTGAGGCAGTGCCTGGAGCCTACAATGTACTTACGATGGTTACACGTGATTTTAGTGCTAATTTGTTTTATAACTCGCAGACTGTTTTGTAGGCTTAGGCTTACATGTAATAAAAAGTAGATGTGGGAAAAAAGTATACAAGCCGCAGATATTGATTTGGTTTGGTAGCAGCCCAATTCCCAGCTATTAGCCCCTAACAACAGCCATGGCACTGCCATTACAGCTAGGAGAGAGAGGCTCCAGTTGGAGAAAAGGACAGTAACTGATTTAGAAAAATGTAATAATTGCCAGAGCAGCTGGGTAGGAAGAGGAGGCTGATATAGTAAGGGGCATTTAAAAATTTTAACTGTGTTTGGGCAGTACACTCAATACACTATGGTCAAAATATGTCTTGGGCTTGTGAGCTGAACTATCTTCACAAACTGCATTTAACAAGATAGTCCCGGTTCATAAATGGGTCACGGGGTTCTATTGTGGACCTTCCGTTATACATATATTAATAGCAGAAAAAATTATGTTGAGTGCTGTACACAACCCAGTCACTTCAAGGAGGAGCTGTTCATGCCTACCTGGAATATTCAGCTTAATCCCTTAGGGACGCAGGGTTTTTTTGCTCATTTCTTGCTCTCCATCTTCAAAAATTCATAACTTTTCTCTTTTTCTCTGTACAGAGCTGTGTGAGGGCTTATTTTGTGCATAACAAATGTTACTTCTCCATCAAATTATTGGTTATCCCATGCCGTGCAATGGGAAGCTGAAAACAAATGGGAATATGGATAAGGATGGGAATATGTTATTGTGCATTCTAAATGGAAAATGGCATTGCCCATTATTGATATGCATTGATGTTTTGTATATTGTTATAAGAAAAAGAAAAACCCTAGATGGTCTGATCCATATACTGCAATACAACTATATTGCAGTATATGACATTTCTTCACAGTATACATTACAATGAGCCACTGACGAAGACCCGAGGCTGTCATGGCAACTGATAGCCGCCCGTTCAAGGGAGCTGCGATCCAATCCAAGATGGCATTGCCCAAGCACCATTTTTAAAATGCTGTCAGCAGATTTGCCGGCAGTATTGGAGGAGTTAATAGATGCGATCGGTGCAAGCAATATGCAACAAACCCCATCTGTGTATGGAGAGGGCTCAGCCCCCCGCAACTCTGCGCCATACAGCCACAGCGCAGAGAATCAAGGGGCTAAAGGAAATCTACCATGGGGAATCTCCTCAGAGATTCCCCATGGTGGATTCCCAGTCTGGGCAGCAGCTGCATCCCGTTTTTCACTAATTCAGGAATGAAGTTTAATTCTTCAATATGCAAAGTAATTTCTATGGCTACTGGGGGCATGGAGAAGCCTGAGACAGCTCCAGTGAAAAGGCTACTCCAAGCACCCAGTAGCACTGACCCACCTCTATCTGCTTCAGTCTGCCTCTGGCATAATTTGAGCTCCAGGCAGGTAAAGTAGCTCAAATGATGCCAGAAAAAAAACATATTTAGATATTTTTGCTAATTTATTAAACAAGAAAAACTGAAATATCACATGGTCATAAGTATTCCAACCCTTTGCTAAGACACACATATTTAACTCACATGCTGTCCATTTCCTTGTAATAGTCATTGAGCTGGTCTATAAAAGACCTCACAGCTCACAGTGCATGCCAGGGCACATAAGAATCATAAGGTCTAAGGTACTGCCAAGGAGCTCAGAGACAGAATTGTGGCAAGGCACAAATCTGGACAAGGTTAAAAAGGAATTTCTGCAGCACTTCATAGTATCATAGTTACATAGACACATGTCCTTCAACCAAGGAAGGAAAGGGATTGGATGAGGAAGGGATTTAGGGAAAACAATTCTATATAACATAACCATCAATGCTATTTAGATGTAATAAAGCATCTAGACCCTTCTTGAAGCTCTCTGCTGTCCCTGCTGTGCTTTTTTTTCTCATAGTAAAAAAAGTACTGTCGCCTCTGGTGATTAAACCTTGTTTTCTCCAGATGGAGACAGTGCCCCCTTGCCTTTTGATTTGACTTAATCTGGAACAACTTTCCACCATATATTTTGAATGGACTATCCACATATTTATATAAATTAATCATGTCCCCTCGTGGTCATCTCTTTTCCAGACTAAATTAATCTAGTTGTCTTTCCTCATAACTGAGACTTTTCATACCCCTTCTCATTTTTGTGGCTCTGCATTGAACCCTATACAGTTCCAGGGCATCATTTTTATGGACCAGTGCCCAGAACCAGACAGCATCCTCCAAGTGAGGTAGAACCAATGCCTTGTATAGTGGTAATATTACATCCCTATCCTGAGAGTCCATACCACTTTTGATACATCTTTGTGGCAAGGCAGAAGAATCCACATCAATGACGCATCTTCACTTAAAAACCCTCTGACACGGTTGCACCCGCGATCCTCGGTACGGATTGAGGGTGTACCCGTGCTTGCTGCCGCGGTCCCAGCTCTCACTTACCTCTCCTGGCTCCGGCCTGCACTCTTGCTCCCAGCGTGTAGGCCGCATGCTTCTTCCATGCAGTCGCGTGCTCCTGCCACTAGAGGGGGCGCGCATGGACTTCTTCCAGCCTTAAAGGGCCAGCATCCTCCTTATTGGCTCTGGCATTCCTGGCTCGGCTATATAGCCTGGCGACTCCCAGCATCCCCTGCCGGATCTTCAGGTCATTCTACTGGAGAGAAAGCCTTCCTGAGCGTTTCCAGATGCCTCTGTGTTTCCATGTTCCTTTGGTGATTCCCATGTTCTGTGTTGTTCCCGTGTTCTGTGGTGTTACCGTGTTCCTGGTGTCCTGTGGCGGTCCTGCCTGCCTTCCTGTGGTCCTGCCTGCCTTCCCATGGTCCTGCCTGCCTGCCTTCCCGTGGTCCCCGTGTCCCTACCTTGGCTGCCGCCGCGGGCCTACTCGCACCCGTGGAGCGACCTGGTGACTCCCTGCCGCAGAAAGACCATCCCGCTTTGCGGCGGGCTCTGGCGAAAACCAGGAGTTCACTTAGACTCCGCTCCCGGGTTGCGGCTAAGGTTGTTATCCCCCATAGTGGTCCAGGGAGTCCACAGACTTTAGTCCTAAGGGACTATTCCCCTACACTGTGACAGTAAGATCCGGCCATGGACTCCGCCAAGGTCCTGTAGCCTGCAAAAGCCATGGACTGTGTCGAGGATCCGTACCTGCTACTGGGTGACCTCCCTAGCACCATCGCCCGGCAGTCCCAAGAGATTGCTGCCCAAAACGAACTCTTGGACAAACTCACTTCCACTCTTCGGATGATTGCCTCCCAGCAGCAGGCTCCCATGACTCCTCCCGTTGCTGGACCCGAAAATTTTTTGCCGGACAAATTTGATGGCGACCCGAAATTGTGCCGGAGATTTATTTCCCAGTGCTTGCAGCACCTTGAACTGTTATCCTCCCAGTACCCCACCGAATGCTCTAAGGTGGCGTTCATCTACTGTCTGCTCTCTGGAGAGGCCCTGGCCTGGGCTACCCCTCTATTGGATAGTGGTGACCCGGACACGGTCTCCCATACTAAGTTCCTGGTAAAAATCCGGTCCAGGTTTGAACCACCTCAAGTTCGGCTACCTCGCCTGTCCAGCTTAGTCCCGTAGTCCCCAGTGTCTCCACTGCCTCCCACAGCTGCTCCAGTCACTCCGCAGCTTCTTAGAGCTGCTCCAGCGGTGCCCAAGCCTCCGCAGCTTCCCAGAGCTGCTCCAGTGGCGTCCAAGCCTCCGCAGCTTCCCAGAGCTGCTCCAGCGGTGCCCAAGCCTCCGCAGCTTCCCAGAGCTGCTCCAGCGGCGCCCATGACTCCGCAGCTTCCCAGAGCTGCTCCAGTGGTGCCCAAGCCTCCGCAGCTTCCCAGAGCTGCTCCAGCAGTACCCAAGCCTCCGCAGCTTCCCAGAGCTGCTCCAGCAGTACCCAAGCCTTCGCAGCTTCTCACAGCTGCTCCAGTGTCTCCGCAGCTTCCCGCAGCTGCTCCAGTGTCTCCGCAGCTTCCCGCAGCTGCTCCAGTGTCTCCGCAGCTTCCCAGAGCTGCTCCAGCGTCTCCGCAGCTTCCCAGAGCTGCTCCAGCGGTACCCAAGCCTTCACAGCTCCCCGCAGCTGCTCCAGTGGCTCCGCAGCTCCCCGCAGCTGCTCCAGTGGCTCCGCAGCTCCCCGCAGCTGCTCCAGTGGCTCCGCAGCTGCTCCAGTGGCTCCGCAGCTGCTCCAGTGGCTCCGCAGCTCCCCGCAGCTGCTCCAGTGGCTCCGCAGCTCCCCGCAGCTGCTCCAGTGGCTCCGCAGCTGCTCCAGTGGCTCTGCAGCTTGCCAGTGCTGCTCCAGAAGCTCCCCAGACGTCGCAGCTTCCCATGGCTGTTCCAGTGACATTCCAGACTTCGAAGCTTCCCACGGCTGTTCCAGTGGCGCCCCAGACTACGCACCTTGCTAGTGCTGCTCCAGTGGCTCCGCAGCTTACCAGTGCTGCTCCAGTGGCTCCGCAGCTTGCCAGTGCTGCTCCAGAGACTCCGCAGCTTGCCATGGCTGCCCCAGTGGCGCCCCAGACTCCGCAGCTTGCCACGGCTGCTCCAGATACTCTGCAGCTTGCCAGTGATGCTCCAGTGGCGCCCCAGACTTTGCAGCTTCTCATGGCTGTTCCAGTAGTAAACCTATGCTGGCTGTCACTTATTATATTATTTGATGTCACATACTTCAGTATATAGTCTTTTACTAACCCTTCCAATAGAAGTTAAGCTCACAGGCCTGTAATTGCCTGGCAAAGTTCTAGAGCCTTGTTTAAATATTGGTACAACATTTGCCTTAAGGAATTGAGATTTTAGACAGTGGTTTAACATGTTCAAGTGATTTTGAAATTGTATTCTCGTGCTACTTTGTACTTCATGTTAGTTGATAACTTTTGGTGGTATGTTTTGCATTCATTTATGAAAAAAACAGATACCTTATATACTCGAGTATAAACCTAGTTTTTCAGCACAAAAAATGTGCTGAAAAACCCAAGCTCGGCTTATACTCGAGTCAAAAAAATAAATAAATCAAAACTCACCTTTCTGGCGGCACCCGTAGATCGTCTGTGCGATCCATCCGGTATTGTTGTGCTGCACGACGGCGAGGGGGGGGCTATATACACTGGGGCAGGGGCTGGCTGGCTATTTACACTGGGGCAGGGGCTGGCAAGCTATATACACTGGGGCAGGGGCTGGCTGGCTACATACTGGAGAGGATGTGACCAATGCATTTCCCACCCTCGGCTTATACTCGAGTCAATAGGTTTTTCCAGTTTTATGTGGTAAAATTAGGGGCCTCGGCTTATACTTGGGTCGGCTTATACTCGAGTATATACAGTATTTGGTATAAATTTCTACTTTTTGCACACATAGAGGCACATTTACTTACCCGTCCCTTGCTCGATCCCCGCTGTGCGTTGCCCAACGATCATGGACTCCAGCGCTCAGGTCCGCCGGAGTTCACCATCTTTTTCCCGATGCATGTAAGTGCATGGCTTGCGACACAAATTCAAATGTTAAATCCCGCGCTCAGTCGAATCCGTCTGATCGTCCGACGGCCCGCCCCTGATTTGTGTCGCATGGAAGCTGGCACCAAAATCCGATTGCGCGTGCCACAATCCCCCTTTAAATGCGACGCAAAGCAGTAATCGTCCGAATATATCCGAAGTTTCTGCGGACCCTTAAAATTGAGCCACATAGTCATAACAGCAAAAAAACTTGATAACTTACATTAACCAAATGTCTGGTTTATGTTAAAATGTTTTTTTATGCATCCTCTCATTTTTGTAGGAAGTTATGGGGCTTTGAACTTTAGGTGCAGTTTTTCACATTTTCATTAAAAACACAAAATCATGCTATTGAGGGACCTGCTCAGGTTTTAAGTCACTTTAAGAGGCCTAAATAAAAGTAAAACCCCCAAAATTACCCCATTATAGAAACTACACCCCTTAATGTATGTAAAACAACTTTCATGAAGTTTGTTAATGTAACCCAGTGAAAACAGGGGTACCATAATCTCTAAATCCCTGCTTCACAAACACAGCAACACTGTGCACATACACGTGTTACACACTACAGCACAGCAACAATAGAGTTAACGAATCAGAGCTGCTGCACTCTTATGACATCACATAAAATTGTTACATTTCCTGAGACCAGTGCAGAGCAGGTCCAGTGTCTGAGTTGTTGTTCAGTAACCTGCAGCAGAAAACACTTCAGCTGTGTAGAGGGAGATTGCACATTAGAAAGAGTTGGAAGCACAAGATCTTTCAGTACAGGACAGAGAGGAAATATATCTAAGCTGTAGAAGCTCCTCTACCAGAGGGTCCAGAGACATCTGCAGAGGGAGGACACTGTAGCACAGAGACCCCTCAGCCTCCATACATAAGGTACTTAAAGGAAACCTACCACTTGTAGTGGCAGGTTTCCGATGGCAATATCGGGCACCAGCTCAGGGTGAGCTGGTGCCGGAGCTTATTTTAGTTAGTGTTTTAAACCGCGGTATCGCGGTTTAAAACACTTTTTAAACGTTGTAGCCGGCGCAGGCAGGTACGCGCTCGGCGCTTACCGTGCACGCGGCTCTCATTCACTTCCTATGTAGCCGCGTGCACGGTAAGCGCCGAGCGCGTACCTGCCTGCGCCGGCTATAAAGTTTAAAAAGTGTTTTAAACCGCGATACCGCGGTTTAAAACACTAACTAAAATAAGCTCCGGCACCAGCTCACCCTGAGCTGGTGCCCGATATTGCCATCGGAAACCTGCCACTACAAGTGGTAGGTTTCCTTTAAACCGGTATCGCGGTTTAAAACACTTTTTAAACGTTATAGCCGGCGCAGGCAGGTACGCGCTCGGCGCTTACCGTGCACGCGGCTCTCATTCACTTCCTATGTAGCCGCGTGCACGGTAAGCGCCGAGCGTGTACCTGCCTGCGCCGGCTATAAAGTTTAAAAAGTGTTTTAAACCGCGATACCGCGGTTTAAAACACTAACTAAAATAAGCTCCGGCACCAGCTCACCCTGAGCTGGTGCCCGGTATTGCCATCAGAAACCTGCCACTACAAGTGGTAGGTTTCCTTTAAGTCACTGCCCCATCCCCTAGAACTTGTCTTGGAAAATTATTACTGTGATTGGTGACTGAAGTGTTCATACTACTGAGAATAAACCGTTGAAAGAGACTGGAATATGTGATATATCTTTCTGGGCCTTCTATCCCGTAACTACACACCCTCAGAATCCTGAGAGAACTCGCCTTTGCTAGCCTATCGTGGTCTGGCGTGTGTGGCTGTTACATTAATGTGTTTTTCAAAAAATTTACAAATTCTCAGTGGATAAAATACCAATTCGCTCCACAAAATTTGATACCCAATTTCTCCTTAGTACGCCAATAATATACAGCCAACACCTGCAGCTTCTGGCACCGCTGCCGTTCAACAGCCGGTGCCAGAAGCGGGGCATAGTACAAGGTCACAATGCGACAAGTCCTTGCTGCCTGTGAGGTGGTACTACGTCCAATGTCGAGAAGGGGTTAAGAACTCTGGGGTGTAACCCATTTCATCCAGGAGCCTTGTACACATTGATTTTATTGAGCCTAGGTTGGATCATGTCTACATTCAGCCAGTCTAGTATATCACAGGATGCATGATCCGCACTGGCACCACCCACGTCAGAAGTTCTTTCTTCTATCATATAAACGGAGCTAAAAAAAAAAAACATTTAGTATCTCTACCTTCTCTTGGTCTCCAGTTACCAATTCCCCATTTTTAGAATACAGGGGTCCAACCTGCATTGATATACTTAAAAAATGTCTTTTGTTTTGCTATTTTTGGCCACCTGTCTTTCATTTTGTACTTTGGCTGCTTTTATTACCTTTTTACAGATTTTGGTAAGTATTGAAAGCCTCAGGCGACCCATTAGATTCATATTTTTTGAATGCCCTCTTTTTATCATTAATTGCCCTTTTAACTGTAGCTATAACCCACACGGGGTTTAATCAGTCCCATCTATACTTGTTACCTATTGGAATAAATTTATATAATGACCCAGGATAGATTTGAATGTCTTCCATTGAACATTTTTATCATGTGACAGTATTTGATCCCAGTCTATATCCTGTAGTGCTGCCATGAATTTCAGAAAATTAGCCTTCTTGAAGTTCAATGTTTTCGATTTTCCCGCATGTATTTGTTTTTCAGTTGAAGAGGAATAAGTTTGCCAGGCTGGCGGATGAGGGGGATATCAGCTCTGGGGTAGCAATGCTGCAGAAAGACGTGGCCGCTAGCAACCAGGGGAATGTCTGCTCCAGTAAGAAGGGTAATAGGAGAACAGGCAAGGGCAGACAGGTGCGGGTAGTGGGAGGTTCGATTATAAGGGGAACACACAGGGCAATCTGTCACAAAGACCGTGCATACCGAACAGTGTGTTGTTTGCCGGGTGCTCAGGTTCGGCATGTTGCGGATCGGGTTGACGGATTACTGGGAGGGGCTGGTGAGGAACCAGCGGTCATGGTCTACATTGGCACTAATGACAAAGTAACAGGTAGGTGGAAGGTCCTTAAAAATGATTTCAGAGATTTAGGCCATAAGCTCAGGGCAAGGACCTCAAAGGTAATTTTCTCCGAAATACTGCCTGTACCACGTGCCACACCAGAAAGGCAGCGGGAGATCAAGGAGGTAAATAAGTGGCTCAAAAGTTGGTGTAGGAAGGAGGGTTTTGGGTTCATGGAGAACTGGACTGACTTTTCTGTCGGATACAGGCTCTACAGTAGGGATGGGCTGCACCTCAATGGGGAGGGGGCCGCTGTTTTAGGGGAAAAAATGGCTAGAAGGTTGGAGGAGTGTTTAAACTAGAGACCTGGGGGGAGGGCAACTACACTTGTGCAGGGCAAATAGACAGTGTACATAGAGAGCTGGGAAGAGTCATAGTCCATGGGGGAGGAAGGGGGGCTGGAATGAGATTGGGGAATAAGGACAAAAGGAATACGGACAGGGAAAACCATATAAAGTGTATGTACACAAATGCCAGAAGCCTCACAAACAAAATGGAGGAACTGGAACTCTTGATGTTGGAGCGGAAATATGATATAGTGGGTATCAGCGAGACATGGCTGGACAGTAGCTATGACTGGGCTGTTACTATAGATGGTTATAGTCTTTTTAGAAAGGATCGTATAAATAAAAAAAAAAGGGGGAGGGGTTTGTTTATATGTGAATTCTCGCCTCAAGCCCGTCCTGCGAGATGACATCAGTAACGCAAATGTGGAGTCCCTATGGGTGGAGATAAGAGGAGGGAAAAAGAATAATAAAATATTACTAGGGGTTTGTTATAAGGCTCCAAATATAATGGAGGCAACAGAGGAAATGCTGATAAGTGAAATGGATGCGGCTTCAAAGCATGGTGAAGTACTTATCATGGGGGACTTCAATTACCCAGATATTGACTGGGGGGCAGAAACCTGCAGGTCCTTCAAAGGCAGCAGGTTCTTGTCAACAACAAAAGACAATTACCTGTCGCAGCTAGTCCTGGAGCCAACAAGAGGGGGGGGGGCACTGCTGGACCTTATCCTTACCAACAGACCTGATAGGGTATCAAAACTACAGGTTGGGGGGAACCTGGGGAATAGTGATCATAATATTATTGATTTTGTATTATGCTTTACTAAGAGCGTTAGTGAAGGGGCAACCAACACTCTAAACTTCAGGAGGGCAAATTTTCAGCAACTAAGGGAAGACCTTAAAGGCATAGACTGGGATAATGTTCTCAAAGACAAAAGTACCCCCCAAAAATGGGACTTTTTCTTATATATTCTGAAAAAGTCCTGTGAGAAACACATA
The DNA here is from genome assembly GCF_040894005.1 of Engystomops pustulosus. Classification (NCBI taxonomy): domain Eukaryota; kingdom Metazoa; phylum Chordata; class Amphibia; order Anura; family Leptodactylidae; genus Engystomops; species Engystomops pustulosus. The sequence continues at coordinate 114,901,114 of NC_092416.1, read as the reverse complement.
CCTTATGGGAAAAATCATAAAAGGAACAAGAAAAACCCTATGTGGCTAACTAGTCTTGTAAGGAAAGCAATAAGCGTGCTAAAACGTGAAGGTAGTGATGAGGCATTACAGGATTATAGAGAGAAAAATAAATCCTGTAAAAAGCAGATAAAGGCTGCAAAAATAGAGACTGAGAGAAATATTGCCAGGGAGAGCAAAAATAATCCCAAATTATTTTTCAAGTATATAAATGATAAGAAACTAAAAACAGAGAGTGTGGGTCCCCTTAGAAATAACATGGGGGTCATGGTGGAAGGAGATGAGGAAAGGGCCAATTTACTGAATGTCGCCTTCTCAACTGTCTTTACCCAGGAAAATCCCCTGGTGGAAGACACAATGAGGAATAATGTAAATTCTTTTTATAATGTCAACAGTTTAACCCAGGAAGAGGTACGGCGCCGCCTCGCAACCACTAAGATAGATAAATCACCTGGGCCAGATGGCATACACCCCCGGGTTCTACATGAATTATGTACGGTGATAGACAAACCGTTATTTTTAATATTTGAAGATTCACTGAGGACTGGTTATGTTCCACAGGAATGGCGCATAGCAAATGTGGTACCAATATACAAAAAAGGATCAAATAGCGATCCTGGAAACTACAGACCCGTGAGTCTAACTGCTGTGGAAAATATTTGAGGGGTTTATTAGAGATGCTATCCTGGAGTATCTCACTGTGCACAACCTTATAACCGAGCGTCAGCATGGGTTTATGAGAGATCGGTCCTGTCAGACTAATCTGATTGGTTTCTACGAGGAGGTAAGTTCAAGACTGGATCTGGGAGACGCTGTGGATGTTGTATATCTGGACTTTTCAAAGGCATTTGACACTGTGCCACATAAAAGGTTGGTATATAAAATGAGACTGCTGGGAATAGGAGAAAATCTGTGTATTTGGGTAAGTAATTGGCTTAGTGATAGAAAACAGAGGGTGGTCATTAATGGCACATTCTCAGATTGGGTTGATGTTACCAGTGGAGTCCCGCAGGGGTCAGTATTGGGGCCACTTCTTTTTAATATTTTTATTAATGACCTTGTAGTGGGTTTACACAGTCAAGTTTAAATATTTGCAGATGATACTAAGCTGTGTAAAGTAATAAATACTGAGGTCGATAGTTTAGCATTACAGAGGGATTTGTGGGAGCTTGAGGGATGGGCAGAGAAATGGTTGATGAGGTTTAATGTAGATAAATGTAAAGTTATGCACTTGGGCCATGGAAACAAAAAGTATAATTATGTTCTAAACGGTCAATTACTTAGTAAAACTGAAGCTGAAAAGGACTTGGGGGTATTGGTGGATGGTAAACTTAATTTTAGTGACCAGAGCCAGGCGGCTGCTGCTAAAGCAAATAAAATAATGGGATGTATCAAGAGAGGAATAGATTCTCATGATAAAGACATAGTTTTGCCCTTATACAAATCCCTGGTCAGACCACACATGGAATATTGTGTACAGTTTTGGGCACCAGTGTATAAAAAGGATATAGTAGAGCTGGAACGGGTGCAGAGGAGAGCAACCAGGATTATTAGGGGAATGGGGGAACTAGAATACACTGACAGATTAAAAAATTTGGGATTATTCAGTTTAGAAAAAAGACGGCTGAGGGGAGACCTCATTACAATGTACAAATACCTGAACGGACAGTACAAGGATCTCTCCAAAGATCTTTTTATACCTCGGCCTGTGACCAGGACAAGGGGGCATCCTCTACGCCTAGAGGAGAGGCGATTTTACCATCAACATAGACAAAGGTTCTTTACTGTACGAGCAGTGAGACTATGGAACTCTCTGCCGCAGGAGGTTGTTATGGCGGACTCTATGTACATGTTCAAGAGAGGCCTGGATGCCTTTCTGGAGAGAAAAAATATCACGGGTTATGGGGATAAAACATTTATTTAATTCTTAAAGGTTGGACTTGATGGACTTGCGTCTCCTTCCAGCCTTATATACTATGATACTATGAAAATAATTATGTTCTGATTACTGTTTCCAAGGGGTTCCCGGACACTGACATTTTGGACAAGCCGCATTTTTAGAAATCACAAGGTCTAACAATGCGTCACCTCTTGTGGGATCTTCTACAAGCTGCACCATACAATTAAACTTGCAGAAAGTTGATAAAATGTCTCCGCTTCACAGACGAAGAAGAGCCCTGACTCCAATTCACATTTGGAAAGTTAAAGTCTCCCATTATTACTATTGTCCCCTTCTGTGCAGCCCGCTCCATCTGTTTATATAGTGGTATTGGGGGGGGGGGGCGCTATAAATTACACCAAAAATAATTTTCTCAAAGTTATCCTGGCTTTGAATTTCAACCCACAAAGTTTCAGCCTCCTCACACTCTTCATTGACCACTGTCTCATTCACAAACACTTTTAAGTTTCTTCTGACATACACCACCTCCCCTCCTATTTTCCCTGTCTTCCCGAAACCGAAAAGGTTTCAAGTGTAAAACCTTGAATATTAACACTCAAATCATGTGCTGCATCAAGCCATGTCTCCAGTACACCAACAACATCTAACTGTTTTTCTAATATCAGAGCCTCCAGCTCACCCATTTTGCCTGTGATACTTCTGGCATTTGTGAACATACACTTTAATTTTCTACAGTTATTTATTTGAATTATAGTAATTTTACCGGCACATATATCCTCACTATCATTTTATTATTAGTAGGTCTCCTTTTCCACTGCCTTAATACCCCATTCACTGCCCACTTCACTACCCACCAACATAACCTGTCCCCTCTCTGACCTGTCTACACCTTTAGTGTATTCCTTTTCCTCCTCCCCCAATCCTAGTTTAAATACTTTGCCACCCCTGCTAGGATCTTCACCTCCAGCACAGTAGCCCCCCTTCCATTTTGGTGCAAGTTATCTGCGGATAACAGCTTGTACCCCAACGACAAGTCAGCCCAGTGTTCTAGGAACCCAAATCCCTCTGCTCTCCACCAGGATCTGAGCCATGCATTTAACTCCCTGAACTCCCGCTATCTGCTCTGTATAGTGCATGGTACAGGTAGTATTCCAGAGAATACTACCTTGGAGGTCCTTCCCTTAAGCTCTAAACCTAATTCTTTAAAACTATTCTTCAGGCTCCTCCACCTACCATCTATTCTGTCATTGGTTCCAACATGGACCATGACAGCTGGGGCATCCCCAGCACCTCCCAGTAATTTATCTACACTTTCCACCACATGATGAACCCTGGCACCAGGGAGACAGCAAACCATTCGGTTGAGGCAGTCTTGGCAACAAATTATTTTATCCGTCTTCCTGATTATAGAGTCCACTACAACCAATAGCTGCCTTGGCTTACCTGCACTACCAACCACCCTACAATTAGCTGGTCTGCTCCCACAGCTGTTAGGGAGAGCAGGATCCACTAGGGCTGCCATTTCTGACACTGGTGTCCTTACATCATTGCATAATTTGCTCAGGTGTTCGGAGTCAGAATTGGCCATCCTCCACCTCAATCCCACTTATTGCTTGCTCAGTGAGCAGCATACTCCTCTCAAGTTTGTTGAATGCTTGCAGATGTACAATATCTTCCTCCAGATCTCTAATTCGAGCTTCCAGGAGAAAAATATGGACACATCTGTTGCAGCAGTATACTGAGGAATTGTGGGAGAATAGCCTTGGTGAGAGAGGTAAAGAAGAACCCTAAGATCACTGTAGCTGAGCTCCAGAGATGCAATAGGGAGATGGGAGAAAGTTCCGCAAAGTGAACTATCACTGCAGCGCTCCACTGTTCAGGGCTTTATGGCAGAGTGTTCTGATGGAAGCCTCTCCTCAGTGTAAAACATATGAAAGCAGCATACAGTTTAAAAAAAAAAAAAAAAAAAAAACACCTGAAGGTCTCCCAGACTATAGAGAAATAATAATTTCTGGTCTGATGAGATTTAACTTTTTGGTGTTAAATCTAAGCGATATATGTGGAAAAAACAGGTACAGCTCATTACCTGCCAAATACTATTCCAGCAGCAAAACATTGTGGTGGCAGCATCATGCTATGGTGGTGCTTTTTAGCTGCAGGGACAGGGCGACTGGTTGCAAATGAAGGAAAGAAAAATGTGGCCAATTACATAGATATCCTGGATAAAAATCTCTTCCTGAGTGCTCTGGACCTCAGACTGGACGGAAGGTTCACCTTCAAACAAGACCATGACCCTAAGCACACAGTTAAAATAACAATGCAGTGGCTTCAGAACAACTCTGTGACCATTCTTGACTGGCCCAGCGGAGCTCTCCAACCTCCACTCTTCAAAAAACATTTCCTGCTCCTCCACATCCTATAAAAATATCAATGACAGTGACAAGGAGGTGAATGCCATGAGAAAGCATAAGCTGTCTGCTATCCACTTTCATCTGGAAACATGTAATAATGTTCCAACAAATAGTTAATCCAAGAACCCCAACTCTCAAGTTCCTAAATGAGGGGGCTTTGCAAGGACAATATTATGAAAGTTTTTGTTCTTGCCCAATGTATCATGAAGCACTTCTGGGTAATCTTAAAAAAATGGACTAGCAGTACAGAAAAAGGGGAGTAAGAACAAACATGCATAAAACCCCTATGTAAAATGGCAGTTGCTTTCTTACAGGAATTCTAGTTTAGAGGTACATTGCAGTTAAGCTCATTAGGGAGATTTATCAGAAAATTATGAGATAAAACTCTTCTAGTTGCCCATGGAAACCATTCAGAGCTCAGCTTTTATTTTATAAACAGCTATTGTAAAATGAAAGCTGAGCTCCTATTGGTAACTATAGGCAACTAGAGCAGTTCTGCTCTCAGATGCTTCTATTAAATCTCCCACACTGTGTTTCCTGCCTTCAGTGCCACCAATAGCTTGGTCATGAGTTTAGCTGGCCATAAAACACCATGGGGCAGATTTATCAAGTGTCTGAAAGTCAGAATATTTCCAGTTGCCCATGGCAACCAATCACAGCTCCCCTTTAAAATATTCATGAGCACTGGTAAAGTGAAAGCTGAACTGTGATTGGTTGCCATGGGCAACTGGAAAATTTCTGACTTTCAGACTCTTGATAAATCTGCCCCCATATGGCTGCCCGGGGGCCTCTGCAGGGCTTTGTACTCACACAAAGAAATTAGCAGTAACCCCCATTGAAAAGCTGTGCTGCTTCAAGTCGTATACTGGGCATATAAGAGCTGCCAGATATCAAACTTATTATTCAAATTCTTCTCCTATATCTCCTTAGATAAATGAGCCCCAAGAATGAGATAATTAAAAGTAGCAAAAATGTGATAGTGCACCTTATGGTTCAGGACAAGATCTGAGCTATCATCACTAGCCTTCTATGCAGGAGTTCCAGGCAATAGCAGGTGCACGGCTGTGGTTGTGATGGCATCGCTGGCGTCTCTATACACACAGAGAGCGTCTCTATACACACAGTGGAGAGTTGCAGTGAGTGGCAGTGCTGCAACTGAATGGGGGCACAGAGAAAGGTGAGCAAAAGAGGTTTATTGTTTTTATTATATATATGTAATCCCTAGAATACCCCTTTAATACCATTCATATAAGATTACATAGAACATAGAGGAGGAGTATCAACTTTTCAGTAGTACAAATATAACTCCTAGTAATAGACATCTATTTATACAAAAAAATGTTACAGCCCATGTTTTAGTACTTATGTAGCCACTTGAGACAATTATAGTAATATTACATCATGTATTAAACAAGAGTGGCCCCTCATCATGTATTAAACAAGAGTGCGGGCCTGGGCTGATGTCGGACCCAAACCCCCACAGAGGAGGACAATGACTGATGTCGGCCCCACAGACTCCCCACAGAGCAGGCCGGGACCAACTGTCCCTAGACCCTTCACAGACGGGGTGAGGCCGACGCCGGCCTAAGTTCCCCCTACAGATCGGGCCATGGCTGACACCAGCACCAGATCCCCCATAGAGCGGGGGTTATATGTGTTCCCTGCTAATCTTATATATAGATCACAGATAACAGTAATCTAATGGTAACAGCCAACTGGATCACTGTAATCAGTGATCTGTATACAGAGACATGCAGAGGATACATATAGCACCTTCCCTGCATGATTCTCACTGTATACAAGGGCGGGTATGACTCCAGGGGGCTGATAATATCGATAATAAAATCTTATCAATTAGCAATTGAATCCACCCCTCTAAATGATGTACTTGAGAAGTGGATCGCATTCCGGAAAAAACTAAGCCCCCATATGTCCAAATTACAAAAACATTAAATATTTTATAGCCTGTAAAATATGACAATGCATATTTGCTTTTAAAAAAGCGATACGGTCCAAGAGTGCCCCCTCTTGTTGGGTCTCGGACAATTTGTGACAGGAAATTGTCTTTCATTATTGACAAAAACCTGCAGGTTTCCGCCCCCTCAGTCTATATTGGGGTAAATGAAGTCCTCCATGATAAGTACTTTACCATGGTTTGAGGCTTTACCATGTTTGACTTACCATCAGTTCCTCTGTGCCCACCATTATACAGTGCCTACAAGTAGTATTCAACCCCCGGCAGATTTAGCAGGTTTGATAAGAAGCAAATAAGTTAGAGCCTTCAAACTTCAAACAAGAGCAGGATTTATTAGCAGATGCAAAAATCTTACAAACCAAAAAGTTATGTTGCTCAGTTAAATTTTTATAAATTTTAAACATAAAAGTATGGGTCAATTAATATTCAACCCCTCAAACCACCAGAATTCTGTTTGGTTCCCCTAAAGTATTAAGAAGTAGTTCAGGCACAAAGAACAATGAGCTTCACATGTTTGGATTAATTATCTGTTTTTCCAGCCTTTTCTGACTATTTAAGACCCTCCCCAAACTTGTAAACAGCACTCATACATGGTCAACATGGGAAAGACAAAGGAGCATTCCAAGGCCATTAGAGATAAGATCGTGGAGGGTCACAAGGCTGGTAAGGGCTGACAGGGCCTACCTGTCTCCACTGTTGGGAGCATCATCCAGACGTGGAAGGCTTATGGAACTACTGTTAGCCTTCCACGGCCTGGACAGCCTTTGAAAGTTTCCTCCCGTGGCGAGGCCAGGCTTGTCCGAAGAGTCAAGGCTAACCCAAGGACAACAAGGAAGGAGCTCTGGGAAGATCTCATGGCAGTGGGGACATTGGTTTCAGTCAATACCATAAGTAATGTACTCCACCGCAATGGTCTCCGTTCCAGACAAGCGCATAAGGTACCTTTACTTTCAAAGCGTCATGTCAAGGATCGTTTACAGTTTGCTCATGATCACTTGGAGGACTCTGAGACAGACTGGTTCAAGGTTCTCTGGTCTGATGAGACCAAGATCGAGATCTTTGGTGCCAACCACAAACGTGACATTTGGAGACTGAATGGCACTGCATGAGACCCCAAGAATTCCATCCTTACAGTCAAGCATGGTGGTGGCAGCATCATGCTGTGGGGCTGCTTCTCAGCCAAGGGGCCAGGCCATCTGGTCCGCATCCATGGGAAGATGGATAGCACGGCCTACTTGGAGATTTTGGCCAAGAACCTCCGCTCCTCCATCAAGGATCTTAAGATGCGTTGTCATTTCATCTTTCAACAAGACAATGACTCAAAGCACACAGCCAAGAAAACCAAGGCCTGGTTCAAGAGGGAAAAAAATCAAGGTGTTGCAGTGGCCTAGTCAGTCTCCTGACCTTAACCCAATTGAAAACTTTTGGAAGGAGCTCAAGATTAAAGTCCACATGAGACACCCAAAGAACCTAGATAACTTGGAGAAGATCTGCATGGAGGAGTGGGCCAAGATAACTTCAGAGACCTGTGCCAGCCTAATCAGGTCTTATAAAAGACGATTATTAGCTGTAATTGCAAACAAGGGTTATTCCACTAAATATTAAACCTAGGGGTTGAATAATAATTGACCCACACTTTTATCTTTAAAATTTATTAAAATATAACTAAGCAACATAACTTTTTGGTTTGTAAGATTTATGCATCTCTTAATAAATCCTGCTCTTGTTTGAAGTTTGAAGGCTCTAACTTATTTGCTTCTTATCAAACCTGCAGGGGGTTGAATACTACTTGTAGGCACTGTACTATAACAAACTAGCCTTATTCTTTTCTCCTCCCCTTGTCTCAACCCATATGTACTCCACATTTTCATTTTCCTCACCTATGTTATCCTGCAGGATATGTTTAAGGCAAGATTACACTTACCTATAAAACCCTACACTTTTTATTTATAAAATAATTCATTAAAACACTGTAACCATCAATAATAACAGCCCAGTCATAACAATTATCCAGCCATGTTTCACTTCAATATATTTGCCAGCATCCAATATTAAGACTTCCAATTCCTCCAGCTTATTTCTGAGGCTCCTGGCATTAGTATACATGCACATTTTATGGTTTTCCCTATCCCTAATGCTTTGGTTCTTATTCTCTGATCTTACCGCAGCCCCCTTCCTCTCCCATGTACTATAACTCTTCCTAGTTACCCATCTACATTGCCTTGCACAGTACACTGCAGCACAGTTGCCCTCTCCCTTGTTCTTTAGTTTACACACTGCTTCAACCTTTTAGTTATTTTCTAACCCAAAACAGCTATACCTTCCCTATTGAGATGCTGCTTTAGAGCCTGTAGATCTTTTATTTTATATAAAAGTAAAAAAGCATAACAATACAAACCAAACATAATATACAATATATACAAAATATATACAATATCTTACCTGCTGGTCCAGCCCCATTCACACCTAGCAAAAACAATAACTTACAATACACCGAAATGAATCAACACAAAATACCACAACCCCCACCCAACCGATTATCACAACCTAAACCAATAAACAAAGACAAGCCACACCCACAAATAAACATAAATATACATAAACCGACCCACACCCATTGTTATTATATATTTTTTTTAAAAAAACACAGAATACACTATACACTACACTAAACTAAATCCCTCGCCCGGACCCTCCCCTTCCCCTCAGACACTGGTCTAACGTCCAAAGTTTGCGTTAAGTAGTCCAGACCAGTGCCCAAGGTCAGTTCGTAAATCCCAAAATCGCACCACAATCACCCCCCTCCCAACCTAACATTATGTCCCAAACCCAAATATATACAATATATACAGTATGTACAACATTACAAACATAATACAAATAAAATCTAAACAACATCAATCAAAACCACATAAAGCCCAGGTTCGGCACCTGCAAGCCCAACATCACTACATGCTCAGAACACAAAACAAAAATCTACTGTGCAGCATCAGCCCAACACCAGGAGAGGAGATGACAGACTAAGGGACACTAAAGGAGAAGCCCCTCCAAAGGAGAGAGGCCCTCCCCGTGCCTAGCCTCTCACACTCCAGAGAGCGCACCTTCACCAGGTCACCAGGTTCCTAACCACCTCATCCACTGGGAGGATTTTACGCTGCGTCGACACTAAGCACCCTGCGTTCCACGTGTGGTACCTGACCACTGGACTGACTAGGAATAATGTGCAGCGGTCCCGGCCACCCAGGCCTCGGAATGCTCCATAGGCCCACTACAGCTATACCTTCCCTATTGAGATGCGGCTTTAGAGCCTGTAGCCCTCAGAAAAGTCAGCCCAGTTTTCCATGAACACAAACACCAACTATTGAGCCACTTGTTCCTCCCTGATCTTCTACTGCTTTTTGTCATGGCATATGGTACAGGCAGTATTTCAGAGTAAGCTACCTTTGAAGTCCTTGCCCTGATCCTATGGCCCTAAGTTCCTGTGATTAACTCCAACTACCTATTAATTTGTCATTAGTGCCAATGTGGACCATGACTGTTGGATTCTCACCAGCTCCTCCCAATAACTCTTCAACCCAATCAGCAACAAGCTGAACCCGTGCAACTGGCAAACAACACACTATGCATGGTCAATGTGACAGATTTTCATGTCTGTTACCCTAATAATTGGAATCTCCACTAGCGGCACTGTTCTGACCTTGCATGTGCTCCAATTTCCCTCCTTACTGAAGCAGACAGTCCTCTGGTTGCTAGAGGCCATGTCTTGCTGCAGAATCTCTATCCTTGTGTTGATATTCCCCTTACCCTGCCTTGTGCTTGAGGAGCAGCAAAATCATTTACATATTGCCAATTGCTGCAAGGGATGAACTACAAAAGTGAATTTATGTACCATTACTAGCAATTTAATATTTGTCAGGAAGTAATGTAAAAAGTGTGGTACATATAGAAACACTCTTGGTGTACAACCATGGTTCTTTTATCATTTTTTTTTCATGTGTAACATTATTTGTACATATGAAGTTTTCTTATCCTCCCAATTTTTTATTTGTTTGGTTCCCCCTTCAGATCAATTTCCATCTGGAGGCCAACCGGAGAGAACGGTCAAGACCGCTATAATGAAGATTACGTTTTTTACACTTTGTACTCACCTAAGAATGAAACACCTCGGGTTGGTCCAGGATAGACCCGCATCTGCTGGATGGAAGTATGCACACAGCGTGATAAAGATGCAGTGCCAGTCGTATTTTTGGCAGTCAGGACTAACATTGGGTTACCCTGACAGCAAACAGCGATCCCCATGTGCAAGAATTAGAGAGTCACATGAAGGAACAGGTGACTCGTTACCAGGAAAAGCATCAGGCATCCCTGCCAATCAGACAGAGATCTCCACTCCCTTGTATCTTAGCATGAGATTGTAAGATAGGAGCTAATCAATTAATATATAATATGACTAATGTTTGTGCTTTACAGTTTTTTATTGAGGGAACTCGTGTATAAGCTGAGTTTTTCACCACAAAAAATGTGCTGAAAAACGTCCCCTCGGCTTATACACGAGTCTATTAAAAAAAATAAACTTATATACTCACCCTCTGGTGGCCCGATGCTCCACGCGGCTCCCCGAGGTCCCCGATGTCGGCGTGGCCTGTCTTCTTTCTTCCCTGCGGGTCCACTTATTTCTTCTGACATGGACGCAGCCACGTTATGTTCCTGGCAGCGGCCGTGTCATAGTATGCGCCTGCTGGAAGAAAACATGGGCGCGTCCATGGCAGAAGAAAGAAGAGGAGCCACGGGGAAGAAAGAAGACGGGACGTGCCGACATCGGAGGGTGAGAATATAAGTTTATTTTTTTTAAGTGCTGGGGGGGGGGCTGGCTGTATACTACATGGGGGCTGTCAGGCAGTATCCTACATGGGGGCAGGCTGGCTGTATACTCCTAGGGGCTGGCTGTATAATACTTGGGCTGGCTGTATACTACTAGGTTGTGGCTGTATACTACTGGGGACTGGCTGGCTAAATACTACATGGGGGCAGGCTGGCTATATACTACTGGGAGCTGGCTGACTATATACTACTGGGGACTTGCTGGCTATATACTGGGGGGGCTGTGACCAATGCATTTCCCACCCTCGGCTTATACTCAAGTCAATTGTTTTTTTTTCCCAGTTTTTGGTGGTAAAATTAGGGGTCTTTGCTTATACTTGAGTATGGTATGTTTTATATACAATGCCAACCAGGTTTTTTGAGGTATATGTTGATAATGAAAGAGGGAGGTTCAAATTCAGACCACAGGTGCAAATATTACCACCACTCCCTCACATTTTTCAGTCATGAGTAAGAGCATGGTTTAGTGCTAGAAACGCATTGACGTTGTGCTGTATACCTGTTTATTGCTGTTGGATGCCATGTAATGAAGAATAAAGGCAGTTTTATCTTTTACAATCCAGTTCCCTGTGCTGTACTGAGGAGACCCAACCAGGTTGAAAAATTTCTGTCTACAGTTGGGAGTCTATACCTTCTGGAATAGATATACTGGATTGGCTTATTCCCACACCATGTTTAGACTTTTTGTAGGTCATACTTGGTGTTAAGGGGGCTGCCTTTCAAGGTAGCAAAAGGAGGCATTGTTTTCTATTTAACACCTTGGAAAACACATTTGCATACATGGCTTTAAGTCTCCACATGCCTTTCAGGTATCCTTAATTGGCAATCTCTCCATAAGGAGAACACCTACTGTCTGACCCTAGTCAATAGCCTCTCACACAGCCAATCCAGTTCCCTACGCTGTACTGAGGAAACCCAACCAGATTGAAACAGTACTGTCTACAGTTGGGAGTCTGTTCCTTCTGGAATAAATATACTGGTTTGGCTTAATCCCACACCATGTGTCACTGCACTGGGTCATAAAAGAAAAATTATCTGAATGTGTCAACTGCTTGGCAACATACTTATAACGTCCGTGCCTGAACGTCGCTCTATCCGCAGTTGGTGGAATATATGGTGTTTATTTGTGTGTGAACTGTGGCTTATTCTTGTGTTTGGATTCACTGAGCCACACCCGGCTCCTTGCATTTCTGTCCTGCCAAGCAAGGGTTACTAGCTTGATGGACAGTTCCCCCAGTGTGCTGCTGGATGCGTGTCCGGGATCGGCTTTATATACCTGCCCATTCCCATCTTACCTTGCTGGTTACTTTGAGTCTGACCTGTGTATATCCTGCCTATACCTGTATCTGACCTGTGATTATCTGCCTGAAGACCTGTATATATATATATATATATATATATATGTTCCTGTCTCAGTCCTGTGTTTGTATTCTGTGCACCAGTGTGATCACTGGTCTATACCTGTATTTCCGTTACCTGTCCGCTCCACCATCCAGCAGCTGCCAGATGAAGTAAGTGTCCCCTGTCCTGTTGTAGAGTCACTACAGGGACCGTCAGTTAGGTTCCTGATAGTGGGCTCGTCCTTATCAGGACGGTTTATCTGCTTTAGGCAGGGCCTTAGCCCGCAGGGACGTCGCAGGGTGAGTTGGCCATCACTTACGTAGTCTGACAGCTAGCGCCAAGTCTGGTTGTGCGTTTGCTGGACGGCTGCTGACAATACTGTTACTGGTTTACTAGGTCAATTTGTAATGACAGGGTTCCCTTAAGGGGGAACAAGAAGCTTAAGAGCGTGGCCCATGCAACCTACACAGGGTACAAAACTTGCTCATAACCCTGACACCTTTCACTAGCCCCAGAAAAGCAGAACCCTGTGAGCAAGGTAGGTGTAACAATCTGGGTCTGGTTTTGGAGTCGAAGTGTTGCAACTTACTTGGGTAATTGCAGGCAGGAATTGTAGTTGGTGAAGCCAGAGTTCATCACACAGATGGTGGTCGTTGCACAGTAGTAGGCAATCGCAGGAAAGTAGGAGACAGGAAGGTCAATCAAGGAAGGGGGTGGAACAAAACCAGGGAAACAGGAACTGGATCTGGAGGATCAAGAACTAGGCCAAGGAGCTGTCCAGGAAGCTGCATAGCCCAGTTGGTAGATCTGCAGCCTGGGACAGTGGAGTCTGCTGGTTCAAGTCCTACGGTATCAGTAGGATGGCTAGAAATAAGACCAGTCTATAATGGGATTTTATCAGGCCAGAAACCCAGGAAGTGCTAAATACTAGGATTCATGGATTGAAATAAAAGAGCAGCCCAAGTTAAATTGTGCTGTTTATTGACCTTAATGGTACACTAAGCATAGCACTATGTTCACACAGGAAATATGGAATGCAAAGTAAAATTAGTTTCAGTAGACAAGTCAATTATCTCCTAGGTTTTGGTTCTGCACAGCCTCTGGGTGGTGAGTGAGTGGCGTGCAGATTCCAATTTCTTCCAGCATGATGTCCCATGCTTCACTGAAGAACTTAACTCCTTTGTTGGACACTCCCTGTATGACGCTGGGAGGGCCCACTCTGGGTCAGGTAGCTGAAACTCCCTAAATCCTTAACTGAAGGTCTAGTGCAGCAGTACTGATGCCATGGGATTGTGTTCTTCTAGAGGAGTTCCTTTGAAATAGGGACTTCTCTCTTGGTTCCAGTTAGGTTGTTACGGGTGAGTTTTTTCCCCATTGAAGACATTTGAACCCAGAGAACTTACTATGCTAATTGTCCTGCCTCTCACTCATTTCAAATGAGGCATAATTTCTGACCCTATTATATATACCAATTTTCAAATATACTTGAAAATTTTGGCTCATTCATGGCAGCCTAGATCTGTTACTTGTCAATCCATTAGAGGGCCCTACTAAAGATTCATTGTCTCAATGCATTGATATAATTCTCAATCTTCCATAACATATGAGATTGTAAAAATGCAAATGAAAGTAGAATGTTCTGGAGCTTGTAGAGACTATAAAAAGCTCCAGTATGAAAATAAAATCATAAGACATTCCTAAAAATAACTGATTGCACTTAGTCCTGCAGAGTGGTGCAACACGCACACGCCTGGATCTCTCCAGCTGCGACTCAGATGGAGCTGTCATTGCAACCGAGATGGACCAATTCCAATCATTGCCTAATTTACATGCCAAGCCCATCAAAGTCATCATTGTGCAAATGAGAAATTTCTATCTGTAATGTGTATTACAATTAAAATAAACCATTAAAATGAAAACAACATTAGTCCTGCCCTTCATAGAACATGATGATTTTCTGTGCTATGGTTGTTGTGAGCTCAGAGGATAGATACAGGCCTGCATGAAGATGAGTAGAGCTAGTGCCATAATATTACACAGCGCTTTGTATTTTACTATATTTGTGCCATGAAATGAAATATTATATATAATAAATATATCTAGAGTGAGGCCCTACCCACAAAATGCATTATGATAATCATTTACAATATACACAATACACAATATTATTTTTATTGCGGCTCCTAGTGGATTGGCATAATTACCTACCTGCATAATATATTGAATTTTAACATATAGAATGATCTTGTACAGACCCTTATAAAAATTAATTTAATTACGGTAAATTCATATGGTTTTCTCGAAATAAAATAATAAAATCACTTACCTCCTGGCTCTTCGACATTCTCCTCCTTCTCTTCAGCACTTTGCAGTGAAATGACGTAATTGTGTTGCCTATGCCAAGGGGTTTGTATCATAACAATTCTATGCACTGGTAATAGCATTCACAGGAAAGCCTTTGGCAATTAGATATTTAACAATTAGACATTTAGCAAAAAATTTCCATTTATTCTGTTAAAAACTACAAGAAAACATCCTCCCACATAATTACAATTATAGGCTTGTTTAATGTCTTCTATTGAATCAGTAGGGATGTTTATTAACCCCTTAAGGATGCAGCCTGTTTGTATGTTAAGGCTCAGTCCTTTTTTAAATTTGACCAGTGTCTCTTCCTATGGTAATAACTTTTCACTGCTTGAAAATTGTATGAGCATTTTAACCCCTAAGATGCTGGCTCAAATGTAATACAAAGTGAGTAGTGCAGAGTAAAATTGTATTGAAATGTATCAAACCTGCCATTGTAGTGACAAAAGCATTTTGCCCAACTCATGTCATTGGGGAAAAACACATCAAAAATCATTCTGCAGGTTACCTCGGTTAGGACAATACCCCATAGGTGGCAATAATCTGCAGGACGGAGACACAGACATTTTACATATTTTTTTTCTCTTTGGAATCATGAAAGATTTGCAGTTGCCAATAGGGACCAGTACAATAGAAACCCCTAAGAACTGACCCTATTCTGGAAACTACACCCCTCATGAATTAATCTAGGGGTAAATTTGCATTTTAACAGGTGGGCCCCAAAAAATGCATAATGGATAGTGCATAGTAAAAAATATCCATTATGTCATATTGTGCCCAGCTCCTGCCACAGACAAACACCCCAAAACTCATGATGCGTGTTTGCCCGGGTACAGCAATACCCCATATACAGCAATAATCTATGGGCTGGGCACATGACAGGGCTTAGAAGGGAAGGTTCGGCATGCGGCATGATGTATAAGCTGTGCATAGTACATCAGGGTAGCAACATGGTAATCTAAAAATTCAGGGATGTATGATAAATTCGGAAACAATCTTTCATGCATAGTCCTGGTTTTTCTGGGCATGTCTCGCAATGATAACTGTCCTTTCCAATGCCTTTTATGGAGCACATCCTGCACCTCTTCAGTGTCCTTCCCTTCTTGGCAGTTTGGAGAACTTCTCCTGGAAAGTGCTGCCCTGGTACAATGCGGGATGTGGCCTCACTTCCAGAAGTGCTGGCACTCCCCCCTTCCTGGTCTCCACAAAGAAAGTACTTTATAACCATCTCTTGAAATTCCAGGAAAGTTCCCCTCTGGCCTGCACATCGATGCAACACATAAGCATTATATAGTGCTATCTGCACTATGTGCATGGCCAGCTTCTTGTACCACACCCTCGACTTCCGCATGGCGTTGTATTGTGAGGGCCGTAAATCGACAATACTCTCTTCTCTCGGACACTCCAAATTATTAGAGCATGTGTGCACTTAGTAAGAAAAGACAGACTTAAGTTCTGTTTTAGTCTTAGCTCATGCTCTTAACTTGCCATTCAGAGAAGAGAACCGAACTAACCTTTATTTCCTGATACACAACTTTTTATATTCATACAAAGAGGCGTGGTTACATACATTAAAATCATTACAATTGGTTATAGCTAAGCATATATGTCTGGCCTCCGACCCCTGCTGATTGGTCCTCAAAGCTAGACCTTGGTTGCTATGCCAGGGTAATCTCCAGCCACCGTTGGCTAGGAAATCGACCGTTGGTCCGGATGCCGGTGCTATCCTTAGGTAACATCTGCTTTTGATCATAAGACTTTAGTTTCGCTGACAGTTGCATAGCTGACAGTTGCATATCTGGTAAAAACTGGTTTAAGGGAAAAGCTCTGTATTTCATAACAGACAGAGTACAAAAATATAGGGCAAAGGGTTCATGTATACATTTATAAAGCATGTAATTATTATTGACATATAATCATTATTTTGACCCTCACATAATCTAAAATACAGTCCGGCTTGGGGGTTTCTGTACTGGTACCTCGTACTGGGACAGGGTTGGTGGTGTGCCCATGTTATGTGGTTAATATTATTTCTGGAAGCGAGGCACTTGAACAGGATAGTGCTAGTGTAGAAATTGTCCAGGTATCCCACACTATCTTCCCTGTAACACCATGGAAGGGGGGGCATTTGGGGGCACTATAGTGGAGTACTTCCCTTAATATAACCTGAATTTCTAGGTATACCCTGATGTACTTTAGCACAGCTTATACATCTTCACGCCATACCTTGCCCTCTTATTGGGCAGGTACTGGCAGAATTGAAGTCTCCCTTTAAATAGTACTAGGAGCTCTTCTATGTTCACATGTTTAGCAGGGGTATATGCCTGGGCAAACTTGGCACTAAAGTGATCTAATATGGGCCTGACCTTAAATAAACAATCATAACTGTGGTCATCTCTGGGTGGGCACTGTGTGTTTCATAGTTTATACGGTCTTATATAGCATAACAATCAATGTTATTTAGGTGTAAAAGGCATCTAGACCCTTCTTGAAGCTCTCCGCTGTCCCTGCTGTGACCAGCGCCTGAGGCAGGCTATTCCACAGATTCACAGTTCTCATAGTAAAAAAAGCCCTGTCGCCTCCGGTGATTAAACCTTGATTTCTCCAAATGGACACAGTCTTTTGATTTGATTTAATCTGAAACAACTTACCACCATATTTTTTGTATGGACCATTCATATATTTATATAAATTAATCATGTTCCCTCGTAGTCGTCTCTTTCCCAGACTAAATAAATCTAGTTGTTTTAATCTTTCCTCATAACTAACACCATCCATACCCCTTATCAGTTTTGTGGCTCTACGTTAAACCCTCTCCAGCTCCAGGGCATCCTTTTTATGGATCGGTGCCCAGAATTGGACAGCATATTCCAGGTGTGGCTGAACCAGTGCCTTGTATAGTGGTAATATACCATCCATATCACGAGAGTCGATACCACTTTTGATACATACAGGCGTAGGGTAAAAAATCAGGACCAATAACCGGGCTTCTCAGTGTTGACAAGGCTTTTATTTAAATGCATATAAGGACGACGCGTTTCGGGAGTGTACCGCTCCCTTCCTCAGGTCCGTACAGTTTTTTTTACAATGATCTGTTATACAAAAAATAAAAAAAAAATAAAAAAAAAAAAAAAATATATATATATATATATATATATATATATATATATATATATATAGATAAAAGAGACATAGATGAATATACATAAAAGTCAATTGATCGATAAAAAAAAATTTTTCAATTCATATATAAAAATCATATATAGAAAACATAGTTAGATATAAATAATTTATATATATTGTGGGAGATTTGGCCCAGTAGAGACCGTGGTAGCGGGGTACTGTGATGCAGTTCAAGACAGTGACACCAAGGTGCAGTCCAAAACAGGTCTAGCCTGCGTTTATTGCAGCAGGAACAAAATAAAACAGCCTTCACATTCAGGCATTAAACAAACAAAATCCTACCCGTCAGGGTGCTAACTAAACAGAGTTTCTCTAACTCACCACTAGTACATAAAATATGTCGCTGCTCCAGGCACAGAGGTCAGGGCTGTGTGCTCTCCAGCCTCCTTTCAGAGAGACAACACTCTCAGCTCTGCTCAGCCACTTTATGCAGACTGATTAGGCACCTGTGTCCAAGGTGCTGGACAACACAACCTCAGCACTAAGGCCTTGCATAATAGGAAAACCTAGGGGAAACATACCGCCCATCCACAGTTAACCCCTTCAGTGTCTCACATACCCTCCCCCTCTGTTTGACCCTGTGGGGGCGGACACTTTTGGCCATCAGACAGTGGGTACGAGACAGGGCATCGGCATTCCCATGCAGCTTTCCTGCTCGATGTTCTACCGTGAACTTGAAATTCTGCAACATTAGGAACCACCTTGTGACCCTGGCGTTCCTCTCTTTGGCCTGACTCATCCAGGTGAGGGGAGAGTGATCGGTCACTAGTGTAAACTGTCGCCCTATCAAGTAATATCTCAGGGATTCCAGAGCCCATTTAATCGCCAAGCACTCCCTCTCAACTATGCTATAGTTCTTCTCAGGAGGTGTGAGCTTGCGGCTCAGGAATGTCACGGGATGTTCCTCACCCTCCACTACTTGGGACAGGACAGCCCCTAAGCCCACATCAGAAGCGTCAGTCTGCACAATAAAGGTCTTGGTGAAGTTAGGAGTGATCAGTACCGGTCCCTCACACAAAACCATCTTAAGTCGCTGAAATGCCCCCTCAGCCTTTTCACTCCACTTTACCATTACCGGCCCGCTACCCTTGGTCAGGTCAGTCAGGGGTGGCGCTATTGTCGCAAAATCGGGAATAAATCAGCGATAGTAGCCCACTATGCCTAGGAAAGCCCTGACTTGCTTCTTGCTCATAGGTCGTGGCCACTGCTGTATCGCCTCCACTTTATTTACTTGGGGTTTGATGTCACCTCACCCAATACGGTACCCCAGGTAACGGGCCTCTTCCAGACCAAGTGCACATTTTTGGGGGTTCGCTGTCAACCCTGCTGCCCTCAGGGAGTCTACCACTGCTTGTACCTTGGCTAGATGACTCTCCCAATCGTTACTATAGACTATGATGTCATCCAGGTAGGCCGAGGCATATCTCCGGTGAGGTTTTAGCACGAGATCCATAAACCTCTGGAATGTGGCGGGAGCCCCATGTAGCCCAAAGGGGAGTACCACATACTGAAAAAGCCCAACAGGAGTAACAAAAGCGGTCTTGTCTTTAGCCCTGTCAGTAAGGGGTACCTGCCAATACCCTTTCGTCAGGTCAAGGGTGGAGAAGAACCTAGCCTGTCCAAGTCGTTCTATCAACTCGTCAACTCTGGGCATAGGATAAGAATCAAATTTGGACACCTCGTTCAACTTCCTAAAGTCATTGCAGAACCGTAGGGAACCATCAGGTTTGGGAATCAACACAATAGGACTCGACCAGTCACTTTTAGACTCCTCAATAACCCCCAGGTCTAACATCTGCCTGACTTCTTCGGATATGGCTAGCCGGCGCACTTCAGGGACCTGGTAGGGTTTTTGGTGTACCCGGATGTGGGGTTCGGTTATGATGTCATGCTTGATGACTGAAGTACGACCCGGTAACTTAGAGAACACATCAACGTTTCGGAGCACAAACTCCTTCGCTTCCTGAATCTGGGCCCTGGAGAGGGACTCCGAGATCCGTACTTCAGGCACCTTGGCATCGGGTACACCTACCTCCGGTGTCACCTTCTTGGGGACAGGCGCTTTATCTACTCCCACGGCCATCAGGGACTCTCTTTCCCTCCATGGCTTTAGGAGGTTCACGTGGTATATCTGTTCAGGTTTCCTCCTCCCCGACTGAGATACCTTGTAGTTAACGTCCCCCACTTTCTCCATGACCTCATATGGACCTTGTCATTTTGCCAAGAACTTACTCTCAACGGTGGGCACCAGAACTAGCACTCTATCGCCTGGGTTAAAGGTTCTGAGTCTGGCTGATCTATTGTAGACCCTAGACTGGGCCTCTTGTGCCCTTGTCATGTGCTCCTTTACAAGGGGCATTACCGCCACTATGCGGTCCTGCATAAGGGAGACGTGTTCAATCACACTACGGTGGGGGGTCCTCTCCTGTTCCCAGGTCTCCTTACTACATCCAAAAGCCCATGTGGGGAACGGCCATATAACAGCTCAAAGGGTGAGAAACCCGTGGAGGACTGGGGAACTTCACGTATGGCAAACATCAAATAAGGCAACAAACAATCCCAGTCCTTCCCATCTTTGCTGACCACCCTCTTTAGCATCCCCTTCAAGGTCTTGTTAAACCTCTCGACCAGGCCATCTGTCTGAGGATGATATACAGAGGTGCGAAGCTGTTTAACCTGGAGTAATTTACACATTTCCTTCATTACTCTAGACATGAATGGGATTCCCTGGTCAGTCAAGATTTCCTTGGGAAGGCCTGTGCGGGAGAATACCTGGAACAGCTCCCTGGCAATGTTTTTGGAGGAGGTGTTCCTTAACGGGATAGCCTCTGGATATCGCGTAGCGTAGTCCAGGATAACCAGGATGTACTGGTGCCCCCTTGTGGACTTGACTATGGGGCCAACCAAATCCATTGCAATCCGTTCAAACGGCACCTCTATGATTGGTAACGGGACCAGAGGACTCCTGAAGTGGGACACCGGGGCAGTAAGTTGGCACTCAGGGCAGGAGCTACAATACCGGTTTACCTCCTCCCATACCCCGGGCCAGAAAAATCTCTGCAGGATCCTCTCTCGGGTCTTCTCAGCACTTAAGTGCCCTCCTAGCACATGTTTATGTGCCAAATCTAGCACCAGCCTACGGTGAGATTGGGGTACTACAAGTTGCTCAACCTCCTCACCCCGTACCTGGTCAAGCCTGTACAACAGTTCCCCAACAATCACCATTCGGGGGTATATTTTGTCAGCCCCTGGTATTTGGAGTACCCCATTTATCACTTTAACATTCTCCCGTGCTTTAAACAAGGTAGGGTCCTGTAGCTGTGCAGCCCCAAAATTTTCACGGGAAATCTCAAGGTCCGGCAGGTCGGCTACCTCCTCGTGGCCCTCGACCTCACCAGCTAGGACCGCCAGGGGAGAGAATTCATCACATGGGGTCACCCCTACTGCTGGCGTGGGAACATTGGCCTCAAAGGGTTCAGGGGCCAAGGCCGGACATACCCGATGTCCATTATCTGCAACAGCCCCTGAGGTGGGTCTTCGTCTCTAGAGGTCCCAAAACACCGGTAAGTCTCTGCCGATAATAGCCTCATGAAACAGGGTCCCCACCACCCCCACTTCATGGGTGATTGTACCACAAGGTGTATGTAGGTTGATGACGGCAGTGGGATATTCGCGAGTGTCCCCATGTATACATAACACTCCCACTTTACGCCCACTGTACAGTCCAGGATCAACCAAAATTCCCCGCACCAGGGTGACCAGACTCCCTGAGTCTAGCAAGGCTTCCACCGTGTGACCACCGATTGTGACCATACACACTTGGGGTTCTGCATCCGTGACTGACTCAGCTGCCAGAACCGGCTGGGCAAACAGTGACATTCGCCGGGTCTGGTTGCAGTCCATTGGCTTCACTGACAGGGGACAGCTGGCAGCAATATGGCCCATTTCATGGCATCGCCAGCACTGGATACGGCTATGACCTCTGTCACGAGTCTCACTGGGTTTCTGTGTATCCAAGCCCCCCAGTGGACCCCCTCCCAACCTGACCTGTCTCCCCTTTTCTGCAGTAGCAGTCTTACCAGATGGTTTGGTGACCCTGTCACTGGCACTGCTTCGTGCGGGAGACATAAGTAGAAGATCCTCTGTAGCCCGATATCTCTCTACTAGGGACACGAGTTCCTCAGCATTGGTTGGACCGGCCTGTCCAACCCAACGCTGGAGCCGAGAGGGCAGAGAGCGGATGAACTTGTCAAGAACAACTCTCTCGACCATTTGTGCCGGGGTGCAGTCCTCTGGTTGTAGCCATTTCCGGACAAGGTGGACCAGGTCATGCATTTGGGAGCGCGGGGGTAGTTTTTCTGAGTACGCCCACTGGTGGACCCGGCTGGAACGGACTTATATGGTGACCCCAAGACGAGCCTGAATCTCCGCCTTTAGCTGGGGGTACTCACGGGCCTCCGTTTCACTCAGGTCGTAGTAGGCCTTCTGCGATTCACCTGTCAGGAATGGTGCAAGGTCATCTGCCCACTGCTCAGCTGGTAACTCCTCTCGCTCAGCTACTCGCTCGAACACAGTGAGAAACGCCTCCACGTCGTCGGTCGCCGTCATCTTTTGTAAAGCCTTCTGCACTGCAACCCGTGCGGAATGCTGGACAAGCGGGTACCCTTGCAAACCAGTATGGGACCCCTCAGTAGTCGTCGCTTGCGGTGCTGCCATAACGCCAGAAAACTTTTCCATCATCAGCTGGAACATGGCTCGGGACTCTTCCTGCTGTTGCTGTAGCATGGCTCGGGACTCTTCCTGCTGTTGCTGGAGCATGGCTTGCTGCTGTCGGGACCTCTCCTCCTGCTGCTGATGCATGGCTTGCTGCAGCTGTCAATTAGCCTGGGACTCTTCCTGCTGCTGCTGCCGATTAGCTCTGGCCTCCTCTTGCAGGTATTTAATAAAGTCCTCCATCTTGGCTTTATCCTGCAATTTGCCTGCGGCTTTCACCCAGGCCATGCAATGTTGCAGGATGTAGCGAGCCTTTCAGGTGTGTGTCTTTTGAACTGCCCGCAATCCGAAGCACCATATGTGGGAGATTTGGCCCAGTAGAGACCGTGGTAGCGGGGTACTGTGATGCAGTTCAAGACAGTGACACCAAGGTGCAGTCCAAAACAGGTCTAGCCTGCGTTTATTGCAGCAGGAACAAAATAAAACAGCCTTCACATTCAGGCATTAAACAAACAAAATCCTACCCGTCAGGGTGCTAACTAAACAGAGTTTCTCTAACTCACCACTAGTACATAAAACATGTCGCTGCTCCAGGCACAGAGGTCAGGACTGTGTGTTCTCCAGCCTCCTTTCAGAGAGACAACACTCTCAGCTCTGCTCAGCCACTTTATGCAGACTGATTAGGCACCTGTGTCCAAGGTGCTGGACAACACAACCTCAGCACTAAGGCCTTGCATAATAGGAAAACCTAGGGGAAACATACCGCCCATCCACAGTTAACCCCTTCAGTGTCTCACAATATAAAAACAATTCATATATAGAAAGTTTTGAGATTCAGTTTCAAGTACATGGAAACGGTATTGAGCCACTCGTCAAATTGGGTAAGTATATAAATATATAACATATAGAGACATAATGGTTGGTGGTTCATTATTGAGGAAGTTATAGTAATGTGTAAAGTAGCGTGATGTATAGGTGGTATCAGATTCTTACACATACGATAAGTCTAATTGGTATGTGCTTTAGTGTATGTGAAACTTACTTTGCCGGGGTCCGGGTAGTCTGGGAGCGCTGCGTGTGGTGTCTCCTGTTGCTGAATGGGGAGCGCTGTGTGGCGTGTCTCCCGTTGACAGTTCTTATATGCGTGTGCACACGCATGCGCACATGGGAGTAGGGGAGGGACGGACAAGCGCTGTCTGAGATCGGGCCTGCGCATGCGCAGTCCGGGCAGCCGCTGTCAGGAGCGATGGAAAGAATGACCTTATACAGAAAGTACTGTATGACAGTGGTTTGACGTGAGTAAATTAAAACATAGAGTTTTTAGTGGTGTATGAATGGGGAAATAATAAAATGGCTCTTAGTGAAAGGGAAAAATGAGTAAGGGGAGATTATAAGAACATGGGTCGAGTGCCGCTAGGTACATCTCCCTGATGGGGAAAAGGAAATGTAGTACTTTTTACTATCTATCTACTAACTTTTGATACATGACATGATCCTACGAGCTTTAGAGGCAGCTGATTGACATTGCATGCTGTTATTCAATTTATGATCTACTAGTACCCCCAGGTCCTTCTCAACAAGGGACTCTCCGAGATTTACTCCCCCAAGGACATATTTTGCCTTTGGATTATTGGCCCCCAGGTGCATAACATTACATTTATCCACATTAAACCTCATTTGCCAAGTGGATGACCAAACATTCAGTTTGTCCAAGTCACCCTGCAGCCTATGAACATCCTCCATAGACTGTATTACACTACACAGTTTGGTGTCATCTGCAAAAATAGACACAGTGCTATTAATTCCTACCTCTATATCATTAATAAATATATTAACCCCTTAACGACTTGGCCTTTTTTAGTTTTTTCACTTCCATTTTTCACTCCCCACCTTCAAAAATCTATAACTTTTTTATTTTTCCACATAAAGAGCTCTGTTATGGCTTATTTTCTGCGTAACAAATTGCACTTTGTAGTGGCGGTATTTAATATTCCATGGCGCGTACTGGGAAGCGGGAAAAAAATTCCAAATGCAGTGAAAATGGTGAAAAAACACATTTGCGACGTTTTCTTGTGGGCTTGGATTTTACAGCTTTCATTGTGTGCCCCAAATGACAGGTCTATTTTATTCTTTGGGTTGCTACGATCACAGGGATACCACATTTGTACAGGTTTTATAATGTTTTCATACATTTAAAAAAATTAAAACCTCCTGTACAAAAATTTTTTTTTTGATTTTGCCATCTTCTGGCGCTAATAACTTTTTCATACTTTGGTGTACGGAGCTGTGGGTGGTGTAATTTTTTGCGACTTTTGATGGCGTTTTCATTGCTATCATTGTTAGGACCGTAAGACCTTTTGATCACTTTTTATAAATTTTTTTATATTTTCCAAAATGGCAAAAAAATGTCATTTTTGACTTTGGACGCTATTTTCCGTTACGGGGTTAAACGTAGTGAAAAACCGTTATTATATTTTGATAGATTGGACATTTTCGGATGCGGCGGTACCTAATGTGTTTATGATTTTTACTGTTTATTAATATTAATATCAGTTCTAGGGAAAGGGGGGTGATTTGAATTTTTAGGTTTTTTTAATATAATTTTTTTTTTTTAACTTTTTTTTACTTTTACTTTAACTATTTTTCAGACTCCCTAGGGTACTTTAACCCTAGGTTGTCTGATCGATCCTACCATATACTGCCATATGGCAGTATATGGGGATTTTACTCCTCATTCATTACAATGTGCTGATAGCACATTGTAATGAATGGGTTAAAACGAGACAGCATCGGGCCCTCGTGAGACCCGATGCTGTCATGGCAACGGATCACCGCTCCCCATGACGTCATCGGGGAGCGACGATCCGCGGCAAGATGGCGGCCCATGCGGCGCCATCTTTTTGAAGCCTCCGGCAGCATTGCCGGCGGCGATCGCCGCGAAAGCACCCGCGATCTGTGCTAGCAATATGCAGCAAAGACTTACCGGCTATGGAGAGGGCTCGGCGCGCGTCGGGAAGGGGTTAAATAGTAGTGGGCCAAGCACAGAACCCTGAGGTACACCACTCATAACTGGTGACCATTCCGTGTAGGAATCATTGACCACAACTCTCTGGATACGATCCTTCAGCCAGTTTTCAATCCAATTGCAAATGATTTCTGCCAAACCAATAGCCCTAACTTTACCCATCAGGCGTCTATGAGGGACAGTGTCAAATGCCTTTGCAAAGTCCAAGAACACAATATCCACAGCTGCTCCTCCATCCAGGCACCTGCTCACCTCTTCATAGAAGCAGATAAGGTTAGTTTGACAACTTCTATTCTTAGTAAACCCATGCTGGCTATCACTTATTATTCTATTTGATGTCACATACTCCAGTATGTAGTCTTTTACTAACCCTTCCAATACTTTCCCCACAATGGAAGTTAAGCTTACAGGCCTGTTATTGTCTGGCGAAGTTCTAGAGCCCTTTTTATATATTTGCACCACATTTGCCTTGCGCCAGTCACTTGGCATCACACCAGACATTACGGAATTCCTGAAGATTTTAGACAGTGGTACAGCAATAACAGAACTGAGTTCTTTAAGAAACTCATCTGGTCCAGGAGCTTTGTACACATTGATTTTATTGAGCTTAGATTGGATCATGTCTACATTCAGCCAGTCTAGTATATTACAGGGTGCATGACCTGCACTGGCACCACCCAAGTCAGAAGTTCTCTCTTCTATTGTATAAATGGAGCTAAAAAACCTATTAAGTAACTCCGCCTTCTCTTGGTCTCCAGTCACCGATGCCCCATTTTCAGAATAAAGGGGTCCAACCTGTTCTGACCCATTTTTTTTTGCATTGATATACCTAAAAAAATTTCGTGGGGTTTGTTTTGCTATCTTTAGCCACCTGTCTTTCATTTTGTATTTTGGCTGATTTGATTTCCTTTTTACAGATTTTGGTAAGTTTTTTGTAAGTATTGAAAGCCTCAGGTGACCCGTCAGATTTATATTTTTTAAATGCCCTCTTTTTCTTATTAATTGCCCTTTTAACTGTAGCTGTAAGCCACATGGGGTGTAAAGTAGCCCGTCTATACTTGTTACCTATTGGAATAAATTTAGAAGTATAAAAACCCAGGATAGATTTGAATTTGATTGAATGTGTTGTCAATGTAGTGCATAAACTTATGGATGGCTTCAAAGTGCATCCTGCTCATCGCCATGTGGAACATCGGGGTGTGGTACAGAATGTCTGTGCTCCAGTAGTCCCTGATTGCGGGCATCTTTACAATCCCCATAAGAAGTATTATGCCCCAATAATCTCTGCTCCAGTGACAGGGGTCACAACTAGAGATGAGCGAGTATACTCGTCCGAGCTTGATGCTCGTTCGAGTATTAAGGTCCTCGAAACGGCTCGTTGCTCGGACGAGTATTTCCCCTGCTCGAGATCAAGCATTTAATTAAAAATACACAGTGAAGAACAGTGAGGAATAGAATAAAAACAGTGAACACAGGATCATTTAAGTGAAAAACGCAATGAAAAACACAGTGAAGAATAGATTACAGATGTTCGGCACATCTGCTTACTTGTCGGGAGATACGCGCGAAACGGTGCAAACAAAATAGTATGTGAAGAACAATATATATGTGTGAAAAACACATTGAAGAACAAGGGGAGCAGCACCATGGAGACATCGGGGGACCGGGCAGCAGCATGGAGACATCGGGGGACCGGGCAGCAGCATGGAGACATCGGGGGACCGGGCAGCAGCATGGAGACATCGGGGGACCGGGCAGCAGCATGGAGACATCGGGGGACCGGGCAGCAGTATGGAGACATCGGCGGAACGGGCAGCAGCATGGAGACATCGGGGACCGGGCAGCAGCATGGAGACATCGGGGGACCGGGCAGCAGCATGGAGACATCGGGGGACCGGGCAGCAGCATGGAGACATCGGGGGACCGGGCAGCAGCATGGAGACATCGGGGGACCGGGCAGCAGCAGCATGTTGACATCGGGGGACCGGGCAGCAGCAGCATGGAGACATCGGGGGACCGGGCAGCAGCAGCATGGAGACATCGGGGGACCGGGCAGCAGCAGCATGGAGACACCGGGGGAACGGGCAGCAGCAGCATGGAGACACCGGGGGAACGGGCAGCAGCAGCATGGAGACATCGGGGGAACGGGCAGCAGCAGCATGGAGACATCGGGGAACGGCAGCACAGATCCCGACAAGTAAGCAGATGTGCCGAACATCTGCAATCTATTCTTCACTGTGTTTTTCACAGCGTTTTTCATTTAAATGATCCTGTGTTCACTGTGTTCACTGTTTTTATTCTATTCTTCACTGTTCTTCACATCTGCTAACTTGTCGGGAGATAATATACGCGCGGAACAGTGAAGAATAGATTGCAGATGCTTGCATACATCTGCTAACTTATGAGAAGACATTCTTTTTCAATTAAATAACACATTTTATTCCCGAACCATGGTCCCTTTGAAAAATGCTCGAGTCTCCCATTGACTTCAATGGGGCTCGTTATTCGAGACGAGCACTCGAGCATCAGGAAAAGTTTGTCTCGAATAACGAGCACTCGAGCATTTTATTGCTCACTCATCTCTAGTCACAACCTGTAGGGTTGTGCATAAAACGAAGAGGGGTTTTGGGCAATATGCTGTGCAGCGTAGAGATTGGTCTGGACTACAATTAAATTCAACAACTCCTCATCAAAAAAAAACTTTAAAGAGTCCACAACTTTGATCCCTGCCATGTCCAATTTAATTCCAGGTCGGCCCACAAAGGTGGGGACCTGAGGGGTATAATTATCTGGGGCTAGCCATGTGGGGTCAGTGGAAGCCCCAGGCACTTCAACAGCAGTAGTCCCAGGCACTTCAATCGCAGAAGTCCCAGACTCTTCAATCGCAGAAGTCCCAGACATTTCAATCGCAAAAGTCCCAGGCACAGGAACACTACGGCGCCTTCTAAGGGGTCCTTCCAGGTCACTGGAGCAGGAGGATGATGATGATGATAGGTAAAAGGGGACAACATCCCCACTAGCTGACTCTGCATCAGAGGCAAGCACGTTGAATACCTCCTACACAGTGGAAGTCATTTACTAAGGGCCCGTTTAGCGCTTTCCCGATGCGTTACCCGAATATTTTCGATTTGCGCCGATTTTCCCTGTATTGCCCCGGGATTTTGCTGCACGCGAGTGGATTGTGGCGCATCGGCGCTGGCATGCACGCGACGGATATCGGGGGGGCGTGGCAGCGCCATTCAGAGCAAATTTGCATCGTCACATTTTACAGGTTAAGAAATTTTGATTATTTTGTTATGTAAAAATAGGAGGGCTTATTATTTGTACTGTATATATACCGAATAAAATCCAAAGCCCTTAATTTTACCACAAAAAACTGGGAAAACCAATTGACTAATTGACTAGTGTGTATACTCCGTACCAGTAAATGGCTAGCAAGTCACCAAGTCCCCTGTATATAGCCAGTCATCCAGTCCACTGTATATATCTAGCCCCATGATCCGAGTATATATCTAGCACCCTGATCCCAGTATATAACAAGCCCCCTGTCCCAGTATATAGCCAGCCAGTCCCCTGTATATAGCCTGTCAGCTCCAGTACATAACCTGCAGCCAGTCACCTGTTTATAGCCAATCAGCCCCTCTATATAGCCGGCCAGTCCCCTCTATACAGCTAGCCAGTCTTCTGTATATAGCCATCCCTGGTATATAGCCAGCTTGTTCCTGCATATGGCCAGTCAGTCCCATGTATATAGCCAGCCAGCCCCCTTTATAAAGATAGCCAGTCCCCTGTATATAGCCTGCCAGCCCCAGTTTAAAGGCAGCCAGTCCCCTGTATATATCCAGCCTGCCCAAGTATATAGCCAGCCAGCACCTTGTATATAGCCAGACAGTCCCCTGTATGTAGCCAGCCAGTCCCCTTTACATAGCCATCCTCTGTATACAGCCAGCCAGTCCCCTGTATATAGCCACTCCCTGTATATAGACAGCCTGCACCTGTATATAGCTAGCCAGTCCCCTTTATAAATCTAGCCAGTCCCCTGTATATAGCCTGCCAGCCCCAGTATACAGCCAGCCAGTCCCATGTAAATAGCCAGCCTGTCCCAGTATATAGTCAGCCAGTCGCTTGTATATAGCCAGCCAGTCCCCTGTATGTAGCCATCCTAGTATATAGACAGCCTGTCCGATATATAGCTAACCAGTCCCCCTTGTATAGGCTGCTAGCCCCTCTATATACTTAGCCACTCCCCTGGAAATAGCAAGCCTGCCCCGTATATAGCCAGTCAGCTAGTCCCCTGTATATAGCTAGCCCCATGACCCCAGTATATATCCAGAACCCTGATCCCAGTATATAAGAAGCCCTCTGTCCCATTATATAGCGTGCCAGCCCCTGTATATAACCTGTAGCCCCTGTGGATATCTATTCAGTCCCCTTTATAAAGGGGACTGGCTGGCTATATATAGCCTGTACTGTATATACCCAACCAGTCCCCTGTATATAGCCAGACATCAGCCAGTCCCCTGTATATAGCCAGACATCAGCCAGTCCCCTGTATATAGCAAGTCAGTCCCCTCTATATAGCCAGCAAGTCCCCTACTGGTATGTAGCCAGTCAGTCACCTGTATATAACCAGTCAGCACAAAAAACTTTTCGCCAATTTTTATTTTGGATCTTTAGCACTTTTTGTGTCCGCTCACTGTAACATAAAAATAATATTTCAACTTTATTTTCTTTTTATCACAATTACAGTGATGCCTCATTCAGCGTCGGACTGGCCCACCGGATTACCAGAGAAACCTCCGGTGGGCCCTGAGTGCTGATGCTGACTTCAGAATTGGAGTCAGGCTGCCGGGGCCATCGGGCGCTGGCGGACGCTGTTTCTGCCAGTACCCGATGTCAGCCAGGAGTCGGACACTCCCCAGCAGGGCCGCTGGCAGAGACGCGCTGCGCACAACAATGTTGTACGCAAGCACCGCCCCCGCCAGGATCAGAGCGCAGATGCCGCAGTTCTTGTGAGAAGGGCAGGAGTGTGCAGCGCCTTACAGAGGTGCGCGCGCATAACAGCTTCCACCCGGAGCCGGAGGTGAGTGGCAGCTCTCGGCCCTGAGATGGCATCATGGCAGCTCTGGGAGAGCCAGGAGGAAGGGGGCTTTGATGGCTACTGTAGGGGATGGGAGGGGGGGCTTTAATGGCTGCTGTAGGGGATGGGAGGGGCGGCCTTAATGACTGCTGTGCAGGATGGGAGTGGGGGATTTAATGGCTGCTCTAAGGGATGGGAGGGGGGCTTTAATGGCTGCTGTAAGGGATGGGAGAGGGGGCTTTAATGGCTGCTGTAAGGGATGGGAGGGGGGGCTTTAATGGCTGCTGTAAGGGATGGGAGGGGGGGCTTTAATGGCTGCTGTAAGGGATGGGAGGGGGCCTTAATGGCTGCTGTAAGGGATGGGAGGGGGCTTTAATGGCTGCTGTAAGGGATGGGAGGGGGGCTTTCATGGCTGCTGTAAGAGATGGGAGGGGGGCTTTAATGGCTGCTGTAAGGGATGGGAGGGGGGCTTTAATGACTGCTCTGGGAGAGGGGGGCCCTTTGATGAAAGCTCTGGGGCAGGGGGGGGGGCCCTTTGATGGCAGCTCCTGGGGAGGGGGGGTGGGGCCCTGTGATTGCAGTGTTGGGGGAGGGGGGCCCATTGACGGCAGATCTGGAGGAGGGGGGCCGGGGCCCTTTGACTCATATGACTGTTGTTACTCTTTAATGTCTTATTTTATTTGTATTTTCCCCAGAATTTGTAGAACGCTACGGAATTTGATGGCACTATATAAAGGTGTGACTATACTAGGGGTGGGTTGTGACTTGGCCCAATGACTATACTGGGGGGAGGACATGTGACTGTACTGAGGGAGGCCCTGTGACTGTACTGTGGGGGAGGCCCTGTGACTGTACTGTGGGAGAGGCCGTGTAACTGTACTGGGGGGGGGGTGTGACTGTACTGGGGGGTTGGGGTGGGGAGGTCCTGTGACTATACTGGGGGGGGAGGCCCTGTGACTGTACTGGGGGGGAGTCCCTGTGACTGTACTGGGGGGGAAGGCCCTTTGACTGTACTGGGGTGGGGGGAGGCCCTGTGTCTATACGGGGGTGAGGCCCTGCAACTGTACTGGGGGGAGCCCTGTGACTGTACTGGGGTGGGGGGGGGCTGTGTCTATACAGGGGTAAGGAGAGGGGTGAAGACCTGTGACTGTACTGGGGGGGGAGGCCCTGTGACTGTGCTGGGGGGAAGGCCCTGTGACTGTACTGGGGTGGGAGGGGGCTGTGTCTGTACGGGGGTGAGGAGGGGGGTGAGGACCTGTGACTGTACTGGGGCGCGGGGAGGACCTGTGACTGTACTGGCCACGATAAGGATACTGGCTACAGAGGGGTCATCATTGGAAAATTGCCTACTTTGGGATACTGATTTACTGTTTATGAAGTGAGGAGCCTAAAATGGACAGAAAAAGGGCCTGGCGGCTTAGAAGCTGCCATGAAAGGCTAGGTCATAGAAGAAGATGAAAGTAAGATTTAGAGTAAGTCCTGGTATTACCCCTAAACTCACAATTCTGCAGCATCTCTCATGTGCTGTGACTTTTATGAGGAAAAATAAATCTTTTACTTAACCCCTCAAGGACTTGGCTCTTTTTGGTTTTTGCTTTCCTGTTTTTTTGCTCCCTAACTTTAAAAATCTATAAATTCTTTAGTTTTTCATGTACAGAGCTCTGTGAGGTCTTGTGTTCACTTCATAGTGATGGTATATAATATTCCATGCTTTTTCTTTTAGGCTTGGATTTTACGGCTTTCACTGTGTTCTCCAAAAGACAGGCCTACTTTATTCTTTGGGTTGGTACGATCATGGGGATAACAAATTTGTATAGGTTTTATAATGTATTCATACATTTACAAAAATTAAAACCTCCTGTACAAAATAAAAATTCTTCATTTTGTCATTTTCTGGTGCTAATAACTTTTTCGGTGTATGTGTGTGTGTGGTGTCAGCCCTCTCTGTCCTCCCTCTCCCGATGTACGCCATGCTGTTA
This sequence comes from Engystomops pustulosus, assembly GCF_040894005.1. Lineage (NCBI taxonomy): Eukaryota > Metazoa > Chordata > Amphibia > Anura > Leptodactylidae > Engystomops > Engystomops pustulosus. The sequence goes on along the minus strand of NC_092416.1, from coordinate 114,868,244 downwards.
GGGCTCACGTCAGAAAGGGGTTAAAGAGCTACAGCCACTGTACACAGCAATACATGGACTGACATACTCAGACAGACATGTCAGGAGTGATGTCAGATCTGTATTTTCCTGTGACTATTGCTGCACAGAGCTTTATCCACCCATATAGTCGTTAGTGTGATAACACTCTGCAGAACCCCCTTTGTAGAAATAGTATTTGACCGCTAAAAATTCAGTTTAGATTTTGTTCTTAGGTTTGTGTCTCATTTTAACAAGTTATTAGATTTACAACCACCCGTATGTCACCTGTGTTGTTCTAACTATGCTTTTTTTCTGTTTTTATGGAGCATATTCTGGCGCTGTAATTCTGATGTGTATAGTGAACTTAGCTGAATTCTGCAGTTATGTACTGGGCTTGGTTCTGGCCCTATATCTAATGTTAGATGATTCTAATAAATCCGCCAGAACGTGTTTTACACTTCAATTAGGAGTAGTCAGGTATTCTCTCATTACATAAAGGGTGGGCCCCGCAAAAAAATTTCTCTGGTGGGCCCAAGGTACTCCAGTCCGACACTGGCCTCATTCATATAGTTTTTCTTATCTTTGCTCAATTTTACTGAGAAAAACCAATATTGGAGAAAATCACATATTTTTAGTACAGGCAATCCCTGGGTTACGTACAAGATAGGTTCTGTAGGTTTGTTCTTAAGTTGAATTTGTATGTAAGTTGAAACTGTATACTTTATAATTGTAGCTCCAGACAATTTTTTTTTTGGTCTCTGTGACAATTGGATTTTAAAAATGTTGTTTTCTCATAAAGAACCAGGATTAACAATAAAGTTTCATTGTAGACACCTGTGATAACTGTTATAGCTGATTATAGTTGCCTAGGGCTAAAGTACAGTAAATTACTAACATCCAGAGTTTCATTTGTAACTAGGGGTTGTCTGTAAGTCAGGTGTTCTTAAGTAGGGGACCGCCTGTATCGACAAATAAGGCATAAGTGGAATTTTTTGTGAGAAGAGTTGTTCTTTTCAGTCTTATCATTTTAGGGCGGGTTACTTTTTGATCGATTTTTAGAACATTTATTGTGAGGGTATTTGATTGAAATTATATATAATAGAAAGTTTATCATATTTTTTATGTTGTTCACCACACAGGTTCAATATTGCTTTCGATTTATTGTACAGATTAATACAGACATGGTGATACCAAATATATATGATTTTTTTGGTGTGTTTTATATATAATTGGTTTTTATATGTAACTGTTGTGATTAGGGAACTTTTATTTTATTTTTATCAGGAGGCAGAACCCATCGAACAGAGGACCCGGCAGCCTTGGGACACACGCCAGACCCTAGGGCTGCTGCAAGATGGATCGGATCACCCGGCAAGCTCAGTTTCTCAGATTTTAGGTGTTAGTGCCGGGTCTGTGCTGTGATGACATAGCCCGGAACCAACACTTGCGGGACCCGATATCCTGCAATCTTTTTCTGGCCCTTACAGTCTGCCATAAGAAAATTATACAGAAATAAGGAATAAAATATCCAGGAAAGATGGAAAATGTAACATACTAAATATGGAGGAGCCACTAATATGGCATACTCCCGACCCAGGTTTTGCCTATTCAGGCTTCTTCCGGGGCAGCCTGAATAGGCAAAACCTGGGTTGGGCGAGGTGTTTTAGGCGTCTTATGCTTTTACTATATGCGCTCTTTTAAATTGGAATGTGTGAGTATATACAACAAATACTATTTCCCTTTTGAACCTGGCAATCTGCACTATCCTTTCGCATACCTCCTGATGTAGGATCGGGAACACACCGCGGACACGGTAACAAGACGAGGATTGTGTTTCAACCCACTAAAGGAGGACGATTGGCGATGCAAGGAGTCGGGGCTATCTTTTATTTCCAGTCCATGAAGAGGTGGTGAGAGGCTCTCGACATTTGACAAACAGTATAAGGAGTAGAGCACTAATTTTATATCTTTGCCATAAGAACATGATACAGCAGTCTTTAAGGGGTTACAATATACTGGAATTATTCATATGCATCACAAGGGCATATTAACCACATACCAGAGGATATTGGAACCTGTCATCATTTTAAAATCCTGATGAAAGGTTCCTATTAAATCTTGCAAGAAATTTGATACAACGTCTTATGTTCTATGTTTACAAAAGTGAACATAAAACAAGCTAATAAATAGAATTTTTGGAACAGATTTTTTCTGGTATAAGACATGACAAGAAATCCACACCATATCAGTGATATTGTATAATGGAGACTATTACTTCTGGTCCAAAGCAACTTCTTCTACATTTACTCATTTGTGGCACTTGTTTTCTTCTGTTCAATGTTTTTTCCATTAGTAAAACTTTGGCCGTGTATTCTTCCGAGTCACCAGTCCACATTCACTGGATGTAAATGTCAGTTCCAGCAGGTGTTCTAGCTGTGATACAGCACTTGATATAAGTGACTTTCAAAGGTCAGAATAAAGAAATACAACATTCTTCAATGTCCAGGATAAAAAAAAAAAAATCATTTCCATCAAAAGCAAATCTCTAGATTATTCTGCAGCGTTATCTTTCGCTTTTGGTTCACTTACTCTGGCCCGAAGATTGTGACAAGTGGGGTTGCTGGGTGGAAGTCAAAGTTTATGTTTTTAGAACAGTTCTTATATATTATTTACATTTTTCTATTCAGTCTAAAATTATATGCTGAATACAGTATTTTTACACTATTAGACCCCCTTCACTCTTGCCTTGCAGATCACATCAGAGTGTGATCAGAGTTCAATCAGTTTTCAGTCAGAATTTGCTCAGTGTCTTTTTTTGTTTTTTTCAATGCATTTTCCAAGTGCAGATTACACGTGTGAAAAGGACTCATGACTGTGGTCTATCTTTTCTATGGCAATTGATCCGTGAAAAACTTGTATTGCATTTGCATGCGTCTCAGACTGCAATGCGTTTTCAATGCATCTACACAGAATTGTATGTTGTGTTTTTCACACGCGTGATTTGCAAAAGTAGAGATTTAGATGTGTTTTAAAAAATAATGTGCATGTGTGCGTGAAAAAAAATGCAAGTCTGAAAAAAAATATTGATTACAATTGGTCAGAGTGCAATGCAAGTTCTGCACGTCAAAAGCAAATGTGAAAAATGCAAATGTGAAAGGGGCTTAAGAGTTTTCAGCAAGAAAAAAAAAAAAACGGTTCTGCTCTTTCAGTTTTCTATTCATCTCTCAGATGTCCCAACATGGGTATTACCTACAGGACCTGGAGTGATATCAGAAGCATGGGACTGATCACATGCTTTCTGCATCACTGCATGGTCTTGTATGGAAAAATTAAGGACGGTTGCAGCTGGGACTGGGTTGCAGAAGAGGCAGGAGTGGGTTTTCATGTGTGTAGCAGAGGTGTGTGTGCTGTGCTTGTGTGTGAGACCAACAGGAATTTTTTAATTGGTGTCAAATTTTTTTTCTTTTTTTGAATGATTTAATCTGGGGTGCATTTTATAATCTGAAAAGTACGGTGATAGCACACAGCAGCCTGAAAAAGGGGACGAGGAAGCGTCGGTCTGCCCTCTTCATTGGGAGCAGTGCAGCTGGGCTGTACATACGGGAAAAAGATAGGGCACACTATCTTTTTTCTGGCAATGGTATGGTGAAAAATGTGTGCTTACTGTAGCGTGCCATGCACAATGCACTTATATGATGGCCATATGCTAGCTGCTGTTCGCACAGCTAGTACTAACCACAAAATCTGTGGAGCTGGGAAATGGATGCATGTAACAAAAAAAAAAACACATTAACTCTGCCCACTATAGAACTAGAGTATTGAAGCTCATCCGGCAATCAGGTGAATGGGGAATGAGCTGCAGTATAAAGTTTGTATGATATAGATAATCCCTGATTGGCCCTCATAATTTAATGATTGAACTGGTGAACTCTCGCTCGAAAAACCAGCATTGCAGAAGGATACCCAATGAACTTCAAGGATGTCATATGACAAAAACAATACAGTTAAAACTCCAATTATTCATTTGTACATTTTTAAAAATATATATCCAAAAGCGAGGTCAGTATAGCTTACATGTTTCAGGAAACATATGTGCACTTAATCTTGGCTGAATTAACCCAGCACAACTGCTACCATGTGTTGAGAGTCTGCTTCTTCTAAGGGTGGTTTCGCATTGGTGTCTTTTTCACATCAGTAATTTTTCACTGAACCCATTTTGGCTTATGGACACAGACAGATTTGTATTTTCTTCCTGGCTTCATTGATTTTTCACTGATGCCTTACTGACCCATTCCTTTCATTGGGCTTTTTCACACTTTTCAGTGACCGGTATAGAACCTGTTTTTTTGTGTTCAACAGTGGAAAAAAGTGTGAAAAAGCCTGTGGAAAAAAATGGGTCAGAAACCAGGAAAAGATGGGGACATATTGTAGAAGGTAAGTCTCACCAGTGGCTAACCTACTGGAATTTACCAGGGAAGTATCTCATCCACTTAGAAATCTCATCCACTTGAAATGCATGTGAAGCATCACTGTGGGTTTCCTTTGCGATTTTAGTCTTTTGCAAAACAAACAAACAAAAAACTGCAACCATGTCGAAAACTACAGCTAAAATAAATGCATTTTTTAATGTTTTATAGATGTGGTTGTTATTGAGCCTGAGCCACACTGCAGTACTCCTAGATATTGCAAATTCTCTGCTACTTAAACAGAAGGATAAAAATTCTCACTTAAATCCTGTGAGCAAGTAATGATTGGTTTTATGAGATATTATTATTAGAGATGAGCGAACATGCTCGTCCGAGCTTGATGCTCGTTCGAGCATTAGCGTACTCGAAACTGCTCGTTGCTCGGACGAATACTTCGCCCGCTCGAGAAAATGGCAGCTCCCGCCGTTTTGCTTTTTGGCGGCCAGAAACAGAGCCAATCACAAGCCAGGAGACTCTGCACTCCACCCAGCATGACGTGGTACCCTTACACGTCGATAGCAGTGGTTGGCTGGCCAGATCAGGTGACCCTGGGATAGACTAGCCGCTGCCCGCGCTGCTCGGATCATTCTGTGTCTGGATGCCGCTAGGGAGAGAGCTGCTGCTGGTCAGGGAAAGCGTTAGGGTGTTCTATTAGCTTACTGTTAGGCAGGAGTGATTCTCCAAGAACCCAACAGCCCTTCTTAGGGCTACAATAACGTTCTACTTTTTTTTTTTTTTATTTGCATCTAGTACCATTTTGTGAGGAATTAGCAGGGGGACTTGCTACCGTTGTGTTTAGCTCTTAGTGGCACACATATCCACCTCAAACACCAAAGTGGGAAAATTTAGTAGGGGTTGGATTGCAATTAGGCACAGTCTGCCATTTTTCCTTTTTTATTTTACCTTTATTTTGTTTAATAACTCAGTGTCATCTCATCTGGCATAGTAGTGTGCTTTCATACTTGGCTAGAAAATAGCCATAGGAGAATCCAAACGGCTTACGCCTACAGTAGCGTTATATATTTGATTTCTGGTTGATCTGCTGGTGGCTGTACTTGCTGCAGTGCATCTACTAGCCAATTGTCAGCAATTTGTAGTGAGACTTGCGACCGCTGTGTTTTGCGCTTAGTGACGCACATATCCATTGCAAAGACCGAAGTGGGAAAATTTAGTAGGGGTTGGATTTCAATTAGGCACAGTCTGCCATTTGTCCTTTTTTATTTTACGTTTATTTTGTTTAATAACTCAGCGTCATCTCATCTGGCATAGTAGTGTGCTTTCATACTTGGCTAGAAAATAGCCATAGGAGAATCCAAACGGCTTACGCCTACAGTAGCGTTATATATTTGATTTCTGGTTGATCTGCTGGTGGCTGTACTTGCTGCAGTGCATCTACTAGCCAATTGTGAGCAATTTGTAGTGAGACTTGCGACCGCTGTGTTTTGCGCTTAGTGACGCACATATCCATTGCAAAGACCGAAGTGGGAAAATTTAGTAGGGGTTGGATTTCAATTAGGCACAGTCTGCCATTTGTCCTTTTTTATTTTACGTTTATTTTGTTTAATAACTCAGCGTCATCTCATCTGGCATAGTAGTGTGCTTTCATACTTGGCTAGAAAATAGCCATAGGAGAATCCAAACGGCTTACGCCTACAGTAGCGTTATATATTTGATTTCTGGTTGATCTGCTGGTGGCTGTACTTGCTGCAGTGCATCTACTAGCCAATTGTGAGCAATTTGTAGTGAGACTTGCGACCGCTGTGTTTTGCGCTTAGCGACGCACATATCCATTGCAAAAACCGAAGTGGGAAAATTTAGTAGGGGTTGGATTTCAATTAGGCACAGTCTGCCATTTGTCCTTTTTTATTTTACGTTTATTTTGTTTAATAACTCAGCGTCATCTCATCTGGCATAGTAGTGTGCTTTCATACTTGGCTAGAAAATAGCCATAGGAGAATCCAAACGGCTTACGCCTACAGTAGCGTTATATATTTGATTTCTGGTTGATCTGCTGGTGGCTGTACTTGCTGCAGTGCATCTACTAGCCAATTGTGAGCAATTTGTAGTGAGACTTGCGACCGCTGTGTTTTGCGCTTAGCGACGCACATATCCATTGCAAAAACCGAAGTGGGAAAATTTAGTAGGGGTTGGATTTCAATTAGGCACAGTCTGCCATTTGTCCTTTTTTATTTTACGTTTATTTTGTTTAATAACTCAGCGTCATCTCATCTGGCATAGTAGTGTGCTTTCATACTTGGCTAGAAAATAGCCATAGGAGAATCCAAACGGCTTACGCCTACAGTAGCGTTATATATTTGATTTCTGGTTGATCTGCTGGTGGCTGTACTTGCTGCAGTGCATCTACTAGCCAATTGTCAGCAATTTGTAGTGAGACTTGCGACCGCTGTGTTTTGCGCTTAGTGACGCACATATCCATTGCAAAGACCGAAGTGGGAAAATTTAGTAGGGGTTGGATTTCAATTAGGCACAGTCTGCCATTTGTCCTTTTTTATTTTACGTTTATTTTGTTTAATAACTCAGCGTCATCTCATCTGGCATAGTAGTGTGCTTTCATACTTGGCTAGAAAATAGCCATAGGAGAATCCAAACGGCTTACGCCTACAGTAGCGTTATATATTTGATTTCTGGTTGATCTGCTGGTGGCTGTACTTGCTGCAGTGCATCTACTAGCCAATTGTGAGCAATTTGTAGTGAGACTTGCGACCGCTGTGTTTTGCGCTTAGTGACGCACATATCCATTGCAAAGACCGAAGTGGGAAAATTTAGTAGGGGTTGGATTTCAATTAGGCACAGTCTGCCATTTGTCCTTTTTTATTTTACGTTTATTTTGTTTAATAACTCGGTGTCATCTCATCTGGCATAGTAGTGTGCTTTCATACTTGGCTAGAAAATAGCCATAGCAATAGGATAGCATTGTTTGGTTTTAAAAACTCAAAAACACAAAAAAAAAAAAAAAACACAAAAAAAAGTAAAAAAAATATTAAAGCTATAACTCTCATTTTAAAAATGTTTAACCCGAGGGCTAGGGGTAGAGGACGAGGGCGGGGACGTGGGCGTCCAACTACTGCAGGGGTCAGAGGCCGTGGTCCTGGCCGGGGTGAGACACCACCTGCTTATGAGGGAGCAGGGGAACGCCGCAGAGCTACACTCCCTAGGTTCATGTCTGAAGTTACTGGGACTCGTGGTAGAGCACTGTTGAGGCCAGAACAGTGCGAACAGGTGATGTCGTGGATTGCTGACAATGCTTCGAGCAATTTGTCCACCAGTCAGTCTTCCACGCAGTCCACCCATGTCACCGAAATCGCCACTCCTCCAGCTCCTGCACCTCAGCCTCCTCCCCCCCAGTCTGCCCCCTCCCAGGAAAATTTGGCATTTGAACCGGCATACTCTGAGGAACTGTTTTCTGGACCCTTCCCACAGTCACAAACCACTTGTCCGGTTGCTGCTGAGCAATTTTCCGATGCCCAGGTTTTCCACCAGTCACAGTCTGTGGGTGATGATGACCTTCTTGACGTAGTGGAAGTGTGTAAAGAGGTGTCCGACGATGAGGAGACACGGTTGTCAGACAGTGGGGAAGTTGTTGTCAGGGCAGGAAGTCCGAGGGGGGAGCAGACTGAGGGATCGGAGGATGATGAGGTGACAGACCCAAGCTGGGTTGAGAGGCCGGGTGAACACAGTGCTTCTGAGACGGAGGAGAGTCCTCGACCAGAACAGGTTGGAAGAGGCAGTGGTGGGGCCAGACGGAGAGGCAGGGCCAGAGCTGGTGCATCAGCGCCAAATGTGTCAACTAGTGAAGCTCCCGTGGCGAGGGCTCTTGCGGCGAGGGCTAGATCTTCAGAAGTCTGGAGGTTCTTTAAGGAAACACCGGATGACCGACGGACTGTGGTGTGCAACATTTGCCAAACCAGGCTCAGCAGGGGTTCCACCACTACTAGCTTAACTACCACCAGTATGCGCAGGCATATGAATGCTAAACACCCCACTCAGTGGCAACAAGCCCGTTCACCTCCGGCCGTGCACACCACTGCTCCTTCCCCTGTGTCAGCTGATAGTCAGCCCCCTGCCCAGGACCCTGCCACAAAAACCCCATCGTCGCCTCCACGATCCTCCACAGCATCCTCCAGCGTTCAGCTCTCCATACCCCAGACGCTGGAGCGGAAACACAAATATAGTGCAACCCACCCGCACGCCCAAGCCCTTAATGTGCACATCTCCAGATTGCTTAGCCTGGAGATGCTGCCCTATAGGCTAGTAGAGACCGAGGCCTTTCGCAACCTCATGGCGGCGGCCGCCCCTCGGTATTCGGTCCCCAGCCGCCACTACTTTTCCCGATGTGCCGTCCCAGCCCTGCACCAGCACGTGTCAGACAACATCACCCGTGCCCTGACCAACGCCGTTTCTGACAAGGTCCACCTGACCACGGACACGTGGACGAGTGCTGCCGGGCAGGGCCACTATATATCGCTGACGGCACATTGGGTTAACTTGGTGGAGGCTGGGACCGAGTCTGACCCTGGGGCTGGTCATATACTGCCGACGCCGAGGATTGCGGGGCCTACCTCGGTCCAGGTGTTTCAGGCCTACTATGCCTCCTCCTCCTCCCACCCCTCCTCCACCTCCTCCTCCGAACTACCATCCGTGGGCACGGCGCCATCAGTCGGTAGCTCTAGGCACAGCAGCAGTGCCGTTGCTAAGCGACAGCAGGCGGTGCTCAAACTGCTGAGCCTAGGCGATAAAAGGCACACCGCCCAAGAGCTATTACAGGGCATCACGGCGCAGACTGATCTGTGGCTGGCACCGCTGAACCTGAAGCCAGGCATGGTTGTGTGTGACAACGGCCGTAACCTGGTGGCGGCTCTGCAACTCGGCAGACTGACACATGTGCCATGCCTGGCCCATGTGTTAAATCTGATAGTTCAGCGTTTCCTCAAGACATACCCCAATCTGTCAGATTTGCTCACGAAGGTGCGCCGCATCTGTGCGCATTTCAGGAAGTCCAACACAGATGCTGCCACTCTCAGGGCAGCGCAGCGCCGCCTCCAACTGCCCGCTCACCGACTGTTGTGCGCCGTGCCCACGAGGTGGAATTCAACACTGACCATGTTATCCAGAGTTTACCAGCAGCGCCGAGCCATTGTAGACTGCCAGATGTCAACTTCCACCAGAACTGGTAGTCAGGTCAGTCAGCTTCCTCAAGTCTACAATGAGGAGTGGACGTGGATGTCTGATATCTGTCAGGTGCTGAGTAACTTTGAGGAGTCAACACAGATGGTCAGTGGTGATGCCGCCATCATCAGCCTCACCATCCCGCTGCTTGGCCTGTTGAAAAACTCTTTGATCAGCATGAAGTCGGAAGCTTTGCGCTCGTCACAAGAGACGGGGGAAGAAGATTCCCTTGTTGATAGCCAAAGCACCCTTAGGTCTGTTTCTCAGCGCATATCGGAGGAGGTGGAGGTGGAGGAGGACGAGGAGGAAGAGGAGGAGAATGTTGGCGAGACACAAGAGGGGACCATTGTTGAGTCCTTTACTGTTCAGCGTGTATGGGCAGAAGAAGAGGAGTTGGAGGAGTTGGAGGAGGAGGAAATGGACAGTCAGGCCAGTGAGGGGAGTGAATTCTTACGCGTTGGTACTCTGGCGCATATGGCAGATTTCATGCTAGGCTGCCTATCCCGTGACCCTCGCGTTCAAAGAATTTATTCCAGCACCGATTACTGGGTGTTCACTCTCCTGGACCCACGGTACAAGCAAAATCTTTCCACTCTCATCCCTGCAGAGGAAAGGAGTGTGAGAATGCATGAATACCAGCAGGCCCTGGTGCACAAGCTGAAACAGTATTTCCCTTCTGACAGCGCTAGCGGCAGAGTGCGTAGTTCTGCGGGACAAGTAGCGAGGGAGAGTAGGCGAGCAGGCAGCTTGTCCAGCACTGGCAAGGGTACGCTTTACAAGGCTTTTGCCAGCTTTATGTCACCCCAGCAAGACACTGTCACCTGTCCCCAGTCTCGGCAGAGTAGGGCTGATCTTTACAGAAAGATGGTGAGGGAGTACGTAGCTGACCATACCATCGTCCTAAATGATCACACAGCTCCCTACAACTACTGGGTTTCAAAGCTGGACATGTGGCACGAACTGGCGCTGTACGCCTTGGAGGTTCTTGCCTGCCCTGCCGCTAGCGTCTTGTCCGAGCGGGTTTTCAGTGCAGCTGGTGGCATCATCACCGATAAGCGTACACGCCTGTCGACTGACAGCGCTGACAGGCTGACGCTTATTAAGATGAATAAAGCCTGGATTTCTCATAATTTCCAATCTCCACCAGGTGAAGGAAGCTCAACCTGAATAATTGATCCACTCCTCCTCCTCCTCATTTTCCTCCTTCTCCTCCTCTTTGTACAGTAAAGCAGAGGAAACTGGCTATTTTTTGACAGGGCCCACTGGCTCTTGCTATAGTACTTTATGCATTTAATTTTTCTGGAGGGCCACCGACCCGGTCCTCTGTTTTAAACAATTTTTGGGAGTGCCACATACAGGCACTCAATCTATTCAATTTTTCTGGAGGGCCACCGACCCGTTCCTCTGTTTTAAACAATTTTTGGGAGTGCCACATACAGGCACTCAATCTATTCTATTTTTCTGGAGGGCCACCTACCTGCTCCTCTGGTTTGAAAACTTTTTGGGACTGCCACATACAGGCACTCAATCGATTCCATTTTTCTGGAGGGCCACCTACCTGCTCCTCTGGTTTGAAAACTTTTTGGGACTGCCACATACAGGCACTCAATCTATTCAATTTTTCTGGAGGGCCACCTACCTGCTCCTCTGGTTTGAAAACTTTTTGGGACTGCCACATACAGGCACTCAATCTATTCTATTTTTCTGGAGGGCCACCTACCTGCTCCTCTGGTTTGAAAAATTTTTGGGACTGCCACATACAGGCACTATCCAAATTAAATTGTCTCCATAGCAGCCTCCACACGTTGTCTCCATTGCTACCTCCAAAAGTCGTCCATATAGCTGCCTCCATACATCGTCCCTTTATCAAACGAGGTGTGTCAGGCAGAAATTTGGGTTGTTTTCATGGATTCCACATCAAAGTTGTTAACTTTGTCGCCACCCAGCTGTGTTATCCACAAAATATACTAATAAACTTTTATCATTTACCAATATTATTTCAGCGCTTCTTGCGCATCTGTTTACATTCCCCTCACCCGCCATATCCTAAACTTATAAGAACGCTACTACACTTGATCTTATACAAAAGGTTCTTAGAAGTGCTGTTTGGGGAGTAGCCTAGAGACAGGGGCTTGGATTGGCGAAAGCTCGTCTGGCAGCGGAGCGCCAACTCCATGCCAAGATCCAACTAACATAGTTTTAACTGCAGAACCTTTAATCTACTACTAGTTCACTGCCTCCATACATGGTCCCCTTATCAAACGAGCTGTGTCAGGCAGAATTTTGGGTTGTTTTCATGGCTTCCATGTTAACTTTGTCGCCACCCTGCTGTGTAATCCACAAAATATACTGGCAAACTTTTATCATGTACCGATATTATTTGAGCGCTTCTTGCTCACCTCCTTTGGTTCCTCTCTGCCACCCATTGGTTTGAAGCCTGAGTCCATTTAGGGTATGTCGCCATGCCACTCTCTAGCCTGCTGCCGCTGCCTCTGCATGCCGTCCCCTATAGTGTCAGGGTCAATTATTGCATGTTTTAGATGCTATCTAGCTTCATTCTGTCACTCTGTCATGGCCATGCTGTTGCCCATAATTTTGGCATAATGGTGCGATTAAGCAGCCTCAGAGGCATCCATGCATGCTGCCCCTGCTGTTTCCTGTCCATTTCCGTGGTGTTTCCATCCTTTTCTGAGGTTCCCAGGTGTTTGGCCAAGCTTCCCTGTGCAGAGCCTTGGTCCCCTTGAAAAATGCTCGAGTCTCCCATTGACTTCAATGGGGTTCGTTATTCGAGACGAGCACTCGAGCATCGGGAAAAGTTCGTCTCGAATAACGAGTACCCGAGCATTTTAGTGCTCGCTCATCTCTAATTATTATACTTATGTATGTAACCCCTTCGCCCACATTCTACCATTATAAAAAGAAATCCTCCCCCACTGCAGAATACTTGTCGCTGCTAAATAACACCCTCTGACATTTATAACTATAGAGCCAAACAGGCCAAGCTGCAGATGTTGGAGCTTTGCTTAACAACTCTTGGATCCCTATGAACAGATAGGCGGTGGAGAGAGATAATTTGCCCTGAAATTAGACAGAAACGTTTTGTTGTCAAAAATATTGTTTCCTCCTTACTGAATAGTAGGAATCTGTCTCCTGTTCCCCGTACATCAAAGCTGGCAATTACACAGCTGCAGGCCATATAAAGAGGCCAAAATAATAGATATAAACACTCTAATAACACCTTTGGCTGCTTGCAGAATGTGCCAATGATGCATGCTAGTTAAAAAAGAAGTGTTATATGCTGCGAAGGCTACATCCTGATGAAAAGAAGAACAACACAGAACACACAATAATGAATGGAGATTAATAGCTCAAAATTGAAATGAAAGAAAAGAAAAATACAGGGAAGAAAATTGAGGTCCCCTGCAGATAAGTCACAATATCTTCTGAATTTGGAAACACTCACCATAAAAAAAAATCAAAGCTGCTTCCCTTCATTTTCACCCTCAATCTTCTGTTGGGAAAGATGAGTCAGAATCACTTTGTACCATCCACAGTGAATATTCCTGTGGCAGGGGCAAACTCATCCTTTGTAATGCATTCTGCTTCCTGAATATGCAGCAATATATAAATTGCATGTTTCAGATTCAAAACCAGCATCTTCGATTGGTATATGATGCACGTTTTTATCGCAGCATGTGGATGAGATGGGTGTACGAACCCCATCCACTATTCTGCTACTTTAAATCTCTGTGGGCCTCAAGTCCTGTTCACACTTTGCTTTTTTAAACACAATGCAAGGCAGCAGCCGCGATCACATGTTGAGTTAACATGGTGGTGACAAGTTCTCTTTAAAATTAAAATACTGATCCCCTGACTATGGGATTGCTTGGTTGTTCTGCCAGATTTAAGGGGCTTAGTTTTCCTACATGCCTACTGTCATACAGCCCTGATGGTATAGTTTCCAGACCCGCTACATCACCTTTGGGAAGGTCAGCCATACTCTCTTTTCTCGTGCCAATTTGATTCCACCATTGAAATTAATTCTGTAGAATAACAAAAGGAATGAAAAAAATCAGGGTCTTAAGCAGCCATGGAGTCAGCCTCTATGATATGTACATGCACTTGTATTCAAACATCTCACAAATAGCTAAATTTACGGAGAATTGTTAAAGAAGGTCTAACTAAATTGACCTTTTCTTGCCCATCTCATTTTATGTAGTTAGTATTTGGTATATTTCAGATGTGATAATCTGTAGCGCTACATGAAAAAACATTCCTCAGGTATGTTCTATCACAATTTACAGATAGAAGTATTGAGAGTGTCTCATCTCCAGGGACCTCATCGCTGTCATAGACATAATAAAATACAACAACATACTTTTTACACTCTCATTGTTCTCATTTCTCAGTCAGTGTTATATAACTGACACACAATTACCAGAATTTTTCATTTTGTGGCTCTGTGATTTAATCTTGCAATGAAATAAGGAGATTTTCATCATCTGGATGTTCCTATAGTGATTTCTGATCCCTTCCAGCAAAATACACTTAAGGGAGTGCATTAGATCCAATAATGAGAACAGGCTATCTCTACAGACTGCTCTTCACACGATAGTAGAAACTTCTTTTATAAGTAAAGTAAAATAGAGAAGAAAAGGAGCATTCCACACATAAATTAAACAACCTGTGAGAGATAATGGGACTTGCAGGGTTCGCAGCCTTGGTAAGTATTACATATAATGGAAGCTAATGGGGGAGATGTATTCTGTCTATGCCAAAATATTGGAGTAATTTGCTCTGGAAATGCTGTGTGCTACATTTGTTGAAGGTTTTAGACCATTTTGGCAGTTTTCTGCCTCGCCTGAGGGCAGTAAGTATCCTTTGTAAAAGTGGAAGCGGCCACAAACTAGTCCAACTAATAGAAGGTGCAAAGAACGACTCACATTTGGGTGGTTTCACATTGGTGCGCGTAATGTGCATCTATTGCGCTTGAGTTACATTTTGTTTCCGTGATGCTTCCGTTCTGTTTCTGGGTCTGAAAAAAAAACTGAAGGTTTAACACCTGGTTTCTCAGCCTCTTCAGTGAAAAAATTGACCAGTCATCAGTTATATGCAAGACAATAAGGCGCACGACAGGCTATGGTACCAAACAGGAGGTGGAGGGCACACAACGTGTATCGTCTCTCTTCAGAGACTTTCTCAGGGGTTAGTCTCTGAAGAGAGACGATACACGTAGGATGCCCTCCAGCTCCTGTTTGATACCATACCAAACATACCATACCATTAGGAGGATTCACACTCATACAGTAAATCATTACATATTCCTTAAATATTATTTTTCCACAAGTGCAATTTAATCCCATAATTGACATAATTGAGATGTGGGGGGAACACTTAATCCTGGTAGCTGACTAGTTTGATACTTTTGGTGGTTTGGATTTCCTAAGCTGAATGTTGACCATAGTATCAGAAAGGGTATTAGTAACCGAAGTACTGGTACTACCAGGTTCAGAAATACTAGACTAGAGACTAGAGATGAGCGAGCACTAAAATGCTCGAGTGCTCGTTACTCGGGTCAAACTTTTCCCGATGCTCGAGTGCCCGTATCGAATAACGAACCCCATTGAAGTCAATGGGAGACTCGAGCATTTTTCACTGAAAGAACACTTTGAAAGAACACTAAAGAAGAACACATTGCAGATGTTCCATACATCTGCTAGCTTATCCGAAGACACGCATGCCGAACGGTGTTCTTCACAATAGTATGGGAAGAACAATATGTGTGAAAAAGAGGTACAGAGCATGGTACAAGGCTGCCAATACCAGTACTTGGTACCCTAGAGGTAGATGGAGAAATATAAAGGTGACTGATGATAACCCACATGGTTACAACCGCACTCAGAGACAATACTTTGGTGTAAAGTTAGTATAGGACCACATAGGCAAGCTTACCAGGTGCTTGTGGAACCAAAACTGGGTTGGGGCAAGAAACGCTGCCTGCAGTCTTGTAAAGTGGTACAGGGTGCTAGGTCTGTATGCTAAATATTAGGAATCAGCCTGTTCAGCTGAAAAAATACCAAACTGTTGAGCTATAAAACATAACTCTATAGCAAAGTTATCCTATTGTCACTTATTGCAGTCTGAGGTGTGATACTTAGGACATAAAGGTCAGTGCTCCAGGAGCTTATGCTCATTAAAAAGCTTTAAGACTGTACACTGCCGCATTTATCAAGGGCTTGGAAATAATAATAGTAATTATAATAATTCCTTTATGTATATAGCGCACACAGATCTCCCAGTGCTGCAAGGCTGAAATGCTAACCACTAAACCACCGTATCGCTATTTTTCAACCTGTTGTGGTGCCTTTGTGATGCCTTTGTCATGCATGGGCTATTGTTATAGTTATTGTAATCTCTGTTAGACAATGGTCCTGTTTACATTCCCTTTAGAGGGCCTGGAGGTTAAATTACAAATGCAATCATATATTTTCTGTCCTATTGATAGACACCTTTTTGAGATCCAAGGGACCCTGTTGGAATGTAGTAGGGTATATTAGGTGCTGTATAGTGGATTGATTCAATAGGTTTTCTGAAATTCTATGTTTCTAAAAAATCGTTTCCTTGGCCATTGAGAGACTGTAGCTTCTACAACTCTGGATTTTAGAAGATTTATAATCAGGTAGTTCCTTGTTCATAAGGAAAGACAATAAGCAGGGCAGATGGCAGAGATTCATAACTATAAATAGAAATCAGAGAGCAGCACTTATCTCTTCACCATCCACAGTCTAAATGAAGCACCTGACAGATTATAGAGGGAAGGATGCGCCAAAGAAACATCTTGAAGAAACAAAAATGTACACAAACCAAAAAAAAGGATAACTCATCTCTCATCTATGTAAAAGGAGTCCAAGCAGCACAACACAAAATAGTATGTCAGATTATAATCAGGGTACACGCTATTTAGGACCAGGAAAAGGGTCCAACAAAAATATTACCAGGAATGAGCAGTAAGCCAGAGATGAGTTGTGAAAAAATCAACTGTGATCTTATTCAATCATCAGATGTTTCGTGTCTAACTGAGCCTTTATCAAGTTTGAAAAAAGCTCATTTAGAGCCTTTTAGGGTCCTCCTCCTTGCCTAGTAATAAATAAATCTTCAAAAAAAGGTTGTCATTCTGTGTGAATACCTACCCAATTTGGTTCCAGATTGAGAATGACTTATACAATTTATTTTGTAAAATTAAACTTAAATACTGGTTATACAACCAAACAGTGTTTACTAGTACATAAACTGTTGAATTGTTTTTAAAGAATTAAATGTGTTAAATGAATTGGTTTAATAATGAGAATACTTTTGTAAGTATCCCTACAATAAAAATATATCTGTAGTTAATAACGACATTGACAAATTGCATGCCACACCTTACCCCATAAATTGTTCATACAACATGACTAGTGAGGAAATCTCTGCCCACGAAAATCCTGCTGACAAAGGCGGTGCTCTCATTGTGGATACCAATTCTTATATGGAATAGATCTACCATCAACTTTTGGAAATTGGTAGTTATAAACATATTTCTTCTGATTATATCCAGTATAATCATTTTGGACAATAAATTGACAATGGATTTCATTTATTAGGAGATACACAAATATATCACTGGTGTTGATGGATGTCCCACAGTCATATATGTATTACCTGGACCTCTGTAAGGTTAGTACATTTTGTGTTCTGAGGATTTTGTCAGGAAGCAAGGAAAGTTAAAACACACAATTATTTTGTAATGCAAATGCTTAGGGAAAGCAGAAAGATGTATTTTCAATGCAGAAGTGATGGGCTTCTGCAAATTGCCTTTAGTGTAAATGATGTCCTTGGTGACAGGTTCCCTTTAATTAAAAACTATGATTAAAACATTGCCACTATCCCTAAATGGTTCCTTTCCATGGTTGCGTTGTTAAGAAATCAGTTTGAAAACTTATGTGCAACTCACCTGATGTGAGGCAAATGTGACTACGTGAGTCCAATACAGCCCTGAAAATTCATGGGTTATTTGAATTGGTCTGCCTCCTTGCTCTTGATTGACATCTCTCACTGCTAGGACATTCCGTCATGTGGAATATTGAAAGAGAGTTCTGAAATATCAATGTCCACTTCAAGTCATGTAACCAGGGTGATGTCATCTAAGGTCCTGTTACATTTTCACAGCCTACCCCATGTATTTATCTGATCACATGAAATCAGACCGTGCCTACATGGAGCATTGGGAGGAGTAGAAGTTCATGGAGGCATGCTGTGATCATGCCATGATACTGCCATATGATCACATTAGTGAGGTAGACTTTGCAAACGTAACTGTGTAAAGGATCTTAGATGACATCACCCTGGTTACATGACATGCTGAGAAAAGCCATGGGGCATGTAGATGAGAGGGGCCGGCTGAGCAGGACACATTCCCGCTGATGCCAGGTGATATTAGATAAAGTTGATTTATGGATCTAAGTGAAACTACACTCACCGGCCACTTTTTAGGTACACATGGTTGTTGGTGCCAGAAGGGCTGGTCTGAGTATTTCAGAAACTGCTGATCTACTGGGATTTTCACTCACAACCATCTCTAGGGTTTACAGAGAATGGTCCGAAAAAGAAAAAACATCCAGTGAGCGACAGTTCTGTGGGCGGAAATGCCTTGTTGATGCCAGGGGTCAGAGGAGAATGGGCAGACTGGTTCGAGCTGATAGAAAGGCAACAGTGACTCAAATCACCACCCGTTACAACCAAGGTAGGCAGAAGAGCATCTCTGAATGCACAGTACGTCGAACTTTGAGGCAGATGGGCTACAGCAGCAGAAGACCACACCGGGTACCACTCCTTTCAGCTAAGAACAGGAAACTGAGGCTACAATTTGCACAAGCTCATCGAAATTGGACAGTAGAAGATTGGAAAAACGTTGCCTGGTCTGATGAGTCTCAATTTCTGCTGCGACATTCGGATGGTAGGGTCAGAATTTGTCGTCAACAACATGAAAGCATGGATCCATCCTGCCTTGTATCAACGGTTCAGGCTGGTGGTGGTGGTGTCATGGTGTGGGGAATATTTTCTTGGCACTCTTTGGGCCCCTTGGTACCAATTGAGCATTGTTGCAACGCCACAGCCTATCTGAGTATTGCTGACCATGTCCATCCCTTTATGACCACAATGTACCCAACATCTGATGGCTACTTTCAGCAGGATAATGCGCCATGTCATAAAGCTGGAATCATCTCAGACTGGTTTCTTGAACATGACAATGAGTTCACTGTACTCAAATGGCCTCCACAGTCACCAGATCTCAATCCAATAGAGCATCTTTGGGATGTGGTGGAACGGGAGATTCGCATCATGGATGTACAGCCGACAAATCTGCGGCAACTGTGTGATGCCATCATGTCAATATGGACCAAAATCTCTGAGGAATGCTTCCAGCACCTTGTTGAATCTATGCCACGAAGAATTGAGGCAGTTCTGAAAGCAAAAGGGGGTCCAACCCGTTACTAGCATGGTGTACCTAATAAAGTGGCCGGTGAGTGTATATTTGGCTAAAAGAATAGTGTCAGTTAGTTAATAGGACTCTATGGGAACCTGTCACTAGCTGTGTTTGTGCAAAAGTGATGACAGGTTCCCTTCAAAGTACCTCTCATTTTACGCCACACCAGTAAACCAATAAATATGGCCACTGTCATATATGTTATCCAAAGAGATAAATTGTGGGTAGCAAGATGACAAAATAAAACGTAACTTTTACGGATATCACTTTAAAATGATAGGCCACAGAAGACAAACCAGCATCTATTATTGTAATCATTATACGAGATGTAAGATAGTTCTGTAAAGTGGAATTTGTATGTAAAAAATGGATGTATCTCACTGCATGTAGTGCTGTAAAGATAGCAGAGTTATATTCAGCAGGTGTAATCCCACACTGGTAGCTGTAAGCTACACACCACAGTCTGTGGAACACTTTTCCCAACTTGTGTCTAGTGTCATCATACACTGTCATCAGGTGTATAGCAGACTCTATCTCAGTGGTAAAGAGTCTTGACTATAACAGGTCCAGTGGAAACCTGACAGCAACACAGTCATGCAGCAAATATCTTCCTGACATTTTCAAAACACGGTGCCATCTAATCATGAGGTGTGGCGGCTAACTTGTGTGCCAATGGTGATTCCAATGTGTGGGGCTAGCGTACGGTCACAGATGTCAATAATAACTCTAATTTTACACTGACTTAATTACACTCATAGAATTAGTATTAACCATCAATTATTTTTTGTTTAAGAACTAGTATTATTTAAAAGGTGTGGCTTTGGAGGCTTACATGGCTGTGGCCTATGCTAGCATTTTAATGAATGTCTTTGAGGATGATGTTATTTATGTGTCCCACCATTTCTAGCATGTTTTAGACAGTGAAGAAACATTGAAAATATCTTCCTCATTTGGACTGGACCAGCTGAAATCATTATTTAAATAGTAAAGTTTAGGAGCTCCAATTTACTTTTGTTAAATGAACTGTTGAACTACAATTTTTTTTTATGTGCAAGTATATTTAGAAGAATCTAGACTTACCACTAAACTATGTTAAATCAATTGATAAAAATAACTTAGTTAGGTATGAAGGCAGCCCTCCCAGGGCAATGAAATAAAAATCATGTGCCATATAACCAACTCCTGTGGGGAGTTTATATCTTGTGTGAGGTTGGTTTGAGAGTAGAAAGTCTACATGTGGCAATAAATAAAGTTAGAGAGAAAGGGATAATGGGGCAAGCAATAGAACACATAATGGGGCACATTTACTAAGAATGTGGGAAACTGCACTTTTAGTGCAGTTTTGCCCATATATAATGCTTGTGTGCCGGATTCATTAAGAACGTGCAACAGAAATAATGAATCTGGGGCTTCCCTTCACTGGTCCGACAGAGTTTGCCAACTTTTTTGTAGTGCACCTTTAACAGACCTGTGAAAGATTTTGCCTGTTAAATCTGGTTCACAGTCCAACTGATAATTTGTGCTGCATGATGCTTAGTGCAGCACAAATACTTGTTCTTAAAGAACAGACAAAGTCAGGCAGAAAACAGAGCCCTTAGTAAATTTGGGCCAATGATCTAAAGTTGAGACACTAAAAAAAAATGATATGCTTAGAGTGAAAAGAGAGTATAAACAAATGTATATGTTCCATTCATTTCCACTTATAACGTTAAAAGGAACCTGTTATCAGCAATTGACCTAAAAAAAACACTACCAGAATATTGTCAAGCAGAGTAACACCTTCTAGTCACTGTTTCATGTCCCAGTGTGGTGACATCATCCAGAAAATCAACTTTGAAGTGAGATGTAAATTGGTTGTGTGAAATCAAGGAGGTGGAGAGTTTAACACTGAAATCAAGGTGGGGAACTCTGAACACCTCCTCCTCATTGTGTTTCCAACACGCTAACTAAAACGCAAAGTATAAGCAATTTCACCTTAACGTGCAATTACAGGTGGAGCCTTTGGGTTGTGTTTTAAAAGCCAACCAACATGGCCCCAGGGACTCTAAAAACACTTCATGGCACCTTAAAACTATTCTTCCCTACAAAAGCTCAATGACTCCTTCCCCTCCGCACTTCGCCATGTGCTCTGACAGTGGGTTACATCCACATATGGGGTGTCCTCTTACTCGGAAAAAATGCACAATATATTCTTAGGGGCATTTTCTACTTTTATTCAGTTTATCTGGGTAAATTGTGTGAGTAAATGAATGTATTAATGAAAAATATTAGTGAATTAAAAATTAAACCTTCATTTTGTTTGACGTTCTGTAAAATACATAAAGGGTTAACAAGCATCCTACCTGCTGTTTTGAATAGTTTGAGGGTGGAAGTTAATAAAACAGGGTGATTATGTAGGGGGTTCTATTAACAAAACTTCCAAAACCCCTATAGAAATGAAATGGTCCCTATAATAATTGATTCAAATTTTTTTAAAATTCACCTTTTTTTCGTAAATAAATGTTAGATATATCAACCAAAATTTCCCACTATTTTTAAGTACAAAATGTCATGGAAAAGTAACGCAAAAACACTTGGGTAAGTTAAAGCGTTCTAAAGTTATAAGCAGATAAAGTGACCCCTGCTGGTTTTGAAAAAATAGGCCTTGATCTCAAGGTGCAAATTAGATTGGTAACTAAAGGGTTAAACTATATGATCTGAGGTAGAACTTACAGTACCTTGTGAAAGTATTTGGCTCCCTTGAAATTTTCTACCTTTTGCCACAATTCAGGCTCCAAACATAAATATATAAAATTGACATTTTTTGGTGAAAAATCGACAACAAGTGGGACACATTTGTGAAGTGGAACGAAATTTATTATATAAATATAATCCACCTGCTCTGTGATAGTCTCAGGGTTCTGTTTAACCCCTTTGTGACGCGGCCTTAAAAGGCTCTGGTGAATGGGCATTTTTAGTGAATATTCATAAGCGGTGGTTTAAGGGCCATAACTATTTTTTCTTGCATGCTACCTTAGTTAAAACATAATGAAAGTTTTGAAAAATTTTTTAATGTATATTCTTACTTGGGATAAAAAGTGGAAAAAAGGCTTTGTTCTGTAATTTATAGTACTTTTTTTTAAAATTTCAAATCAACTCAAAATTAACATTTAATGAATTCCCTATTTTGTTTTGGTCATTTTCACATATAATATGTAAAGTCTTTGGCAAAAAGGGCAACTATGACAGTGTTTTTGTAGTGTAGCAGGGGATTGCTGCTCCTGCTCTAGCTGGGCAAAGTAGACCTGCGCCCACTGACGTCTAAGGTCAGCATGCGGTACGAGATCAGTTAAAGCGCAGCAAGCATCATGAAGACCAAGGAACACACCAGGCAGGTCTGTGATAATGTTGTGGAGTAGTTTAAAGCCGGATTTGGATACAAAAAGATTTCTCAAACATCCCAAGGAGCACTGTGCAAGTGATCATATTGAAATGGAAGGATGGAATCAGACCACTTCAAATCTACCAAGTCCCGGCCGTCCCTCTATACTTTCACCTCAAAAAAGGAGAAGACTGATCAGAGATGCACCCAGTCTGGTATATGCTAAAGAACTAAGAAAAGAAAAACAGATTATAAACGTGGGTTTCTCAAGGTTTCTTGAATTATGTGAATATAATTCTGCTCACCTTTGTTGGTTGTGCATCCAGGCACTATGCTGTCAATTCCCATATAGGGTGCTGCCCCATTTCTGCCGGTGGAAGGTCTCCCCGGTGTAAAATTGCACAGATATCTGGGGTATTCAGCGAAAGGCTTCTCAGTAGATCCCAGGAGGGAAAAAGGGAACTTTTTGGCGCAGAACCAAGTGGTCAAAAAAGCTATAATAGCTATGAAGGTTAATCCATTTTAATGTCAAACTTAAAAGATCTGGTCGAGATTTTAATTATTTATTCTACATGTACCTTTTGGGATATAGGATTTATTGTGTATCTTCTGACACTAATAACATTTTCATACTTCAGTACGGAGCCGTGCGAGGTCTCATTTTTTATGGGATGAGCCATTTCTCTTTTTAAGACCCCCTGGGCTACATTAACCCTAGGTTGTGTGATTGATCCTTCCATATACTGACATACTACTGTATGACAGTATATGTGGCTTTTGCAGATGATCTGTTTCAATGTCCTACCATCATAGCCTTAGGTACCAAAAGGAGATAGGAGGGATATGTATATAGAAGGGTAGAATATATCAAAATAATCCAAAAAAATGACAACTTTATTTGGTATACAAAGCACATACACATAAAAACATTTAAAAGCACTTGTAATCATATGCGCATAAAATGCATGGTAATGGTCTATTTCATGCATTTGCTACCTAACCCCCATGGTCTATGTAGAACCCGGACTTGGTGTGTGAATATCAAAACTACGATGATAATTGTTTCTAGATAGGTATGTATAACATCTCCTAATCTAATGCAGTCAAGATAAACCCTATTATGTGTCAATCACCTAGGCATTATAGAAACAGTTATAAACAAATGATTTACATAGTATCCATGAAATAAATAAATCACCAAATGCTGATGGGGAAGGAGCCTGACGCGTTCCCCCTGAATGTGGCTTCCTCAGGGGTATGCATACTGCATGAAGCCAGCATTATTTATGTGCAAAGAGTAATAGAAAAGGTGGCATCTCAAGTGTGTGCAGCCTAGGAGTGTTATGGTGCTGGGAAAGTTGGCACGTCTGTGCTGCGGGAGTACTGCCTTTGGTCTCAAAGTGAACGGGGCTGTACATAATTAAATTATTGGAGTTGTATAAAAAAAATATCAGAGGGCTATATATAAATTGTTTAGGGGGGATGCTATATTTATTCATTAATTAGGGTGATGCTGGGGATTAAAATAAATATGGAAGGTGCTGTTTTTAATTAATAATAATAAGTTATATGGCATATATAAATTAATATAAATAATAAATATAAATATAAGGATTCAATATATTATTGAAGCTGCGTTCATATTATATGAAATTATGTATTGAAATGCATTGCAAATGCTTTAAGCAAAAACGCATTATCAAAAATGTATGTGTTTTGTTTTGGTAATCATTATTGATAATAATAATAGGCAAAACATTTGTTGCTACTTACCATATATACTCGTGTATAAGCCGAGTTTTTCAGCACAAAAAATATTTATACGGTGTATAAATAACTTTTACATAGGCCTTTGGGGATTTGTTTACACTGCAAACAATTTAGTGGAGGTACTTTATGATAATTAATTTATTGCTAATATAGTACTGTATATTTTCACACATTCTAGGGCCACACAGTGGATGTTTTATGTGTATGGGACAGTTCGGTCAATTGTATTGTAAGGGATATTATTTAGGAGCTTAGTGTTGTTATGCAGGTGACATTATACTGAAAGAACTGATATGTTTAGCAGCACAGTGTGGTACAGAGCTGTAAAAAATTGGTGGAAAATTGCGCAGTGGGAGCCTCCACACTGGAAAAGTCGTAATTCAGTTCTCTTCCTGATGGAGCACCTGTGATTTACTAGTTGCCAGTCTGATAACAAACTTTATAGTGTGCCAGACAATTCTCAAAATGTGTTGAGTGTTAGTGAGTCTGACTTCTTAAATTGGAAGAGCTACACTATTTGAGGGTTAGTAATGTTGTCAGCATTTCAGAAACTTAAATTATTGTCTGTAAATTAATCTATGTGGAAATTGGAGGCCTAAAGGAGACCCATAATCTTTATGCAGCCAGAGGTCCATGGTTGCTGAGGTAGAATGGGCATATACAACACATACAGGTATTTTAACAAACTACTTCTAACTACATCCCTACATTATTTTCTTCCACTTGTGCATTTTCATGGTGCTTGTGTTCCCAATAGCCACTTTCAAGTTTGTGTCAGTGCCATGGACCATCATAGACAGCCTGTGGGCACTGTGTCTATACCTGTATGCAGTGTGTCTCCAATACGTGGATGACTCATTTTTTCCTTAAAGGGAACCTGTCACCGGGAGACCCATTTTTCGCATCCCCCAGTCCCCACAGAGCACAGTACATACACTGCCAAAGAAATTTTGTATAAAAAATAGGTATGTTACATAAATATATATTTTTATGTGTTATATAGTACTTTGCACTGTCACATGTTCTGTGATTAGGCAGTGGCTATAGAGGAGCAGTCCCCCCCCCGCACCTTTGGGAAACTGCACCTCCATGTGTTACTTTTCAAATATATACAAATGCCCATCACCCGGCTTAGAGACGTCCCCTGTTCCTCTATTGGGTAGAGAATGGGTAAACAATCTGCAGTTAGAGAAAGACAAAGGGTTGTCTTGATAGGGTTTAAAATTCTGGTGAAAAATGTCTACATTTAGACCAGGTTATAAGACAGCACCTCTGCCTTGATATTGTTCACATAGGTGGTGAACTAGCTGCCAGTCTAAGTGATGGGAAAATTATATATGGAGTTTCCTAAATGGAAAAAAAGAGAAGTTGAAACTACTGCAAAACATAAAGCAAGACTGGGTGAGTGTCCTGCAGCCATGCCAAGTGGAGACGAATAAAGAATCCTCTGTCTTAGACCTTTGATTTAGGGGACCAGCACTTTAGAATTTATGAGGAAAATTAACAATACAAGGTCCTCTAGGTACCTACAAGCCAGGAAAAGCTTGTGCCCCTCTCCAAATTTTTTCTCCTAGTCCGAGCTCATCAGAGCTCATGCTCAACCATGTTCACCCTCCCTGGTAGCCAAAGGAAAGCATGCACAAAACCTACTCCAAAACTTCAAGCATTACTGGCCCTTTACAAGGGTTATGAATGATTTAGCTGCTGATCTTAAAAGTGTATGGGGCTAGGCCCTGTGTGCTATGCAATTATGTGACATCTGGAGACTTCAACACCTTGAGATTAAAGACTAATCTTTTTATTAATTGGTCCATAATTCTTACAGTTGAATTGATTTTCATGCCACAGTTTTCTGTGTGTAGTTATTTTGGTTAGCAGTTAAACTTAAGCAAAAGACCTCTGAAATTCTTATCTAGCCTAGTCTTTGGCTCTCTATCTCCCACCGTTGGATGGGAAACTTAAAATATGTGATGCAGGGTATTCTAATTAAACATGGGGTATGTTTAGAAAGAGGCAGGAGCCAATTGACATCTTTTATTTCTTCTCTTCATACTTTGAAGTCCGACACAAATGCTCTCTACAATTGTCTACCCTTAGAGAACTAAGGGGTTCCACAGTAAATAAACTCCATTTTGGAAGCAAGAGTTATGCCCCAGTTGCTTTTATAAGTGGTGCAATGAACCGGCCAGACTCTTTGCCTGACTTCCTCTTACATTCCAACTATTAAAAATGAAGCAAATCATCAAATCCCTCCCACCAACTAAAAGTTCAGAACCCAGATGGCTTTACCACAGTTTTCTGCACAACAACCCGTTTCTGTGTCTTTTTGATGCATTTAATGCAATCTGATTTTGTCTTCTTCCATTCTTCTTTTCTTCATGTACACATCACAATAATTCCCAAAGTCAGTATAGACCCCCAAACGTTCTCAAGTTATAGGCCCTCCTCCCTCATCGATTCTGATGCCAAACTGATTGTAAATAGGCTGGCTTCCTGGGCCTCCATGCTTATCTGCATTAAGATCCTGTATAATAACCAAGCTGAAATTAGAATTACTGGTTCTTTCTCCTCCCCTTTTACAAACAGCAATGGGACTAGGCAGTAATGTCCCCTGTCCCCCTTAATCTATGCCTAAGTAAATGAGTTAAATACCATTCGTTCAATCCCTAATATTAATGGTTTTTAAATAGGGGATTGCTGCTCTAAGTGATCTGCTTTTGCGGACAATGGGGCAGATTTACTTACCTGGTCCATTCGCGATCCAGTGGCGCGTTCTCTGCGGTGGATTCGGGTCCGGCCGGGATTCACAAAGGTAGTTCCTGCGACGTCCACCAGGTGGGGCTGCTGCGCTGAAGTTCCCCGACACTTTTTTTTTTAAAATGCGGCGGTTTTTCCGAATCCGACGGGTTTGCCTTCGGCCACGCCCCCCCCCCCCCGATTTCCGTCGCGTGCATGCCGGCGCCGATGCGCCACAATCCGATCGCGTGCGCCAAAATCCCTTGGCAATTCAGGGAAAATCGTCGCAAATCAGAAATATTCAGGTAACACGTCGGGAAAACGCGAATCTGGCCCTTAGTAAATAATCCCCAATGTCTTCTTGTATGTCCCAACCCAACCAACTTCATGGAAGTCCTGACGACTTTTGGATATTTCAACAATCATAAAGTGAACATTACAAAATCAGTTGTGATGAATGTGGGTCCGCTCATTCTCTAATCCCTTTGAGCCAGCTTTCTTTTAACCTGACATGCATTGTTTAATACCTATTTTTGGATTAAAATACCTGCAAACCTTACATCTACTTCTCCAGACCAACCAAACATGAGGAATTGGACTTCTAAGAAAATATCCTGGTATAATCAATTGTATAAAGAATATACACTCACCGGCCACTTTATTAGGTACACCATACTAGTAACGGGTTGGACCCCCTTTTGCCTTCAGAACTGCCTCAATTCTTCGTGGCATAGACTCAACAATGTGCTGGAAGCATTCCTCAGAGATTTGGTCCATATTGACATAATGGCATCACACAGTTGCCGCAGATTTGTTGGCTGCACATCCATGATGCGAATCTCCCGTTCCACCACATCCCAAAGATGCTCTATTGGATTGCGATCTGGTGACTGTTGAGGCCATTTGAGTATAGTGAACTCATTGTCATGTTCAAGAAACCAGTCTGAGATGATTCCAGCTTTATGACATGGCACATTATCCTGCTGAAAGTAGCCATCAGATGTTGGGTACATTGTGGTCATAAAGGGATGGACATGGTCAGCAACAATACTCAGGTAGGCTGTGGCGTTGCAATGATGCTCAATTGGTACCAAGGGGCCCAAAGAGTGCCAAGAAAATATTCCCCACACCATGACACCACCAGCCTGAACCGTTGATACAAGGCAGGATAGATCCATGCTTTCATGTTGTTGACGCCAAATTCTGACCCTATCATCCGAATGTCGCAGCAGAAATCGAGACTCATCAGACCAGGCAACGTTTTTCCAATCTTCTACTGTCCAATTTCGATGAGCTTGTGCAAATTGTAGCCTCAGTTTCCTGTTCTTAGCTGAAAGGAGTGGCACCCGGTGTGGTCTTCTGCTGCTGTAGGCCATCTGCCTCAAAGTTCGACATACTGTGCATTCAGAGATGCTCTTCTGCCTACCTTGGTTGTAACGGGTGGTGATTTGAGTCACTGTTGCCTTTCTATCAGCTCGAACCAGTCTGCCCATTCTCCTCTGACCTCTGGCATCAACAAGGCATTTCCGCCCACAGTCTGCCGCTCACTGGATGTTTTTTCTTTTTCGGACCATTCTATGTAAACCCTTGAGATGGTTGTGGTGAAAATCCCAGTAGATCAGCAGTTTCTGAAATACTCAGACCAGCCCTTCTGGCACCAACAACCATGCCACGTTCGAAGGCACTCAAATCACCTTTCTTCCCCATACTGATGCTCGGTTTGAACTGCAGGAGATTGTCTTGACCATGTCTACATGCCTAAATGCACTGAGTTGCTGCCATGTGATTGGCTGATTAGAAATTAAGTGTTAACGAGCAGTTGAACAGGTGTACCTAATAAAGTGGCCGGTGAGTGTATATTTCAAAACAGTTTCATTAAACTTCACCTCTTTGGAATTTTGAAAGTCTGAATCCGAGCGATGATTGCGAATACACAATTAAACAGTTCATTAACTGTAAGAGTACCAACATAATATATGTAGCCTCATGCCCATGCCCAAAATTATACGTGGGTAAAACTACACAGGAATTTAGACGTTGGATTTCACAACATCTTAGTTCGATACAAACCAATGCGGAAGTACCAATCGCAAGACATATGCAAGAACGTTATCACGGTCATCACGTCATTGTTGTCCTGAATTTGATGAAGGGTCTGAGACCCTGTATTTTGTCTTACAAATTAATTGTCTTTTCTAGTTAAATGTATGGCTTAAATAATGGTATATTTCATCTTTTTGGGTAACAGTACTATTAGCGCTCCACATGAGCTCTATTTGCATTATATTTTTTACCTGTCACGGTGATCCAAGTCTACTTAGATTTTGGGGTCTAAGTAGAAATTGGGACCAAGAGGCGGTGATTTGGACCGTAAATTACTTCAAGTTGAAGCTAAATGGATTTATTAGCTGGATTCCCTAATGCTGGAACGGGTATTTTTCTGATGTGGGTACCAGAAGAAAAATATTCTATGTCCCCGCGCATGCGAAAACTTTTAAAATATTGCAGAGTTTCATGGAACTCATTCTGTCAATCCACGCATGCATCGTACATCGAGGGCATGGACACGTCATCAGCTGCGTCAACTGGAGAGGACGCCGCATTATTATTTCCTCATCATTGGAGGCACCCAATAATATTCAGGTCGCAGTGACGACCAGTTACTCGGGACCAATGATCCCATGAGCCTCTAATGATGTCATCCTTCACCTTATCTCTGGATTGGCAACAGCATGCATGATTGGTGGATGGGGTAAGCAGGTCATAGGGCATTATAAGGTGTGATAAATGTTCTGGACCAGTCAAGTTACAGTCCCTTAGTGTATAGGTCATTTCCTGAACTATGAACTACCCTAGATGCCTATTTAGTGCGTCCATTGGATAAAACAGAGGACAATATCGTGTTGCTAGGCATCCATAATAGAAGTCCTAGGCCTTTGGTGCTCATAAGAAGTGGTCCCACCCAAAAGTCATATATACCTACTCTAGTTCCTCCCACAACTCAGTAGCCCCGATCCACTGATAAAACTAAGGCATGAGCATCATTTTTCTCAAACTAGCTCTACCAACCACCGACAGTGGGAGCTTGCACCAAGCAGCAATTTTCCCAGCTGTCCTGTCCAATATTGGTTGAACATTAAGGGTCACAAAGTCACTGATCATTGGGGAAATCAACTTGCCTAGATTTTTAAATTTGGAGACAATTTAAATTTGCTGAATGACGAGTCTCCGCTGCAATATGATATAGTGGCAATACGACCGATTTATGCCATTTTATAGTTAAGCCGGAGTACTGTCCGTATAATACTAATAGGTCCATCACCGCTGGGAGGGAAGTATCTTTATCCCGCAAGAAGAGCGGCATATAATCTGTATTAAGAGCTATGCGTTCCTCTATCATAAAGTATCTGAAACCCTTTATAAGAATGGAAGAGCGCACTAAGCAAGCCAGGGGCTTTATTGCCAGGGCAAAGAAAAAAGGGGACAGTGGAAAGGATGGAAAGGTTCAGAAAGTAGGCCGTTGGCCCTAATATATGCCCTAGGATTTCTATATAGCATTTGAATCCATCTCAGATAGCCCCTTCCAAATCCCATCCCTTATAACTGCTCATAGAAAAGGCCATTCAACGCTATTGAATGCCTTAGTGCCATCTCTTGAAAGTACCGCCCTAGTCCCTTCCCCCTCCTGTTGCAACTGCAGGTTCAGAAATAATCTCCTAAGATTAATCGATGGGACTTTCCCTGGCATAAAGCCGCTTTGGTCACTATGCACCAAATCCAGAATAACTGCAATCAACCTATTTGCCAATACGTTCGCTATAAGCTTAACATTGTGACATAATAATGATATGGGATGATAGGACTGTGGCATCGTTGGATCCTTAGGCAATACCGCTATAATCGCCTCCCCCATAGAATCTTGGAGCTGATCAACTTCCTCAGCACTTTTGATGACTTCTAAAAGTTCTGGTAACAGATGCGAGCCATATATTTTTTGTACACCTCATCTAGACCTCATCTAGGCCTGGTGCTTTCTCATTTGGGAAAGATTATTTCAAAGCTAACTTCAGACACAAATGACACAAATCTCCTGCTCTGTTAAAGTTAACCCTGAGGAGTAGGTATTGTCATGAAAATTTCTGAGGGTATCCAGAATGTTTTTATCTGTAGTGACCACTTCACCCCTTTTATTAACCAATGACTGGATACGGAGCCCTCTGGGCCCTAATAACTGCAGATAAAAGTTTACAAGTGCCCCCCCCCCAAAAAAAAATATCACTGCTGTACAAAAAATCTTTTTGCTTCTGCAAATTTAACCGTATGAGCCTGTAATAGATCCTGTGCTTCCATCCACTCTGCCTTAGTTGTCTCAAATCCCTCCGTTACATATCTCCCCTCTGTACTCCGAATTCCTCTCTTGGAGAGTCAGTCAACGTGTATTCCCTTTGTTTGGTTTCATGAATAGAAATGTATTTGTGAAACTGGCCCCTGATAAATGACTTCAGGCTATCCCAAAACACCAATCTATTGATTGAACCACTGTTTTTTCTAATGTAATCTTCAGTGTCCCTAATGAACGTATCAGAAGCGTGCAAGATTTGCAACCAAAATGGATTAAGCTTCCAAAAGGAACCAATCCACCCCCCCCCCTCCACCATGTCTACAGCCAAAACAACGGGGAAGTGGTCAGAAACACTTATAGGAGCATAGTCTTCAACCAAACTCAACAACCTATCTTTCACTAATGCAATGTCTATGCAAGATAGAGAGATGCGGGAGAAGGAGTAACAGGAGAACCCTCTGACAGTTGCGTATTTATATATAAAATGCAAATAATCCAGCTCCACGGACACTCCGGTTGTAGATAAAAATGTGATATTTTCTTTATTGAAGTACAAAAAGGAGGTATACAGCCAAGCAGAGGGAAACACACACATAGCCACGGCTATGGTCTAAGCGTTTCGGAAAACTCCTTAATCATGACCTGATTGGGCATGTGAGCAGGTGTGAATAAATCCCAACTACCTGCAGTCACGTGACCTGTTAAATTTACATAGGAAACATATGCATATAGAATCTAATACAAATAGTGTTACACATGTATAAAAATGGGATAACAACAACTATGGAATAGCAAAGAAAAAAGATGTTGATAACAGAGAGAGTTGGAGGATAATCAATAAGCTTTTAGATTTGATATATCATGTCTTGCCTTTTATTTAGTCCTTGTGGCACTCTTGTGGCTAGAGAAAAAATCCAAAAACTTTTTTTTTCTCTGCTTTTTTTGGTTTGCTTGTGGCTGGGCTTGCTGCCACTAGTAGTGCAGCTAGTACCATATTGTGAGGAATTTGCAGGGAGACTTGCGACCGTTGTGTTTAACTCTTAGTGACACACATATCCACCTCAAACACCGAAGTGGGACAATTTATTAGGGGTTTGATTTGAATTAGGCACAGTCTGCTGATTTATTTTTTTTTACGTTTATTTCTTTTTATAACTCAAAGTAATCTGGCAAAGCAGTGTGCTTTCAGTGTAGGCTAGAAAATAGCCATAGGAGAACCCCAACGGCTTATTTAGGCCTACAATAGCGTTATATTTTACTTTTTTTTGGTTTGCTTGTAGCTGGGCTTGCTGCCACTAGTAGTGCAGCTAGTACCATATTGTGAGGAATTTGCAGGGAGACTTGCGACCGTTGTGTTTAACTCTTAGTGACACACATATCCACCTCAAACACCGAAGTGGGACAATTTATTAGGGGTTTGATTTGAATTAGGCACAGTCTGCTGATTTATTTTTTTTTACGTTTATTTCTTTTTATAACTCAAAGTAATCTGGCAAAGCAGTGTGCTTTCAGTGTAGGCTAGAAAATAGCCATAGGAGAACCCCAACGGCTTACTTAGGCCTACAATAGCGTTATATTTTACTTTTTTTTGGTTTGCTTGTGGCTGGGCTTGCTGCCACTAGTAGTGCAGCTAGTACCATATTGTGAGGAATTTGCAGGGAGACTTGCGAACGTTGTGTTTAGCTCTTAGTGACACACATATCCACCTCAAACACCGAAGTGGGACAATTTATTGGAGTTTGATTTGAATTAGGCACAGTCTTCTGATTTATTTTTTTTCACGTTTATTTCTTTTTATAACTCAAAGTCATCAGGCACAGCACAAAATCCAGTTGTGTGCTGTCAGTGTAGGTTAGAAACTAGCCATAGCAATAGGACAGCATTGATTTGTTTAAAAAACAACCCCCCCCCCCCCAAAAGAAAATTTAAAGTTTACACTTTATTTTTGAAAATGTTTAACCTGATGGCTAGGGGTAGAGGACGATGGCGTGGACGTGGGCGTCCAACTACTGCAGGGATCAGAGGCCATGGTCCTGGGCGGGGTGAGACACCACCTGCTGATGAGGGAGCAGGGGAACGCCGCAGAGCTACACTCCCTAGGTTCATCATGTCTCAAGTTACTGGGACTCGTGGTAGAGCACTGTTGAGGCCAGAACAGTGCGAAGAGGTGATGTCATGGATTGCGGACAATGCTTCTAGCCATTTGTCCACCAGTCAGTCTTCCACGCAGTCCACCCATGTCACCGAAATCAGCACTCCTCCAGCTCCTCCACCTCAGCCTCCTTCCCCCCAGTCTGCCCCCTCCCAGCAAAATTTGGCATTTGAACCGGCATACTCTGAGGAACTGTTTTCTGGACCCTTCCCACAGTCACAAACCACTTGTCCGGTTGCTGCTGAGCTCTTTTCCGATGCCCAGGTTTTCCACCTGTCGCAGTCTGTGGGTGATGATGACATTATTGACGTAGTGGAAGAAGTGTGTAAAGAGGTGTCGAACGATGAGGAGACACGGTTGTCAGACAGTGGTGAAGTTGTTGTCAGGGCAGGAAGTCAGAGGGGGGAGCAGACTGAGGGGTCGGAGGATGATGAGGTGACAGACTCAAGCTGGGTTGATAGGCCGGGTGAACACAGTGCTTCTGAGACGGAGGCGAGTCCGATAGCAGAACAGGTTGGAAGAGGGAGTGGTGGGGCCAGACGGAGAGGCAGGGCCAGAGCTGGTACATCAGTGCCAAATGTTTCACGTAGTCAAGCTCCCATGGCGAGGGCTAGATTTTCAGACCTCTGGAGGTTCTTTAAAGAAACACCGGATGACCGACGGACTGTGGTGTGCAACCTGTGCCAAACCAGGATCAGCAGGGTTTCCACAACTACTAGCTTAACTACCACCAGTATGCGCAGGCATATGAATGCTAAACACCCCATTCAATGGCACCAAGCCCGTTCACCTCCGGCCGGGCACTTCCCCTGTGTCATCTGCTAGTCAGCCCCCTGCCCAGGACCCCGGCCCAAACACCTCCGTTGCGAAAACCCCATCTTCGCCTCCACGATCCTCCACAGCATCCACCAGCATTCAGCTCTCCATAACCCAGACGCTGGAGCGCAAAAGGAAGTAAAGTGCAACCCACCCACACGCCCAAGCCCTCAACGTTCATATCTCCAAACTGCTTAGCCTGGAGATGATGCCCTATAGGCTGGTAGAGACCGAGGCCTTTCGAAACCTCATGGCGGCGGCCCCCCCTCGGTATTCGGTCCCCAGCCGCCACTACTTTTCCCGATGTAGCGTCCCAGCCCTGCACAAGCACGTGTCAGACAACATCATCCGTGCCCTGACCAACGCCGTTTCTGACAAGGTCCACCTGACCACGGACACGTGGACGAGTGCTGCTGGGAAGGGCCACTATATATAGCTGACGGTACATTGGGTTAACTTGGTGGAGGCTGGGACCGAGTCTGACCCTGGGGCTGGTCATATACTGCCGACGCCGAGGATTGCGGGGCCTACCTCGGTCCAGGTCTCAAAGGCCTACTATGCCTCCTCCTCCTCCCACCCCTCCTCCACCTCCTCCTCCGAAATACAATCCGTGGGCATGGCGCCATCAGTCGGTAGCTCTAGGCACAGCAGTAGTGCCATCGCTAAGCGACAGCAGGCGGTGCTCAAACTGCTGAGCCTAGGCGATAAAAGGCACACCGCCCAAGAGCTATTACAGGGCATCACGGCGCAGACTGATCTGTGGCTGGCACCGCTGAACCTGAAGCCAGGCATGGTTGTGTGTGACAACGGCCATAACCTGGTGGCGGCTCTGCAACTCAGCAGACTGACACATGTGCCATGCCTGGCCCATGTGTTAAATCTCATAGTTCAGCGTTTTCTCAAGACATACCCCAATCTGTCTGATTTGCTCACGAAGGTGCGCCGCATCTGTGCGCATTTCAGGAAGTCCAGCACAGATGCTGCCACTCTCAGGGCAGCGCAGTGCCGCCTCCAACTGCCCGCTCACCGTCTGTTGTGTGAAGTGCCCACGAGGTGGAATTCAACATTAACCATGTTATCCAGAGCTTACCCATATTGTGTTCGTTGCCCAGGATAGCAGCAACGATCAACGATCCTGGGCAACGATCACAATATGGGTAAGCTCGTCACAAGG
Organism: Engystomops pustulosus; assembly: GCF_040894005.1. Classification (NCBI taxonomy): domain Eukaryota; kingdom Metazoa; phylum Chordata; class Amphibia; order Anura; family Leptodactylidae; genus Engystomops; species Engystomops pustulosus. The sequence goes on along the minus strand of NC_092416.1, from coordinate 114,832,717 downwards.
ATTCATATGTATTGATTTTTAGGTTACCAATTCTTTATCTTCCACGCTTCCCATTATGATTGATTTTACATCCCCATTTGGCCACTGTTGCCCTTACATATCATTCATCTAGGTGTTATGATCGGTTGCCTGCGATGCAACTCTTGCTTGTGTCCCCTCTCATAGTGGGTTCACTTTTAAACCACTTTTTTTGTCATTTGACCCAATAAAATTTATACTTTGTACTATTAATAACGTTGTCCGGCTGGTCTTTTTCACCCCTCTTCGTTTGGGGGTTGAAAGATAGGTTCTGATCAGCACTGGCAGGGGTACGCTTTACAAGGCCTTTGCCAGTTTTATGTCACCCCAGCAAGACACTGTCACCTGTCCCCAGTCTCGGCAGAGTAGGGCTGATCTTTACAGAAAGATGGTGAGGGAGTACGTAGCTGACCATACCATCGTCCTAAATGATCACACAGCTCCCTACAACTACTGGGTTTCAAAGCTGGACATGTGGCACGAACTGGCGCTGTACGCCTTGGAGGTTCTTGCCTGCCCTGCCACTAGCGTGTTGTTCGAGTGGGTTTTCAGTGCAGCTGCTGGCATCATCACCGATAAGTGTACACGCCTGTCGACTGACAGCGCTGACAGGCTGACGCTTATCAAGATGAATAAAGCCTGGATTTCTCAGGATTTCCTTTCTCCACCAGGTGAAAGAAGCTCAACCTGAATAATGTATGCACTCCTTCTCCTCATTGTCCTCCTTCTCCTCCTCTTTGTACACTAAAGCAGAGGAAACTGGCTATTTTTTGCCAGGGCCAACTGGCTCTAGCTATAGTACTCTATGTATTTAATTTTTCTGGAGGGCCACCTACCCGGTCCTCTGTTTTAAGCAATTTTTGGGAGTGCCACATACAGGCACTCAATCTATTTAATTTTTCTGGAGGACCACCTACCTGCTCCTCTGGTTTGAAAACTTTTTTGGACTGCCACATACAGGAACTATCCAAATTAAATTGTTTCCATAGCTGCCTCCAAAAGTCGTCCATATAGCTGCCTCCATACATGGTCCCCTTATCAAACGAGCTGTGTCAGGCAGAATTTTGGGTTTTTATGGCTTCCACATCAAACTTGTTAACTTTGTCGCCACCCTGCTGTGTAATCCACAAAATATATTGGCAAACTTTTATCATTTACCGATATTATTTCAGCGCTTCTTGCGCATCTGTTTATATTCCCCTCACCCGCCATAACCCAAACTTATAAGAACACTACTACATTTGATCTTATACAAAAGGTTCTTAGAAGTGCTGTTTGGGGAGTAGCCGAGAGACAGGGGCTTGGATTGGCGAAAGCTCGCCTGGCAGCAGAGCGCCAGCTCCATCCCAAGATCCAACTAACATAGTTTTAACTGCAGCACCTTTAATCTACTACTACTTCACTGCCTCCATACATCGTTCCCTTATCAAACGAGCGGTGTCAGGCAGAATTTTCAGGTATTTCACCAGATACATAGTGGAACTCGGCCCATCTGTCGCCGCCATGCTGGAGACCTGAAGTTGCAATCATAGCAGCGCAATATGGATGCCCCATACTGTCGCTTTTAATCATGGAACCATTTCCGAAAAAACTATTAAAAATAGAACCACTATGCTATTCCATTATTCCTAGGTGAAATATTAAAACGACCCCGCCTGCTTTGAAAATTATAATTTTTTCAAAGTAAACGCTTCTGGCCCCCAGGCCCATTTTGGGTGGGGAGGAGCCGAGAGACAGGGGCTTGGACAGGCGAAAGCTCACCTGGCAGCGGACCACCAGCTCCATCCCAAGATTAGGCAGCCTCAGAGGCATCCATGCATGCTGCCCCTGCTGTTTCCTGTCCATTTTGCCTCCACGATCCTCCACAGCGTCCACCAATGTCTCCATGCTCAACTTTCAACTCTCTATACCCCAGACGCTGGAGCACGAGAGGATATGCAGCACATCATCTCCTTATCAAACGAGCTGTGTCAGGCAGAATTTTCAGGTGCTTCACCAGATACATAGTGGAACTCGGCCCATCTGTCGCCGCCATGCTGGAGACCTGAAGTTGCAATCATAGCAGCGCAATATGAATGCCCCATACTGTCGCTCTTAATCATGGAAGTCGTCTTCATGGCTGCCTCCACATGTCGTCCCCTTATCAAAAGAGCTGTGTCAGGCTCATTTTTCGGTTGTTCACCAGATACGTTATGGAACTTGGTCACTATGTCGCCACCATGCTGTGTTATCGACTAAATATACCGTCAACCTTTTGTTCATATAGGAAATCATTTCAGTGCTTCTTGCTCACCTTCTTTGGTGAAACCTGAGTCCATTTAGGGTATGTCGCCATGACACTATCTAGCCTGCCACTGCTGCCGCTGCCTCTGTATGCCGTCCCCTATAGTGTCAGGGTCAATTATTGCATGTTTTAGATGCTATCTTGCCTCATTCGGTCACTCTGTCATGGCCATGCTGTTGCCCATAATTTTGGCATAATGGTGCGATTAAGCAGCCTCAGAGGCATCCATGCATGCTGCCCCTGCTGTTTCCTGTCCATTTCCGTGGTGTTTCCATCCTTTTCTGAGGTTCCCAGGTGTTTGGCCAAGCTTCCCTGTGCAGAGCCTTGGTCCCCTTGAAAAATGCTCGAGTCTCCCATTGACTTCAATGGGGCTCGTTATTCGAGACGAGCACTTGAGCATCAGGAAAAGTTCGTCTCGAATAACGAGTACCCGAGCATTTTAGTGCTCGCTCATCTCTAGTCAGTATATATGTACAGTGAGTATGGTCAGTATGTATGTACAGTGTGTACGGTCAGTATGTATGTACAGTGTGTACGGTCAGTAATGTATGTACAGTGTGTATGAACAGTATGTCAGTAACGCCACCGACAGAGTAAGTTGGAGCTATATGACCACAACCCTACACAAATCTGCAATCCCACAGACACTTATCTAGGCAATATTGTCGCTATAAAGTACTCATAGTTCCCACATCATGCTTGGCGGAATACTATCATAAGATTTCCATATAAAAATGGAGGTGCCAGGGTTGCCCCCTGTTCCCTACTTTTTTATATTAGCAATGGTGACTCTTTTACAAGCCCTCAAACAACATCCCAATATCAAGGGCCTTGAAATAGGGACTTCACCAACTTAAACATCACATCTGCAGATGATCTGCTCCTCATGCTAATGTACCCTCTAAACTGTAATCAAAGTGTTTGAGGCTTTTGGCAGAGTCTCCAACTTTAAAATCAATTATTCAAAATTGGAAGCAATTAATATTTGGGCCCCATTATCCGTAATAAAGGTTCTTAAAGAGACAACTAATTTCCAATGGCAAACTACCCAACACATCTATTTAGGCGTGCAAATAGCTAAAGTCTTAAAACAGATCACCACACAGCTTAAATCTCTTCATATTCTGTTTCATGTTTCTTGGATGGGCTATAAGAACTAGCTAAAATCCCTGTTTACTAACTTCTCCTGGAGAAACAAGAAGTCATGGATTAGCTATGATAGGTTTACAAAGAAAAAAGGATTAGGCGGCTTTGGGCTCCTGGATCCTTAGGGGCACATTTACTTAGAAAGTTGGAAAACTGCACTAAAAGTGCTATTTCCATGTATAATGCTGGGTGTGTCAATTCAGCAAGATCTAGCACCAGAAATCATAAATCTGTCACTTCCTTGCACTGGCCGGACAGAGTTCACCATCTTTTTTGTGGTGCACCTTTAACATACGGCGTGCAACACAATTTGCACGCCCACTAATTTGTGTCACATGGAGGCTAGCGCAGCTAGGGTCACATGTGACACAATAACGGCGCAGACACTTTTAAAATAACTGTGCAAGCAGTTTTAGCCTAGAAGAACGTGCACAGTCCCAGAAAAGTGTGGTGCAAAGACCTTAGTAAATGTGCCCCTATAACTCTTTGAAATTGAAATAGTTTCTACGGTTGAAAAAAGACACTTGTCCATCAAGTTCAACCAAGGAAGGGAAGGGATTGGAGGAACCATTAAAGTTAGCTAGTGAGAACTTATCAGCCCTGTCAAGCCCACCCTCCCTTCTCTCCAGTAACATGTTACCATTTTTACTTCCACACAAAGCCAGTCCCACCTCTGGCTTATGGGCCAAATTTACACAGATGCCACTTAGCACTTTCTTTAGATCTCCCATTCCTGAGCTTAACCTCTTCACGCTCCATGTCTTGTATATCGGACGCTGAGCACAGTGACTTAACCCCTTCCCGACGCACGCCGTCCCGGTGCATGGAGAGCGCTCGCGGGCCGAGCCCTCTCCATAGCCGGTAAGTCTTTGCTGCATATTGCAGCAAAGGCTTACCGGTAACACCCGCGATCGGTGCTAGCACCGATCGCGGGTGCTCTCACCGCGATCGCCGCCGGAGGCTTCAAAAAGATGGCGCCGCATGGGCGCCGCCATCTTGGCGTGGATCTTCGCTCCCCGATTACGTCACGGGGAGCGGTGATCCGTTGCCATGACAGCATCGGGCCTCACGAAGGCCCGAAGCTGTCTCGTTTTAACCCATTCATTACAATGTGCTATCAGCACATTGTAATGAATGAGGAGTAAAATCCCCATATACTGCCATATTGCAGTATGGCAGTATATGGTAGGATCGATCAGACAACCTAGGGTTAAAGTACCCTAGGGAGTCTGAAAAATAATTAAAGTAAAAGTAAAAAAAAGTTAAAAAAAAAAAAATTATATAAAAAAAAACTAAAAATTCAAATCACCCCCCTTTCCCTAGAACTGATATTAATATTAATAAACAGTAAAAATCATAAACACATTAGGTATCACCGCGTCCGAAAATGTCCGATCTATCACAATATAATAACGGTTTTTCACTGCGTTTAACCCCGTAACGGAAAATAGCGTCCAAAGTCAAAAATGACATTTTTTTGCCATTTTGGAAAATATAAAAAAATTAATAAAAAGTGATCAAAAGGTAGCACAGTCCTAACAATGATAGCAATGAAAACGCCATCAAAAGTCGCAAAAAATGACACCACCCACAGCTCCGTACACCAAAGTATGAAAAAGTTATTAGCGCCAGAAGATGGCAAAATCAAAAGAAAAATTTTTGTACAGGAGGTTTTAATTTTTTTAAATGTATGAAAACATTATAAAACCTGTACAAATGTAGTATCCCTGTGATCGTAGCAACCCAAAGAATAAAGTAGACATGTCATTTGGGGCACAGAGTGAAAGCTGTAAAATCCAAGCCCACAAGAAAACGTCGCAAATGTGTTTTTTCACCATTTTCACTGCATTTGGAATTTTTTTCCCGCTTCCCAGTACGCGCCATGGAATATTAAATACCGTCACTACGAAGTGCAATTTGTTACGCAGAAAATAAGCCATAACATAGCTCTTTATGTGGAAAAATAAAAAAGTTATAGATTTTTGAAGGTGGGGTGTGAAAAATGGAAGTGAAAAAACTAAAAAAGGCCAAGTCGTTAAGGTGTTAACGCTCTGTGTCCGATATATCAGAGGCTGAGCACAGTGACTTAACGCTCTGTGTCCGATATATCAGACGCTGAGCACAGTGACTTAACGCTCAGCGTCCAATATATCGGAAGCAGAGCTGATGCTGGTTCAGTTCAAGATCTGAGCAGAAACGGCATCGGCATACACGGGGTGTATGCTGTTAGTTTACAACCGCGGTCGGAGTGGGCTCCAGTCGTGGGTGTTTAACCGTGCCATTTAAACTCCCTTGGGAGGGTCTTGCACCCCCCGCACACCTTTCATTCCCCTGGTGCCGATCATTCCACTGGCAGCCCTGAGGTCTGATCAAGACCCCAGGGCTGCCTGCCAGCAGTGCCTGCAAGATGGCATCAATGACGTTATCTTAACCTCTACGGGACTTAGCCTCTTTTGGCCTTAAGGACGCGGCCCCATTCTTCAAATCTGACCTGTGTCACTATAAGTGGTTATAGTTTTGGAACGCTATGAGATATCCAGGGGATTTTGAGATTGTTTTCTCGTGACACATTGTACATCAAATTAGTTTAAAAATTTGGATGATATCTTTTCTGTTTAGTTATGAAAAAAAACTAAATTTGGCAAAAATTTGGAAAAATTCTTTATTTTCAACGTTCTAACTTCTATACTTTTGATGCAGATAGTCATAGCTCCCAAATAAATTCATAACTTACATTTCCCAAATGTCTGCTTTATGTTGGCATGGTTTTTTAAGATTCCACATATTTTACTAGAATGTTATGAGGCTCAGAATTTAGGTATCATTTTTCACATTTTTTGTAAAATCACCAAAACCTTTATTTAGATGGACCTGCTCAACTTCTAATTGACAATGAGAGGCCTAAATAATAGTGAGACTCGTAAATTACCACATTGTGGAAACTACACACCTCAACGTATGAAAAACCACTTTTAAGAAGTTTGTTAACTCTTTACGTGTTTTATAGGGGTTAAAACAAAATGGAGGTGCAGTCTGCAAATTGTAATATTTTTTCACTATACACCCATTTTGGGTGGAAAATTAAACATTTACAATGGATTAAATGAATAAAGGCTCCACAAAGCTTGTTACCCAATTTCTCCCGAGTACACGGATACTCTACATGTGGTGGTAACCTGCTGTATGGGCGCACGGCCGGGCATAGAAGGGAAGGAGGCGCCATCCAGATCAGATTTGCTATGTCACATTGTACAGGCTATAATTTTTTTCTTTTTTTCAATGTGGACCTATAGGGGCTTATTTCTTTTGCCACATGAGATGCACTTTTCTGGTACGTAATTTGGGGGAATCTATAGGCTAATTGGTGAGATTTTATTAACTCTTTGTTGGTGGAGGAAATGAAAATCATCACTTTTCAGGAAGATTTTTATGGGGTTTTTTTTGGGGGCTGTTTACCATACCATAAAAATAGTATATTATTTTTATTCTATGGGTCGCCACGATTACAAAAAGACCTCATTTATATAGATTTTTTATTTTTTTCCCATTTTTACTGCATAAAAAGTAATTTGGCAAAAATGTTGTTAATTTTAGCATCACCGTCTTTCATATGCATAACTTTTTTATTTTTCGCCTCACAAATCTGTTTAAGGGCTTATTTTTTGCGAGAAGGATTGTTCTTTTTAGTGGTCTTATTTTAGAGTACATAACATTTTTTAAATCCCTTTTTAGAGCATTTTTATAGGGTATTAATTGAAAATGATCTTTTTTCTGGAGCTTTTTTTTGTTTTGTTTTTTACGGGGTTCACTTTGCGGATCTAATAACGATTCTGTTTTATTATGCAGATTGTTACGGACGCAGGGATACCAAATATGTGGGGGTTTTGTGTATTTTATTCAATTGTACTGAATAAAAACCAATTTGGAGAAAATCTTGTTCATTTTAGCATCACCATCTTTTCATATGCATAACTTTTTATTTTTCGGCTGACAAATCTGGTTAGGGGCTTATTTTTTGCGAGAAGAGTTGTTCTTTTTAGTGGGCTTATTTTGGAGTGCATAACATTTTTTGAATTACTTTTTAGAGCATTTTTTTTATAGGGTATTAATTAAAAATGATCTTTTTTCGGAACGTTTTTGCCTTTTTTTTTTTTCTACGGCGTGTACCGTGCGGGTCCAGTAACAATTCTTTTTTATTATACAGATTGTTACGGACGTGGCAATACCAAATATGCGGGGTTTTTTGTGTTTTTGTGTTTTTTATACTTTATTAAGTGTTTTTATGGGAAAGTGACATTTTAGGGGCTTATATTTTTATGTATTTATTTTTTATTTATTATAATGTGTAGTGTTAAGTGTTTTTGCATATTTTTACTTATACATACTTGAACTTGAACCAGTGATGCTCTGATCACTGGTTTAAGTTCAATACACTGCTCTACAATACTATTTTATTGTAGAGCAGTGTAAACTGTCTGAGCAAGCTTGGGCATGCTCAGACAGTTTACAGTCAGACCCGGAAGGGGTCTGACTGCCATGGAGACCGGGCAGCTCCGGGGCACATGCCAGTCCTCGGAGCTGCCCAGAAGTGGATCGGATCCCCCGGTAAGCGGCACGGGGGATCTGATCCACAGCGCAAACACCCTCACACGCCGCGGTCATGTTTGACCGTGGCGTGTAAGGGGTTAACACCCGCGATCGGAGCCGGCTCCGATCGCAGGTGTTAGCGCAGGCTGTCAGCTGTACTAGACAGCTGACAGCCGCTGCTTCTGGTACCGGCTCCGTTCGTGAGCCAGTGCCAGAAGCAGGACGTTATAGAACGTCCCCGTGCGCTAAGCATCTAGCTCCGGGGACGTACTATAACGTCCTGGTGCGCCTAGGGGTTAAAGGTGCATGTGCATAGGCAAACACAGCTGATACCCTGAAATACATCAGTATTGCAAAGTATTATTATGAACAAGCAATTGGATGATTGCTTGTTCATGTCCCATGGTGGAACTAGTAAAAAAGTATAAAAAAAAATGTTATTCAATAAAAAATTAATCAGTAAATCTATGAAAATGTCCATAAGCCCCATAACATATAAAGAGACATAAAACGCACAAAAAAAGTCTAAATCATAACACAAACCCCAAATATATAGTATCAGCGGGTCCGTAACAACCTGTAGAATAAAAGTAAATAATTATTGTACCCATACAATGAACGCTGTAAAAAAAAAATGTTGCCAAAAAAAGTTGCCAAAACTGTGATTTTTACCTATTTAATCCCACAATAAATGCAATAAAAAGTGATAAAAAAAACATATGTACTCCAAAATGATACTGTTGCAAAGTACAACATGTCCTGCAAAAAACAAGCCATCAACCAGTTTTGTAGCCAAAAAGTAAAAAGCTTATGCCACTTGGAAGACGGGGATGCAAAAATGATAGATTTTTTTCACACATTAGGGTTTTATTTGGAAAATTTAGTAAAACATAAAGAAAAACATTCAAGTATGGTATCTCCTTAATCGTATCCACTCATAGAATAAAGATAACATGATAATTAGGCTATACGAAGAGCACCCAAAAAACATCCTGTACTGAATTGACGCTTTTCTATTCCTGCCCTCAAAAAAATGTTCATAAATTTTCAACAATTTTCAACTGGAAAAAGCATCTTATTCTGCAAAAAATTGCTGTCACATGTCCCCAATAACGAATAAGCTTAAGTTTTATAGCTTACAAAATAGGCCAATGAGATAACTAAAATCCTGGCAGCTGCAGGGCGCTCTGTCCCTTCTGCATCTCGCTGTGTGCCCATAAAACAAGTAACGGCCACATGTGGGAGGTCTCTGTACTGAGGAGAAATTGCATAACAAATTGTATGGTGGGTTTTCTCTTTTTATCTTTTAAAATATGTAAATTTTACGGCTAAATGAACATATAACTGACAAAATTTGACCATTCTAAATTTCACCTCCATTTTGATTTAATTATTTTGAAGATATCAAGGAGTTAACAATCCTAAAAACTATTTCTGATAGTTTGAGGAATGCAGATTTGAAAATTAGTCGATTATATAGGGATTTTTAAAATGCTAAATATTTAAAATTTCATTCAAAACAGTATTTATCCCCAAAATAGTCAATTCTGATACGGCATAATCAATATTTGATTTGTAAGCCACGTGACATCAAAATAAATTATCCAGAAATTTTTAAAATTATGAAAACGTAAAGTAGACATATGGGAAATGTTATTTAGCAACTTATTTAGGTGGTTAATCTATTTGCCTGAAAACGCAAGATTTCGAATTTCGCAAAGTTTTCCAAAAATTCATAATTTTTTCTTTTTTTTTTTTCATTTGCCACTAAAGTGAAGTACAACATGTGAGGAAAAAAAAACTATCTCAGAATTTTGATAAGTAACAGTGTTCAAAAGTTATAACCATATAAAGCGACACATGTCAAAATACAATAAATGGGGCTGAGCCTTAAGCTACAAAATAACTGCGTCCTTAAGTAGTTAAATTAGCTAAAAAAGAATTACAAAACGTACACACTTGTGAAGGAGCCTTCTTAAAAACCCAATACACAAGAAAAGACGATCAGAGAGTTTAAACCCTCTTACATAGTCCAGTGGGAAAGGGACCTGGGTATGTCAATATCTGACAAACAAATCAAAATGATAACAATTCTCATGGCTTCACTAGATGCGTCAAAGATACAAGAGAACTCTTATAAAATGATGACTAGATGGTATAAAACCCCAAAAGTATTAAAGGAGTAAGGGTTAATACAGTCTGATACTTGTTGGAAGTGCAAATTCCCTAAAGCTTTGCTAGTTCATATTTATTGGTCTTGACTAGTTAACCCCTAGGGGACTCAGCCTCTTTTGGCCTTAAGGACGCGGCCCCATTTTTCAAATCTGGCCTGTGTCACTATAAGTGGTTATAGCGTGGGAACGCTATGAGATATCCAGGGGATTTTGAGATTGTTTTCTCGTGACATATTGTACTTCAAATTAGTTTAAAAATTTGGATGAAATCTTTTGCGTTCTAAACGTTCTAAATGCTCTACTTTTGATGCAGATAGTCATAGCACCCAAATAAATGCATAACTTCTATAACTGCTATATGTTAGATGGTTTTTTAAGATTCCACATATTTTACTAGAATGTTATGAGGCTCAGAATTTAGGTATCATTTTTTACATTTTTTGTAAAATCACCAGAACCCGTATTTAGATGGACCTGCTCAACTTCTAATTGACACTGAGAGGCCTAAATAATAGCTAGACTCATAAATTACCCCATTACGGAAACTACACACCTCAACGTATGAAAAACCACTTTTAAGAAGTTTGTTAACCGTTTAGGTGTTTTATAGGGGTTAAAGCAAAATGGAGGTGCAGTCTGCAAATTGTAATATTTTTTCACAATACACTCATTTTGGGTGGAAAATTAAACATTTACAATGGATTAAATGAAAAAAGGCTCCACAAAGTTTGATACCCAATTTCTCCCAAGTACACCGATACTCTATATGTGGTGGTAACCTGCTGTATGGGCGCACGGCCGGGCATAGAAGTGAAGGAGGCGCCATCCAGATCAGATTTGCTATGTCACATTGTACAGGCTATTATTTTTTTTCTTTTTTTAATGTGGACCTATAGGGGCTTATTTCTTTTGCCACATGAGATGCACTTTTCTGGTAGGTAATTTTGGGGCATCTATAGCTAATTGGTGAGATTTTATTAACTCTTTGTTGGTGGAGGAAATGAAAATCATCAATTTTTAGGAAAATTTTTATGTTTTTTTTTTTGGTCGTTAACCATACCATAAAAATAGTATATTATTTTCCTTCTATGGGTCGCCACTAGAGATGAGCGAGCACTAAAATGCTCGGGTACTCGTTATTCGAGACGAACTTTTCCCGATGCTCGAGTGCTCGTTTCGAGTAACGAGCCCCATTGAAGTCAATGGGAGACTCGAGCATTTTTCAAGGGGACCAAGGCTCTGCACAGGGAAGCTTGGCCAAACACCTGGGAACCTCAGAAAAGGATGGAAACACCACGGAAATGGACAGGAAACAGCAGGGGCAGCATGCATGGATGCCTCTGAGGCTGCTTAATCGCACCATTATGCCAAAATTATGGGCAACAGCATGGCCATGACAGAGTGACCGAATGAGGCTAGATAGCATCTAAAACATCCAATAATTGACCCTGACACTATAGGGGACGGCATGCAGAGGCAGCGGCAGCAGCGGCAGGCTAGAGAGTGGCATGGCAACATACCCTAAATGGACTCAGGCTTCAAACCAATGGGTGGCAGAGAGGAACCAAAGGAGGTGAGCAAGAAGCGCTCAAATAATATCGGTACATGATAAAAGTTTGCCAGTATATTTTGTGGATTACACAGCAGGGTGGCGACAAAGTTAACATGGAAGCCATGAAAACAATCCAAAATTCTGCCTGACACAGCTCGTTTGATAAGGGGACCATGTATGGAGGCAGTGAACTAGTAGTAGATTAAAGGTGCTGCAGTTAAAACTATGTTAGTTGGATCTTGGCATGGAGCTGGCGCTCCGCTGCCAGGCGAGCTTTTGCCAATCCAAGCCCCTGTCTCTAGGCTACTCCCCAAACAGCACTTCTAAGAACCTTTTGTATAAGATCAAGTGTAGTAGCGTTCTTATAAGTTTGGGATATGGCGGGTGAGGGGAATGTAAACATCTGCGCAAGAAGCGCTGAAATAATATCCGTAAATGAAAAAAGTTTTCCAGTATATTTTGTGGCTTACACAGCACGGTGGCGACAAAGTTAACAAGTTTGATGTGGGATGCCCTGTAATAGCTCTTGGGCGGTGTGCCTTTTATCACCTAGGCTCAGCAGTTTGAGCACCGCCTGCTGTCGCTTAGCGACGGCACTGCTGCTGTGCCTAGAGCTACCGACTGATGGCGCCATGCCCACGGATGGTAATTCGGAGGAGGAGGTGGAGGAGGGGTGGGAGGAGGAGGAGGCATAGTAGGCCTGAAACACCTGGACCGAGGTAGGCCCCGCAATCCTCTGCGTCGGCAGTATATGACCAGCCCCAGGGTCAGACTCGGTCCCAGCCTGCACCAAGTTAAGTGTAGTAGCGTTCTTATAAGTTTGGAATATGGCGGGTGAGGGGAATGTAAACAGATGCGCAAGAAGCGCTGAAATAATATCCGTAAATGGTAAAAGTTTGCCAGTATATTTTGAGGATTACACAGCAGGGTGGCGACAAAGTTAACAAGTTTGTTGTGGAAGCCATGAAAACAACCCAAAATTCTGCCTGACACAGCACGTTTGATAAGGCGGCCATGTATGGAGGCAGTGAACTAGTAGTAGATTAAAGGTGCTGCAGTTAAAACTATGTTAGTCGGTTCTTGGCATGGAGCTGGCGCTCCGCTGCCAGACGAGCTTTCGCCAATCCAAGCCCCTGTCTCTAGGCTACTCCCCAAACAGCACTTCTAAGAACCTTTTGTATAAGATCAAGTGTAGTAGCGTTATTATAAGTTTAGAATATGGCGGGTGAGGGGAATGTAAACAGATGCGCAAGAAGTGCTGAAATAATATCCGTAAATGGTAAAAGTTTGCCAGTATATTTTGAGGATTACACAGCAGGGTGGCGACAAAGTTAACAAGTTTGTTGTGGAAGCCATGAAAACAACCCAAAATTCTGCCTGACACAGCACGTTTGATAAGGCGGCCATGTATGGAGGCAGTGAACTAGTAGTAGATTAAAGGTGCTGCAGTTAAAACTATGTTAGTTGGTTCTTGGAATGGAGCTGGCGCTCCGCTGCCAGGCGAGCTTTTGCCAATCCAAGCCCCTGTCTCTAGGCTACTCCCCAAACAGCACTTCTAAGAACCTTTTGTATAAGATCAAGTGTAGTAGCGTTCTTATAAGTTTAGGATATGGCGGGTGAGGGGAATGTAAACAGATGCGCAAGAAGCGCTGAAATAATATCCGTAAATGGTAAAAGTTTGCCAGTGTATTTTGTGGATAACACAGCAGGGTGGCGACAAAGTTAACAACTTTGATGTGGAATCCATGAAAACAACCCAAATTTCTGCCTGACACACCTCGTTTGATAAAGGGACGATGTATGGAGGCAGCTATATGGACGACTTTTGGAGGTAGCAATGGAGACAACGTGTGGAGGCTGCTATGGAGACAATTCAATTTGGATAGTGCCTGTATGTGGCAGTCCAAAAAAGTTTTCAAACCAGAGGAGCAGGTAGGTGGCCCTCCATAAAAATGGAATAGATTGAGTGCCTGTATGTGGCAGTCCAAAAAAGTTTTCAAACCAGAGGAGCAGGTAGGTGGCCCTCCAGAAAAATGGAATAGATTGAGTGCCTGTATGTGGCAGTCCAAAAAAGTTTTCAAACCAGAGGAGCAGGTAGGTGGCCCTCCATAAAAATGGAATAGATTGAGTGCCTGTATGTGGCAGTCCAAAAAAGTTTTCAAACCAGAGGAGCAGGTAGGTGGCCCTCCATAAAAATGGAATAGATTGAGTGCCTGTATGTGGCAGTCCAAAAAAGTTTTCAAACCAGAGGAGCAGGTAGGTGGGCCTCCAGAAAAATTGAATAGATTGAGTGCCTGTATGTGGCACTCCCAAAAATTGTTTAAAACAGAGGACCGGGTCGGTGGCCCTCCATAAAAATTAAATGCATAAAGTACTATAGCTAGAGCCAGTGGGCCCTGTAAAAAAATAGCCAGTTTCCTCTGCTTTACTGTACAAAGAGGAGGAGAAGGAGGAAAATGAGGAGGAGGAGGAGTGGATAAATTATTCAGGTTGAGCTTCCTTCACCTGGTGGAGATTGGAAATTAGGAGAAATCCAGGCTTTATTCATCTTGATAAGCGTCAGCCTGTCAGCGCTGTCAGTCGACAGGCGTGTACGCTTATCGGTGATGATGCCACCAGCTGCACTGAAAACCCGCTCGGACAAGACGCTAGCGGCAGGGCAGGCAAGAACCTCCAAGGCGTACAGCGCCAGTTCGTGCCACATGTCCAGCTTTGAAACCCAGTAGTTGTAGGGAGCTGTGTGATCATTTAGGACGATGGTATGGTCAGCTACGTACTCCCTCACCATCTTTCTGTAAAGATCAGCCCTACTCTGCCGAGACTGGGGACAGGTGACAGTGTCTTGCTGGGGTGACATAAAGCTGGCAAAAGCCTTGTAAAGCGTACCCTTGCCAGTGCTGGACAAGCTGCCTGCTCGCCTACTCTCCCTCGCTACTTGTCCCGCAGAACTACGCACTCTGCCGCTAGCGCTGTCAGAAGGGAAATACTGTTTCAGCTTGTGCACCAGGGCCTGCTGGTATTCATGCATTCTCACACTCCTTTCCTCTCCAGGGATGAGAGTGGAAAGATTTTGCTTGTACCGTGGGTCCAGGAGAGTGAACACCCAGTAATCGGTGCTGGAATAAATTCTTTGAACGCGAGGGTCACGGGATAGGCAGCCTAGCATGAAATCTGCCATATGCGCCAGAGTACCAACGCGTAAGAATTCACTCCCCTCACTGGCCTGACTGTCCATTTCCTCCTCCTCCAACTCCTCCAACTCCTCTTCTTCTGCCCATACACGCTCAACAGTGAAGGACTCAACAATGGTCCCCTCTTGTGTCTCGCCAACATTCTCCTCCTCTTCCTCCTCATCCTCCTCCACCTCCTCCGATATGCGCTGAGAAACAGACCTAAGGGTGCTTTGGCTATCAACAAGGGAATCTTCTTCCCCCGTCTCTTGTGAGGAGCGCAAAGCTTCCGACTTCATGCTGACCAGAGAGTTTTTCAACAGGCCAAGCAGCGGGATGGTGAGGCTGATGATGGCGGCATCGCCACTGACCATCTGTGTTGACTCCTCAAAGTTACTCAGCACCTGACAGATATCAGACATCCACGTCCACTCCTCATTGTAGACTTGAGGAAGCTGACTGACCTGACTACCAGTTCTGGTGGAAGTTGACATCTGGCAGTCTACAATCGCTCGGCGCTGCTGGTAAACTCTGGATAACATGGTCAGTGTTGAATTCCACCTCGTGGGCACGTCGCACAACAGTCGGTGAGCGGGCAGTTGGAGGCGGCGCTGCGCTGCCCTGAGAGTGCCAGCATCTGTGCTGGACTTCCTGAAATGCGCACAGATGCGGCGCACCTTCGTGAGCAAATCAGACAGATTGGGGTATGTCTTGAGGAAACGCTGAACTATCAGATTTAACACATGGGCCAGGCATGGCACATGTGTCAGTCTGCCGAGTTGCAGAGCCGCCACCAGGTTACGGCCGTTGTCACACACAACCATGCCTGGCTTCAGGTTCAGCGGTGCCAGCCACAGATCAGTCTGCGCCGTGATGCCCTGTAATAGTTCTTGGGCGGTGTGCCTTTTATCGCCTAGGCTCAGCAGTTTCAGCACCGCCTGCTGTCGCTTAGCGACGGCACTGCTGCTGTGCCTAGAGCTACCGACTGATGGCGCCATGCCCACGGATGGTCGTTCGGAGGTGGAGGAGGGGTGGGAGGAGGAGGAGGCATAGTAGGCCTGAAACACCTGGACCGAGGTAGGCCCCGCAATCCTCGGCGTCGGCAGTATATGACCAGCCGCAGGGTCAGACTCGGTCCCAGCCTCCACCAAGTTAACCCAATGTGCCGTCAGCGATATATAGTGGCCCTGCCCGGCAGCACTCGTCCACGTGTCCGTGGTCAGGTGGACCTTGTCAGAAACGGCGTTGGTCAGGGCACGGATTATGTTGTCTGACACGTGCTGGTGCAGGGCTGGGACGGCACATCGGGAAAAGTAGTGGCGGCTGGGGACCGAATACCGAGGGGCGGCCGCCGCCATGAGGCTGCGAAAGGCCTCGGTCTCTACTAGCCTATAGGGCAGCATCTCCAGGCTTAGCAATCTGGAGATGTGCACATTAAGGGCTTGGGCGTGCGGGTGGGTTGCACTATATTTGCGTTTCCGCTCCAGCGTCTGGGGTATGGAGAGCTGAACGCTAGTGGATGCTGTGGAGGATCGTGGAGGCGACGATGGGGTTTTTGTGGCAGGGTCCTGGGCAGGGGGCTGACTATCAGCTGACACAGGGGAAGGAGCAGTGGTGTGCACGGCCGGAGGTGAACGCGCTTGTTGCCACTGAGTGGGGTGTTTAGCATTCATATGCCTGCGCATACTGGTGGTAGTTAAGCTAGTAGTGGTGGAACCCCTGCTGATCCTGGTTTGGCAAATGTGGCACACCACAGTCCGTCGGTCATCCGGTGTTTCCTTAAAGAACCTCCAGACTTCTGAAAATCTAGCCCTCGCCGCAGGAGCCCTCGCCACGGGAGCTTCACTAGTTGACACATTTGGCGCTGATGCACCAGCTCTGGCCCTGCCTCTCCGTCTGGCCCCACCACTGCCTCTTCCAACCTGTTCTGGTCGAGGACTCTCCTCCGTCTCAGAAGCACTGTGTTCACCCGGCCTCTCAACCCAGCTTGGGTCTGTCACCTCATCATCCTCCGATCCCTCAGTCTGCTCCCCCCTCGGACTTCCTGCCCTGACAACAACTTCCCCACTGTCTGACAACCGTGTCTCCTCATCGTCCGACACCTCTTTACACACTTCTTCCACTACGTCAACAAGGTCATCATCACCCACAGACTGCGACTGGTGGAAAACCTGGGCATCGGAAAATTGCTCATCAGCACCCGGACAAGTGGTTTGTGACTGTGGGAAGGGTCCAGAAAACAGTTCCTCAGAGTATGCCGGTTCAAATGGCAAATTTTGCTGGGAGGGGGCAGACTGGGGGGGAGGAGGCTGAGGTGCAGGAGCT
Source organism: Engystomops pustulosus (assembly GCF_040894005.1). NCBI lineage: Eukaryota > Metazoa > Chordata > Amphibia > Anura > Leptodactylidae > Engystomops > Engystomops pustulosus. The sequence goes on along the minus strand of NC_092416.1, from coordinate 114,815,461 downwards.
GGAGGAGTGCCGATTTCGGTGACATGGGTGGACTGCGTGGAAGACTGACTGGTGGACAAATTGCTCGAAGCATTGTCGGCAATCCACGACATCACCTGTTCGCACTGTTCTGGCCTCAACAGTGCTCTACCACGAGTCCCAGTAACTTCAGACATGAACCTAGGGAGTGTAGCTCTGCGGCGTTCCCCTGCTCCCTCATCAGCAGGTGGTGTCTCACCCCACCCAGGACCACGGCCTCTGACCCCTGCAGTAGTTGGACGCCCACGTCCCCGCCCTCGTCCTCTACCCCTAGCCCTCGGGTTAAACATTTTGAAAATGAGAGTTATTACTTTAATTTTTTTTTTACCTTTTTTTTGTGTTTTTTTTTTTTTTGTGTGTTTTTTAGTTTTTAAAACCAAACGATGCTATCCTATTGCTATGGCTATTTTCTAGCCAAGTATGAAAGCACACTGCTATGCCAGATGAGATGACGCTGAGTTATGAAAAAAATAAACGTAAAATAAAAAAGGAAATGGCAGACTGTGCCTAATTGAAATCCAACCCTGGGCCCTAATAAATTTTCCCACTTCGGTCTTTGCGATGGATATGTGCGTCACTAAGCGCAAAACACAGTGGTCGCAAGTCTCACTCCAAATTGCTCACAATTTGCTAGTAGATGCACTGCAACAACTACAGCCACCAGCAGATCAACCAGAAATCAAATATATATAACGCTACTGTAGGCGTAAGTAAGCCGTTTGGATTCTCCTATGGCTATTTTCTAGCCAAGTATTAAAGCACACTACTATGCCAGATGAGATGACGCTGAGTTATGAAAAAAATAAACGTAAAATAAAAAAGGAAATGGCAGACTGTGCCTAATTGAAATCCAACCCCGGGCCCTAATAAATTTTCCCACTTCGGTCTTTGCGATGGATATGTGCGTCACTAAGCGCAAAACACAGTGGTCGCAAGTCTCACTCCAAATTGCTCACAATTTGCTAGTAGATGCACTGCAACAACTACAGCCACCAGCAGATCAACCAGAAATCAAATATATATAACGCTACTGTAGGCGTAAGTAAGCCGTTTGGATTCTCCTATGGCTATTTTCTAGCCAAGTATTAAAGCACACTACTATGCCAGATGAGATGACGCTGAGTTATGAAAAAAAAAACGTAAAATAAAAAAGGAAATGGCAGACTGTGCCTAATTGAAATCCAACCCCGGGCCCTAATAAATTTTCCCACTTCGGTCTTTGCGATGGATATGTGCGTCACTAAGCGCAAAACACAGTGGTCGCAAGTCTTACTCCAAATTGCTCACAATTTGCTAGTAGATGCACTGCAACAACTACAGCCACCAGCAGATCAACCAGAAATCAAATATATATAACGCTACTGTAGGCGTAAGTAAGCCGTTTGGATTCTCCTATGGCTATTTTCTAGCCAAGTATTAAAGCACACTACTATGCCAGATGAGATGACGCTGAGTTATGAAAAAAATAAACGTAAAATAAAAAAGGAAATGGCAGACTGTGCCTAATTGAAATCCAACCCCGGGCCCTAATAAATTTTCCCACTTCGGTCTTTGCGATGGATATGTGCGTCACTAAGCGCAAAACACAGTGGTCGCAAGTCTCACTCCAAATTGCTCACAATTTGCTAGTAGATGCACTGCAACAACTACAGCCACCAGCAGATCAACCAGAAATCAAATATATATAACGCTACTGTAGGCGTAAGTAAGCCGTTTGGATTCTCCTATGGCTATTTTCTAGCCAAGTATTAAAGCACACTACTATGCCAGATGAGATGACGCTGAGTTATGAAAAAAATAAACGTAAAATAAAAAAGGAAATGGCAGACTGTGCCTAATTGAAATCCAACCCCGGGCCCTAATAAATTTTCCCACTTCGGTCTTTGCGATGGATATGTGCGTCACTAAGCGCAAAACACAGTGGTCGCAAGTCTCACTCCAAATTGCTCACAATTTGCTAGTAGATGCACTGCAACAACTACAGCCACCAGCAGATCAACCAGAAATCAAATATATATAACGCTACTGTAGGCGTAAGTAAGCCGTTTGGATTCTCCTATGGCTATTTTCTAGCCAAGTATTAAAGCACACTACTATGCAAGATGAGATGACGCTGAGTTATGAAAAAAATAAACGTAAAATAAAAAAGGAAATGGCAGACTGTGCCTAATTGAAATCCAACCCCGGGCCCTAATAAATTTTCCCACTTCGGTCTTTGCGATGGATATGTGCGTCACTAAGCGCAAAACACAGTGGTCGCAAGTCTCACTCCAAATTGCTCACAATTTGCTAGTAGATGCACTGCAACAACTACAGCCACCAGCAGATCAACCAGAAATCAAATATATATAACGCTACTGTAGGCGTAAGTAATCCGTTTGGATTCTCCTATGGCTATTTTCTAGCCAAGTATTAAAGCACACTACTATGCAAGATGAGATGACGCTGAGTTATGAAAAAAATAAACGTAAAATAAAAAAGGAAATGGCAGACTGTGCCTAATTGAAATCCAACCCCGGGCCCTAATAAATTTTCCCACTTCGGTCTTTGCGATGGATATGTGCGTCACTAAGCGCAAAACACAGTGGTCGCAAGTCTCACTCCAAATTGCTCACAATTTGCTAGTAGATGCACTGCAACAACTACAGCCACCAGCAGATCAACCAGAAATCAAATATATATAACGCTACTGTAGGCGTAAGTAAGCCGTTTGGATTCTCCTATGGCTATTTTCTAGCCAAGTATTAAAGCACACTACTATGCAAGATGAGATGACACTGAGTTATGAAAAAAATAAACGTAAAATAAAAAGAAACTGGCAGACTGTGCCTAATTGAAATCAAACCCCTAATAAATTTTCCCACTTTGGTGTTTTAGGTGGATATGTGTGTCACTAAGAGCTAAACACAACGGTAGCAAGTCCCCCTGCTAATTCCTCACAATATGGTACTAGTTGCACTACTAGTGCCAGCAAGCCCAGCCACAAGCAAATAAAAAAAAAAAGGATAACGTTATTGTAGCCCTAAGAAGGGCTGTTGTAGAATCACTCCTGCCTAACAGTAAGCTAATAGAACACCCTAACGCTTTCCCTGACCAGCAGCAGCTCTCTCCCTAGCGGCATCCAGACAGAGAATGATCCGAGCAGCGCGGGCAGCGGCTAGTCTATCCCAGGGTCACCTGATCTGGCCAGCCAACCACTGCTATCGACGTGTAAGGGTACCACGTCATGCTGGGTGGAGTGCAGAGTCTCCTGGCTTGTGATTGGCTCTGTTTCTGGCCGCCAAAAAGCAAAACGGCGGGAGCTGCCATTTTCTCGAGCGGGCGAAATACTAGTCCGAGCAACGAGCAGTTACGAGTACGCTAATGCTCGATCGAGCATCAAGCTCGGACGAGTATGTTCGCTCATCTCTAGTCGCCACGATTACAGAAAGACCTCATTTGTATAGATTTTTAATTTTTTCCCATTTTTACTGAATAAAAAGTAATTTGGCAAAAATGTCGTTAATTTTAGCATCACCGTCTTTCATATGCATAACTTTTTTATTTTTCGCCTCACAAATCTGTTTAAGGGCGTTTTTTTGCGAGAAGGATTGTTCTTTTTAGTGGTCTTATTTTAGAGTGCATAACATTTTTTAAATCACTCTTTAGAGCATTTTTTAATAGGGCATTAATTGAAAATTATCTTTTTTTGGAGCTTTTTTGGGTTTTTGTTTTACGTGGTTCACTTTGCGGTTCTAATAATGATTCCGTTTTATTATGCAGATTGTTCTGGATGCAGGGATACCAAATATATGGGGGTTTTGTGTATTTTATTCAATTGTACTGAATAAAAAATAATTTGGAGAAAATCTTGTTCATTTTTGCATCACCATATTTTCATATGCATAACTTTTTTATTTTTCGGCTGACAAATCTGGTTAAGGGCTTATTTTTTGCGAGAAGAGTTGTTCTTTTGAGTGGGCTTATTTTAGAGTACATAACATTTTTAAATCACTTTTTAGAGCATTTTTATAGGGTATTAATTAAAAATTATCTTTTTTCGGAAAGTTTTTGTGGGTTTTTTTCTCCGGCGTTTACCTTGCGGGTCCAGTAAGGATTCTTTTTTATTATACATATTGTTACGCACGCGGCAATACCAAATATGCGTGGTTTTTTTGTGGTTTTTATACTTTATTAAGTGTTTTTATGGGAAAGTGACATTTTATGGGCTTATATTTTAATGTATTTATTTTTTATTTATTCTAATGTGTAATGTTCGGTGTTTTTCATTTTTTTTTACTAATACATACTTGATCTTGAACCAGTGATGCTCTGTTCGCTGGTTCAATTCAATACACTGCTCTACAATACTATTTTATTGTAGAGCAGTGTAATCTGTCTGGCATGCTCACGCATGCTCAGACAGTTTGCAGTCAGACCAGGGAGGGGTCTGACTGCCAGGGAGACCGGGCAGCTCCGGGGCACATGCCAGTCCTCGGAGCTGCCCAGAAGTGGATTGGATCCCCCGGTAAGTGGCGCGGGGGATCCGATCCATAGCGCAAGCATGACCGCGGCGTGTAAGGGGTTAACACCTGCGATCGGAGTCGGCTCCGATCGCGGGTGCTAGCGCAGGCTGTCAGCTGTGATAGACAGCTGACAGCCGCTGCTTCTGGTGCTGGCTCTGTTCGTGAGCCGGTGCCAGAAGTAGGACGTTATACTATGTCCTGGTGCGCTCAGCATGTAGCCCCGGGGACGTAGTATAACGTTGTGGTGCGCCTACGGGTTAAAGCCTTCATGCACCACGTTAATGAAAACTATCAGTAAAATCACCAACTCCCTGATATCTTTATCTCCAGGGACAGTCCTACTTTGGCTGCCTAATGCTTCATGGCACTCGAGAGAAGCAGCATGTAACCAACCTTCTGGTGCAGGTGGCCAAATTGATGATACCCCCCAAAATTGATCCAACCTGACCTACCAACCACTTCAGAATGGTTGGCCAAGGTTAACTGCCTAGAAGAATTAGCCCATTGGGAATCTAAGCACACTACAAGTTTTCCAAGACATGGGTCCCTTTGTTGAATTTTAGATATAAAGTATGAGATTAGTAATAACTCTTTCAGTCCACCAGAATTCAACTCACTCAGAGTGAGTGACCAGGGCCGGCAAAGTGGGCAATTGCCCAGGGCCCCCTGTCCCCTGGAAGAGGAGAATCTCTTCTTTCAAATGAATCTTGAATTTTGTTTCTAGGTGCTCTGGATCCAGAGATATTCAGGTTTAAAGTGAAAATATCAGGTGGCATTTTTATACATAAAAATCACTGCCAACAGCAGTTAAACAGTTATTATCACCGTTTTCCTGACACTTAGAAACACATTTATATAAAATAGGAGAGTTCATAGGAAAAAAGAAGTGAGGTTCTATGTGTCACAGAGCCAGAGATACAACCCCCTGAAGTGCCCCCCCCCCCACTCCAGATTTTCAGCCCTCAGGCTACAGGGAGAATTTGCTGCACACCGGAGCTGCTGCACCTCACAGATAATGGAAATATTCACTTTATATGTTATTACATTCTGAGAAGGCATAATATCAACTATTATTCATGTTTTTCACCCTTCTATATGCAGAACTATCCATGAACACACTTTCTCTCTTGTTGCCTTTTATTTGGTGGCAGTTTTTTTTTGCAAAAATTTACTGATATGATGAACATTCGATCCTCTTCACCTAATGTCGCTACATATTAACTCCACGACCCAGTTATTATTTGGGTGACCATTGTGTAAGGAGCATATAATGATAGATCTGTGTGACGCTCAGTGCAATATTCTGCACAAATAGTTTGGTGTCCCCTGTGGGTGTAACGTTCCCTTTGCTGCATATTTTGGTGACTATCCACATGTGGATACTTTTTATTCTGTTTAATTGATATATTTTTCAGGTTGTGACTGTCTTAAAATTTCTTGCTGAAAAGGAGATATCTAGTTTTTACAGATTTAGTGATATTATGTGGATTTATTTATGTGACCATATCAATATGAGGCATTTGTGAACATGTCCATCTATTACATTTAGGAGATGTGAAGGTAAATATTTTCTGTTTGGAGAACATTTTTTGCCATCAAAGTTCAAATTTTAAGCATTTTATATAAAATGTTTCAGTTTGAATCAGATTTGCATGAAGGCGCCTCTGTCTATAAACTCTTTAATGCAATTTTGAAAATGGGGAAAAATTTTATTTTTTAAACGTCAAAATTGTAAAAATTGCTCTGGTCGATAACGCAACAAAATATCCAGAAATGCCTGGTGATGAAAGGGTTAATAGCCCTTGGTTGAATTCCTGGGTGAAAATGCTTCTCATCTATCTCCTGTCTATATATCTATCTGTCTAGCTATTTATCTCATATAATCTGACCATTTATATATCTCGCTTTTTCTCTATCTGTTTTTCAATCAATCTTCTATTTCTCTTCTACTGTATTTATCTCTCATCCATCTCCTGTATATATACTATAACTACATCATTATAATTAATAATGCTCACAATCTATTCAACCTACCAGTAATTTTGTGGAGTGTGGGAGGAAACCGGAGGAAACCCACACAAACACAGAGAGAACATACAAACTCTTTGCAGATTTTGACCAGCGCTGCAAGGCTGTAGTGCTAACCACTGAGCCACCTCACTGCCGATCATTCTCCCTATCATCTATCTATCTCCTATAACAGTCGTGGCGAACCTATGGCACGGGTGCCAAAGGTGGCACTCAGAGCCCTTTCTGTGGGCACCCAGGCCATCCCCCAATCACACTAGACGGGACTCGAAGAATTCTTAAAAGATGCTGCTTTCAGTCATGTTTTGATACTTACTTCGCTACTTGGGACTGTAGGAAGAGGGAGATTTAGTAGACATGGACGAATTATCTTTGGAGGTCCTCCTGCTGGCCCCTACAGGTCTACAGAGGAACACTGGAAAGAAGCTAAAATGATGCAAATTTTCCATCTTTCTACCGTGTTGCTGTCCTCAGGAGGCCAATATGATTGAAAGTTGTTGAACAGGGAGCAATAAGTTACTGCTTTAATTTTTAGTTGGCATCTTGTGATAAATAAGGGGGGTTTTGGGTGTTTTTTTGGGCACTCGGTCGCTAAAAGGTTCGCGATCACTGTCCTATAAAATTCTCCCTTATTACAATTTGTTTTGCCATACTAAAGGGAACCTCTTACTGACTGTTACTGGTCATAAAATAGTTTTATTTTGGGGCCCCACTTTGTCTAGCACCAGCCCTGAGAGTGACATCAAGTCTACACCAGTTGAGACCCCCAAAAGGAAAAAGATAAGATGCTCAGTCATAGCTAGCTCATGGAAAGTGCTTCCCTATTGTACTGTATGAGTCTTGCACTACACATGCACATCACCTCCAACGAGTGGTCTTTGTTAAACGGTTGCTTACTAACTTACATGTATGTCTACCCCTCCTCCACTCAACTCATTGAATGCCTTGTATGAGGGCACTCACATCGGTAGAGAATTACTGACCAGCTTGGTTCTTGTTTTCCTTGCTCTGCCTGGCAGATACTTCTATGTTTGTATGTATTTTTCATGCTTTGTTATACCAAATAAAGAATAATTTAAAAAAAGCAAGAATGAGTTATACAACACAAACAGGAATTTTAAAATGGAATCTTTAATAGCAAACAAAGCAAACAGAGGGAGAACAAAATCGACTGATTGGATTAAATTTCTCTAGGCCAACCCATTATGATTCTTATATGCAAAGACCCACATCACTTCAACTATAATATGTAAAGGAACACAGAGGCACTGTTATATGTCAACTGTGATAATATGTACTACTAAGATAAAATTGTAAGAGTGTTAATGCATACATGTTTGTTAAAATTCTAAAACAATAAAAAGAAAGTGACAAAAAAAAAGCATGACTGAGAAAAGGTATCATCCATTGGTGACAGGGGCTGCTTTATAAAGCAAAAGTCAAGTCTATTGTGAAGAACAGAGCAGAAAACATGCACTGACCCTTACTCTAGTCATTGACCTACAAGATATTGCTTCCCAGCTCTGAACTGGCCTTTTGTTGTAATGAAAAAAAGAATGCATTATAGGGACATATTTGCCTCTTCGCTACCAGACAGAATTGATAAACTGGTGTTTCCTTCAGTTAACCATTGCTACACCTCCTGGTCTGCCATAATGTCCCTTAGACATTACCAGTACCTATCTCCAGCAAGGGGTGTTACCTAAAACCTATTTTCTGGTCACTGCACATGAAAGGGTGACTGGACATGCGTTGGACTCACAGCTCACTTCTATGGGAGTTTAGAAAATAGCTTTTAAAATGGATGGAAAACATGATGATGGATTACAGTTAAAGATAAAGACTTCCAAATAGGATATAGACAAGACGCAAAGGCTGTGTGCTAACTGTACCATATTTTTTTCATACGGGTAGAATAGGGCCACATTCATTTGAAGGCCATCCATTTACATGCAGTATTGTCCACCGTAGCTCCAATCCACCGAAATCAGGCGTTGTTTTCAAATAAAAACTTTCTTTATTGAAGTCATATAAAAGTTATTGGACATAACATTGTGTAATTTCCAGCGCGTTTCAGGCGCCGGTTGCGCCCTTAATCATGGATAACATAGTGTAGTAACATTGAACATTTTATAGTGAATGTGGGACACAGGTGAGGGTTAAACCACACCTTCGAGGGGCATGTATTACAATTAGACAGCCAGATACAACGTTGCACTCAACATGGGAGCCACGTGATCCAACACAGGCATAGTTGCATTGTAGTCAAGGTAACCCGATCACATGATCATACACGGAAGTGACAGCAAGATGTTGAAAATCGCTTATGGTAAGTAATCAATTGTTACGGAGCTGTTGCGTTCGTGTTGATCGTCTCCTTGATTGAAAAAAGACATACAAGTCCCATTTGTGAAAGATAAAATCACAGTAAGGTATGTTAAAAACAATGTTATTGACATTAGATACAGCAAATATGGAAAAAATGCCACAAGAACAAAGGACAAGGCAAGAAAAGCACACAAAAAAGGGTGAGGAACCAAGAAGAAAACAAAAAAAAATGGCAACAAACCGTAGTGACAACAAAAAAACACAATTATGGGCAAGACTCCTTACATTAATAGACTAATGGTAATGTAATATTAACTCATTTCTGATATTCATGCCTCTGGGAGCCATAGTGTCTAATTCCATGATCCAATAGGCTTTCCTATCCAAAAGGAGTCTTTTATTGTCTCCGCCCCTTCTAGTTGTTTGAACTTTTTCAATGATAAAAGCCGATAAATTGTTGGTTAGTTTATCATGTTGGTTCCGAAAATGGGCAGATGCTCCACTAATATTTCTACATTCATTGCCATTAACATCATTTACATGTTCCAGTATTCTCGTTTTAAATTTTCGTTTTGTGCAACCCATGTACATGATGTTGCATGAGGTGCACCTGATCACATATACGACGTGAAAGCTGTTACATGTAAGATGTTGTTTAATTTTAAATGTTTTGTCCCCTGCGGTGTTACAAAAGGATTTGACAGGTACAATAAAATTGAAAGTGCGACATTGTCTTGACCCACATCTGAAAAATCCACAATTATGTAACCATCCCCGATGTGATGTGTCATTCTTCACAAGGGAGGGAGACAAAATATTGCCAAGTGTGCACCTTCTTCTAGCCACCACCCTGCAACCATTACCAAGAATATTCTCAAGTTTGTCATCTTCAAATAATAAAGGAAGATATTTAACAATAATTTGTTTGATTTTATGGAATTGAGAACTGTACTGTAAGGAAAGTACTGGGGTGGTGTTGTCTTCCCCACTATGAATGGGCTTTAATTTTTTGTGTAGTAGTAAACTGCGATCTTTTTTGCTGGTTATATTAAATGCCCCGTCTAATGTGCATTGTGGATAGCCTCTTTGTGACAGTCTATAGGAAATGTCTTTGGCTTCCTTTTGGAAATCCAAATCCGAACTGCAGTTTCTTCTACTGCGAGTCATTTCACCCACAGGGATTGACTTAATGGTATGTTTTGGATGTTGACTATTAAAATGTAAAATCGTATTCCCTGCTGTGGGTTTCCTATATGTGGAGGAGGTAATGTGTTTACCTGTTTGTCCATGTAGCTTTAAATCCAAAAATGTGACGTCAGATTCATGGGAGTAATGTGGGAAACAGAGATTATAATCATTTTGGTTAATGTATGTTGTGAATGAGGGTACATCGCCCCTCCAAATTAGGAGGAGATCATCGATGTACCTGCCATACCACTCAATATTGGACAGGAAAGGGTTTTCTTCCGTGTAAATGTACTGCATCTCCCACCATGACATAACTAAATTTGCTAATGAGGGCGAATATTTCGCTCCCATAGGGACTCCCTAAGTCTGTAAAAAAAATTGATTATTGAACATGAAATAGTTATGTGACATCAGATGATGAGTGACATGATGTATTGTTTTAGATCCTGTGTGTAATCACTGTAAGTATTCAGATGGAATTCCAAAGCTTTCATTGTGACTGTGTAAGGAATAGAAGTGTAAAGGGAGATAACATCACACCCCACCCAATGGTGGTTCTCGGTCCACATATGTTGACCAAGATTCCTTAATATGTCCGAGGAGTCCTGTAAATAACCCGGGACCCTTACTACTAGTGGTTGGTGTAAATTGTCCAACCACTTGCATAATTTCTCACTGAGAGAACCTCGACCAGATATAATGGGTCGCATGGGGGGTGGGAATATACCCTTATGAACTTTGGGTAAACCATGTATGATTGGGATGACAGGTTCCTGAACACATAAGTAAGCGATCTTCAACATCTTGCTGTCACTTCCGTGTATGATCATGTGATCGGGTTACTTTGACTACAATGCAACTATGCCTGTGATGGATCACGTGGCTCCCATGTTGAGTGCAATGTTGTATCCGGCCATCTAATTGTGATACACGCCCCTCGAAGGCGTGGTTTAACCCTCACCTGTGTCCCACATTCACTATAAAATGTTCAATGTTACTATACTATGTTATCCATGATTAAGGGCGCAACCGGCGCCTGCAACGCGTTGGAAATTACACAATGTTATGTCCAATAACTTTTATATGACTTCAATAAAGAAAGTTTTTATTTGAAAACAACGCCTGATTTCGGTGGATTGAAGCTGTAGTAACAAGATTGCTGTTGACCAGACTCAAGTGGAGTGAGGTTCCGTGCTCTCCACCCAATTGGCGGTTCCCATACGTGGTAGGAGCGGATACAAAGCTTTTGTATGCAGTATTGTCCACCGTACCATGAGCGAAATGCAAAAAAATATAGAGCATGTCCAATTTTTTTCCAGTATTTCTGTTCCATATGCTCCATAGAAATATATGGGAAGATTTACAATATTCATTTGTGCTGCATGCGGTGCGTACAGTATCCCGGGAGACCAGAACCAGTGGGGAGTACATTCTGTCAACCAGCCAATAGTCGGCTACCCATCAGCCAGCCATCATTTGCCAGCCCACTGTATTTTATATAGATACGGTTCAGATACAGTGACAAAGTGACATAGGATAAAAGTCACTTATATACGGATTCATAAAGCACAGAAATACAGGACTAGAGAAACATACATTCATGTGAAAGAGCTCTTAGACTGTATAAAATGGATTTATGCAAGAATTTCCAATTATTCTTGGCTACTTTTCACGTCCACATCACACCTATTTTTTATACTTTGTACATGTCCAGCTTTCTGCTGCATGCGTTCACTGTTATTCATACATAAAACCTTTGTGAATGCTCTTGGTTTAATATGCCAGGATTAAAAGGTGTGAGGAACAGGTTTCATGTTCCCATAACAACCAAGAGAACATGCCATAAATAGAACATCTTTACTGGAAAGCAGCATCACAGATACAGAGCAGGAAAAGACATGTTATAAGCATGTGACTGACCATTGAGATGTAAATGCTGGATGAAAGTCTCAGCTGGACAAATTTGTGGCACTTAGAGTAATGTAGAGTCCCAAGCATACTAGCCCCTTGGCATAATTGCTTTGCACTTAAATAGTGTTATTTAAATGTGTTCTGCCCTTAAATGTTCGTGTTTTCACTGTTTTTAATGTTTTAATTCTATTCTTCACTTTGCAGCTGTGCGCGCGTATCTCCGAACCTATCGGGAGACACGCGCGCACACCTGCAATGTGAAGAATAGAATTAAAACATTAAAAACAGTGAAAACAGGAACATTTAAGGGCAGAACACATTTAAATAACACTATTCTTCACTTTGCAGCTGTGCGCGCGTATCTCCGAACCTATCGGGAGACACGCGCGCACACCTGCAATGTGAAGAATAGAATTAAAACATTAAAAACAGTGAAAACACGAACATTTAAGGGCAGAACACATTTAAATAACACTATTCTTCACTTTGCAGCTGTGCGCGCGTATCTCCGAACCTATCGGGAGACACGCGCGCACACCTGCAATGTGAAGAATAGAATTAAAACATTAAAAACAGTGAAAACACGAACATTTAAGTGCAGAACACATTTAAATAACACTATTCTTCACATTGCTGATGTGCGCGCACATCTCCGACATTATCGGAAGACACGCGCTAACATCTGCAAAGTGAAGAATAGAATTAAAACATTAAAAACTGTGAATACAGGACCATTTAAGTGCAGAACACATTGAAAGAACACTATTCTTCACATTCCAGATGTTCTAAACATCTCCTAACTTAGCGGGAGACACGCGCGAACACCTGGAAAGTGAAGAATAGTGTTATTTAAATTTTTTCTTACAAGTCAACATCAGTAAACATCTGGGATATTTTATTATGCACTGTTCTTTTAATGTTCTCTTTTACTAAAAAAATGCTCGGGTCTCCCATTGACTTTAATGGGGTTCGTTATTCGATACGAGCACCCGAGCATCGGGAAAAGCTCGTATCGAATAACGAGCACCCGAGCATTTTAGTGCTCGCTCATCTCTAATCATGAGACAAAGAAAGGTATACAACAGAATGTGGATAGATAAAGAGATTTTGGTGGGTTCTTTTTAAAGGTTCCTGAATGAGGGGGTCATTTTGGGACTGCAGGGCCCTTCCCTATTGCACCCATAAAATGTCCATATTAGGACATAGACAAAATTCAAAGATTTCGTAAATGTATTTTTGATAACATGACATCATGATACTGTCACACAGAGTCAGAGCATGTGCATAAGATACACTTCATCTATTTCTTGCCAGAGGTGTAGCTACCTGGGGGGCAAGGGGGTGGTGACTACAAGCCCCGGGACTTTGAGGGGCCCGATGACAAGCTTTTTACTCTGTGTCCCCATCTTTAAATAAAAAAACCACAAATGTAGACATTGCTAATTTAACAAGTATTTAGACTCTTTGCTCAGTATTGCATTCCTCCTTGCATATTCTCTCCAGTTTCCTCAGGTTGGATGGGGAACATTGATAGCAGACATTTTCAAGTTTCTCCAGAAATACTTAATCAGGCTTAGTACAATGCTCTGTCTGGGCCAGTCAAGAAGGGGTACAGGGTTGTTCTGAAAGCAATGCTTTGATATTTTAGCTTTGTGCTTAGGTTCATTGTCTTGTTGAAAGGAGAACATTTGGCCCAGTCTGAGGGCAAGAGCACTCTGGAAGGGGTTTTCATCCAGGATATCTCTGTACTTGTACTCTGTTCATGCAGCTGAGAACCACCCAATAGCATGATGCTGCCACCACAATGTTTCACTGTAGAGATTGTATTTGGCAGGTGATGAGCAGTGCAAGGTTTTCTCCACAAACTGCTTAAAATTAACATCAATATTTCAATATTCGTCTTATCAGACAAGAGAATCTTATTTCTCATAGACTAGTTATGTGTTTTTATGCAAACTGCAAAACTGCCGACTTGCCTATTTCACCAAGCCTCTTCTTACACGATTGTTTAGTTTGGCTGAACGGCACGGATGAGAGAGTGTTGTGTTCATCCCAAACTTCTTCCATTTAAGGATCATTAATGCCACTGTGCTCTTAGGGACCTTGCTGCAGAAATTCTTTTGTTATCATGGCCCGATCTGTGCTTTGCCACAATTCTGTCTCTAAACTCCTTGGGCAGTTCCTTAGACCTCATGATTCTCATGTGTTCTCACATTTCCTTTCCTCATAAATTCCAATCAGTTTAAACACAACTGGACTCCAATGAAGGAGTAGAACCATCTCAAGGAGGATCAGAAGAAAATGGACAGCATGCTTAAGTTTAATATAAGTGTCATAGCAAAAGGTCTGATTACTTATGACCATGGGATATTTCAGTTTGTTCGATTAATAAATTTGTTAAATAAATTAGCAAAAATATCTACATTTCTGTTTTTTTGCTGTCAAGATTGGGTGCAGAGTGTACAATAATGAGCAAAAGCAAGAACTTTTTTGATCTTACCAATTGGCTCCAATGAAACAAAGAGTGAAAAATGAAAAGGGGTCTGAATACTTTCTGTACCCGCTATGTATGACGGCTAATGACACACATTTATTACTATTGACCTTCCAGGACCTTTGACAGTCCTCCAAAAGTCTTTTTTCGTCAGCCCAGCAGGAAGAGGGTGAGACAGAGTACATGTCTAAACTAAGTATGAGTTCTGTGTGTGTTTCTGAGTCTGCCTGTCTTTTCTGTTTTCTATTTTCCTACTGTGGAACTGAACATCACTACAACACCTATCCCAAAGTAGGAAATTGCACAGTACTACTACACCTATCCTGAATACATGCATAATACTTTTCCAAAATTGTGTATGTAGGCAAATCCCACTACTACTACGTCTATCCCTTATATAAAGACATGACACAGTACTACTTCTACTCCTACCATGTATATCCTGGGAACATATTTATACTACTCATATCCTGAATACATAGGTACAGCACAGTACTACCACTTCTATCCTGTACATATGACCACAGTGCTACTAGTTTTGTCCTGTATACATGACACAGCACCATACTACTGTTCATATGCTGTATATATGGCACAGTACAGTACACTGGTCCTATCCTGTTTATATAGCAAAACACAGTACTACTACTCCTAGTCGTTATAAAAAAAAAAACATTGCATAGTACTACTACTCTTATCCTTTATATATAGGCACAGTACAGAACTACTACTTCTTTTTTGTTATCATAAATTTTTTATTGAAATTTTACAAATAGTATAAGAAACATTGGATTGGGAGCAGTAAACCCAAGCATGGGATACTGTCCCAGCTATATAATGCTTATATACAAAGAGTAGAACTGTATAGCTATACAGGAAAAATAACTTGGAACAACATAGAAAAAGCAAACATAGATCAGGCAGTCATCGTACCATATATAGTGAAAAAGGGCTTATAGGCCAAGAAGCAAATCACCTTTTTATAATATACATAGTAGTTGGTGTGAAGGGTGTTAAGAGCCTCTGGTTCCTACACATTTATCTATCTCAATCCTTCGGGCTAAGTCCTCGAAATGCTGCCCATTTAGCCCAGTTTTTGGAGTGGGGGGCTAAAATACCTAGTCTGCTACTAACCAATCATTGCATCACCTGATTTAGATGGACTTCATCAAGATCCCACTATAACATCAAAGAGTGCACTCTTTTTACACTCTTTTTACATAGATTACAACAGAACCTGTTCTGTTAAATGCTGATACATGTGGAAATCCCCCAAAAGTGTGGAGAGGGCGCCGGCAGTAATTTTGCATTGACGTTACTGATCATTTTGCCCTTCTTTTCATCCGTCAATAATCCATCAGTATTGCTAATACCAAAAACAAACAGGAGTTGATCCAAAACAGAGATGACCAGTAAATTGGATATTTGTATGTCCTCTGTGTTCTGCATCCACTTCTTCTTTCATTCCTTCTGACATATGAAATGAAGGGGAAAACCAAACATAGTGGCAATGTCATAGAGTGGTGGAGGGTAAAAACAGCATTATGGAAATCACAGGGTTTTCCAGGGAGACAGCGGTCAGTTGGCAGCAGCATGAGTAGGCTGCAGAGTGGCACAATGACAAATTATGGAGGTGACAGCAACATTGTAGGCCACAGAGTGGCACAATGACAAGTGTGGAGGTGGCAGCAGCAGCAGTAGGTCAGAAAGTGGCACAATGACAGTGTGGAGGTGGGTGACAATTCCAATACCTGGTAAAGATGGTGGAAGGCAGATGGAGCAACTGATAGCAGATGTGTGGCATCAGGTGGGTGGCAGCATCAGAATACTGGCTGAGGAAGGTAGTCAGAATCCAGACTCATTTCTCAACGTTTGGGAGAGGCATCATGGCTGATCTAATCTGATGCATAAGGAATTGGTGTGTTGAAATCCTGGCCAATCAACACCTGATTCATCTTGACAAAGGTCAATCTCTCCACATTACAGGTGGACAAGCTGGTTCTCCTTGGGGTAACGTTTGGCTTCTGTCCTCGCACTACTGCCACCCTGCTGACTCACGGCCACAATAGCGACTTGCTGCCAGCTGCCAGCCTCTTCTCCCGATGATGATGATGAAGCCCTTGCTTCACCCTGCTCCCAAGTGCGATGAGCTACATCATCATCAATTTGTGTTTCCCTGTCACTGCTATTCTCCTCAATGGTCTCAGTATGCACAGCCTGACTACTTGCAAGTGCAACATAACCTCTCGTGCCACTCCCCACATATCTACTTTCCCGCCTACTGCACAAAGCAGCGGATGTCTTCCCCACCTCTTCACTTCCAAGCAGTTGCTGACTGTCCTGACTGTGAAATTTGGGGAATAAAGAACTTCAAAAACTGACACCCTGGATTTTGAGAAAAAAATTACTCCACCAACTATGTCAGTGGTGGCAAACCTATGGCACGGGTGCCAGAGGTGGCACTCAGAGCCCTTTCTGTGGTCACTCAGGCCATTGACCCCAAAACAGAGCTCACCAAAGAGGACCAAAGTCACCAAATCTTCCTGCAGATGCAGGCAATTTAAGAGATGCTGAAATCAGCTCTATTTTAAAATGAAACTTCATTGGCTGTTTGGAACTGTGGTAAAAGTGAGAAAGTGTTGATAGAACTGCAATATCTTTGGAGGTCCTCCTACTGGACCCTGCATTCTTACTGTACAGGGAGACCCTGGAGAGAAGCTACAATGATAGTATGAATGTGCCCTCCTTCTTTCAACTGTATTAGTGGCCTCAAGGGGCCAATATGATTGAAGAGCAGGTAGCAATAAGTTACTGCTTAAAATGCAATGTTGGCACTTTGCGGTAAATAAGTGGATTTTGGTTATAGTTTGGGCACTCGGTCTCTAAAAGGTTTGCCATCACTGAACTATGTGGATTTGACACTGTTTTATTGATATCTAATTTAGCAACAAAAAAGAATTGAAATTTGGGGGATGCCAGAACCCCAAAAACTGACACCCTGGGCTTTGTGCAAATATCACTCCATTAACTATGTTGATTTGACACAGATTTCTTGATAGCAACTTTAGCAACAAAAAATAATTGAAATTTGGGGAATACAGAACCCCAGAAACTGACACCCTGGACTTTGAGAAAAAAATTACTCCACCAACCAGATGTATAGAAACACCTGCAATGTGTTCTACACGCACATATATAGTGTTCTTCACATGCTATTTTGTTCGCACCGTTCCACGCGTATCTCCCGACAAGTTAGCAGATGTGCCGAACATCTGCAATCTATTCTTCACTTTGTTTTTCACTGTGTTCTTCACTTAAATGATCCTGTGTTCACTGTGTTCACTGTTTTTATTCTATTCTTCACATTTGCTAACTGGTCGAGAGATAATATATGCGCGGAACAGTGAAGAATAGATTGCAGATGTTTGCATACATCTGCTAACTTATCAGAATTCTTTTTCAATTAAATAACACATTTTATTCCCGAACCTTGGTCCCTTGAAAAATGCTCGAGTCTCCCATTGACTTCAGTGGGGTTCGTTATTCGAGACGAGCACTCGAGCATCAGGAAAAGTTTGTCTTGAGTAACGAGCACTCAAGTTTTAGTGCTCGCTCATCTCTAGTCGGGAGTAATTTTTATATATAAAAATCGCACCTGATATTCTCACTTTAAACCTGAATATCTCTGGATCCATGGCACCTAGAAACACAATGTTAGATTCATTCGAAATAAGAGATTCTCCTTACTGCTTTTGTCTTGAGCATTCCTTTAATGGCTTTAACCCCTTAAGGACGCAGCCATTTTACAGTTTAAGGCTCAGACCCATTTTTTGTATTCTAACACGCGTCACTTTATATGGTTATATCTTTTGAACACTGTGACTTATCAAAGCGATTCTGAGATGATTATATGGGGAAACATATGGGGAAAAACTATTTTTATTTTTAATTTAATAATTTAATTTTTGAAATTTGAAACCATTGTGTTTTCAGGCAAATAGATTTACCACCTAAAAACATTGCTGAATAACATTTCCCATATGTATTCTTCATCATTTTTTGATATTGCACGGCTTACAAATAGAATATCGATTTTCCGTATTTTCAGAATTGAATTTTGGGAATAAATACAGTTTTGAATTAAATTTTAAATATTAAGCAATAAAACCACACTACACAATCAACCCATTTTAAAATTTGCACCCCTCAAACTATCAGAAACAGCTTTTAGGAAGATTGTTAACTGTAAAGTCTAATAATAGATATTCTCTATTGTTCTGTGTATTGTTAAATGTAATTTGATACAAATAACTATACTTGGTGTCAAAGTGATTATTCTCAAAATATGTCACTCGGTGACACCAGAAGGACTCGATGATACTTATAAAAAGTCTCCTTTATTGGTGTCATCCAGGTTGCAGAATACAGGATACAAGATACTTGCGCAGGTTATCAGTCACATGTCAGTCAGTGTATCAGTGAGAGTATGTTCTGTAATGGCTGGGAGGTTTCCATCTCTTCCCGTAACTCTTCATATATCATTATCCATTACACCTGTTGTCTCTTCTTCATATATTGTGTCGTCCGAGATGTGAGAGCACAAGAGTTTCAGTTGTGAAAGAGAAGTCCAGCTGTCGTAGCCTTGATGTAACAGCCTCTCGGTCTCCGCCGCCATGACACTGTCTGTCTGTCATATATAGTCATAGTAGAGGTGTGTCTTGTAGTGTTGGACGTTCTGTGTCCCTATATATGGTATTTATATATATTTAGGCTGGATGTAATGTACATCCCTACCTGTATGTCACAGCTCGTGTACAGCTCGTGTATGGCTATCAGTTTAACACTTCATGGTTTAAAACTGATGAATTTGTGATTAATAATTATTTAACATTAACCCCTTGAGATCTTCATAGTAATTGAATCAAAATGGAGGTGAAATTTGGAATGGTCAAACTTTGTTGATTATATGTACATTTAGCCCTAAAATTTACACATTTCCAAAAGATAAAAAGAGAAAACCCATCTTAAAATTTGTTATGCAATTTCTCCCGAGTATAGAGACCCCCCACATGTGGCTGTTACTATAGGCGCACAGCGAGGCGCAGAAGGGAAGGAGCGCCCTGCAGCTGTCAGAATTTTAGTTTCCTCATTGGCCCCTTTTGCAGGCTCTAAAATTGTAGCTTTTTCGTAATTGGGGCCATGTGACCGCATTTTTTTCCGTGTAGACTAATAAACAGGTTATCTTTATTGTATGGGTCGATACAATTACGGGGCTACCAAGCTTGAATATTTTTTCATATGTTTTACTAAATTTGCCAAATAAAACCTTTATGTTGGGAAAAATCTATTGTTTTTGGCATAACATTTTTTTGGCTACAAGAGCTGGTTAATGGCTTATTTTTGGCGGGACATATTGTACAGCAGTATCATTTTGGAGTACATATGTTTTGTTGATAACTTTTTATTGCATTTTTTGTGGTATTAAATAGGTAAAAATAATAATTTTTGGCGTTTTTTTAAAGTTTTACTTTCACAGCGTTCAGAGGGGTATAATAATTATTTAATTTTATTCTATGGGTTGTTACAGATGCGATGACACTATATATGTGGGGTTTGTGTTATAATTTACACCTTTTTTAGTTTTATATGTCTCTTTATATGTTATGGGGATTATGGACATTTTTATTGATTTATTACTTTATTTTTTATAAACATTTTCTTTTTACTTTTTTACCATTTCCAACATGGTACATGAACAAGCAATCATCTTGATTACTATGGTTATCAAAACACAGGTACAAAATGTACAGGTGAACATTAGGCCTTATGTTTATAATATTTTTTGGAGATTACCAAAAATAAAGGAAAGAAAGATAAGGTTTATCTAGCTGGTGACTCGATACACTCAAAAAATGGCATGATTTTGCATAGGGGTCTTTCTATCATGACTTAATATAAGCGTTTCTTAAAGAGGAGGAAAAAGTGTGCAGATGTGATGTTATGTACGAATGAAGGTAAATAAATAGATCAGAGGAAGCACACAAAGCTCAAGTGTTCTTTTAGCTTTTAGTTTTGAGCCTAAAAATCCACTTTGCTTCCCTCTGTCTCAAAATTCAGTCCCAGTCCCCCTCTAGAAGGTGATGTGACCAGATCAATTCCTATGAATGACAAATCCCCCATGTCTCCATTATTTTGATTGTGTATATGTGTATTGTGTATAATGTTTTGTTCCTATTGTTTCGGATGTCACCTAAGTCATCTCCTCAACAGCAAAACTCTTGGTAGGTCTTCACCACGTACTGTTTGCCGCAGCCACAAGTCACCAGGTAAATGACCCCAGCCAATCTACAATTTATGAAGTTTTGGATGGTGTACGAGATCCCGGTTACATTACTGCTAAAATTCTTTACTTTTTCTCAAAACACCACGATATTCACTACATCTAAAACACCCTTTAATCTCTTGTTGTAGCCCTTATGTACACCAGGACGTTATAGTACGTCCCTGCGGGAAGATACTTCCCATACGGCAACATGCTACATGCTATAATGTCCCGCTTCTGGCACCGGCTCACAAACTGAGCCAGTACCAGAAGCAGCACGCTAATTCCCACAATCGGAACTTTCTGGGTCTGACTGTAACTGTCTGCTCATGAGTCTGCATGCTCAGACAGTTTACACTGCTCTACAATTAATTAGTATTGTAGAGCAGTGTATTGGACTTCAAGCAGCGTTCAGAGCATCGCTGGTTGAAGTTAAAGTTTGTAGAAGTAAAAAAAGGGAAAAACACTAAAGTTTAAACATGAGAATAAATAAAAAATAAATAAAAATATAAGCCCCTAAAATGTCACTTTCCCATAAAAACACTTAATAAAGTATAAAAAAACACAAACAAACAAAAAGCCCCCACATATTTGGTATTGCCTCATGCGTAGCAATCTGTATAATAATACAAAATCATTACTGGACCTGCACGGTAAACTCTGCGGAAAAAAACACAAAAAACGCTCAGAAAAAAGATAACTTTTAATTAATACCCTTTATAAAATGCTAAAAAAATGCTATGCGGTCTAAAATGAGACCACTAAAAAGAACAAAGCTTCTAACAAAAAATAAGCCCTTAACCATAGAATACAAATAATATACTATTTTTATGGTATGGTGAACGGCCCAAAATCCCCCCCCCCCCCAAAAAAAAAAAATCTTCCTAAAAATTGATGATTTTCATTTCCTCCAACAACAAAGAGTTAATATAATCTCATAGATGCCCCAAAATGATGTACCAGAAAAGTGCATCTCATGTAGCAAAAGAAATAAGCCCCTATAGGTCCACATTAATAAATGAAAAAAAAATTATAGCCTGTACAATGTGACAATGAAGATCTGCTCCAGATGGCGCCTCCTTCCATTCTATGCCCATCCATGTGCCTATTCAGTAGGTTACCACCACATACACCACATATGGGGTATCAGTGTACTCGGGAGAAATTGGATATCAAACTTTGTGGAGCCTTTTTTCATTTAATCCATTGTAAAGGTTTAATTTTTCACCGGAAATGAGTGTATTAATATATTATGATAATATTACAATTTGTAGACCCCACCTCAATTTTGTTTTAACCCCTATGAAACACCTAACGGGTTAACAGACTTGTTAAACATGCTTTTTTCATACATTGAGGGGTGAAGTTCCCATAATGGGGTAATTTACAAGTCTAGCTATTATTTAGGCCTCTCACAGTCAATTAAAAGTTGAGAGGTCCCTCTAAATACGGGTTTTTCGTGATTTTCAAAAATTTTTTAAAAATGGTACCAAAATTCTGAGCCTTATTACATTGTAGCAAAATATGTGGAATCAAAAAACCATGCCAACATAAAGCAAACATTTAGGAAATGGGAAATGTACCTGCATCAAAAGTAGAGAATTTAGAACTTTGAAAATAAAGAATTTTTCCAAATTTTTGCCGAATTTCGCTTTGTTTCATAACTAAACACAAAAGATATCATCCAAATTTGTAAACTAATTTGAAGTACTATGTGTCAAAAGAAAAAAAATCTCAAAATCCCCTGGATATCTCATAGCGTTCCAAAGCTATAAGTACTTTAGGCTGCATCCTAAAGGCCAAAATAGGCTGAGTACCGAAGGGGTTAAGGTCTTGTGTAGTGACTCCTTATTAATTAGTCCCGCATGTTTTGACCTCTTCTGTATGTAATTGTGGGGAAATCCAAAATGCCTGGTGCCACATCAGCATCCATTTTAAGAATGTCCCAATGTTTCAATAGGATCTCACGTATGTGGTGGCTGCCGCATCAAATGTGCGGCCAGGGGATGGTTAGACTCCCATCTTAGCAGCAAAATTATTGCAGTGGGTTTCCTATAGATGGTGGCGCCTAACACCCCTTTTTCATTCTTTTTTATTAGTATGTCCAAAAAAGGTAAATAAAGTGGGGTTTACCTCGTAGGTGAATATCAAACCCAACGTATTTTGATTGAGATCTTTTACCAGTTCAGTGGGGGATATGTATAATTATTTCTGCTAGTCAAATTTGCGACTTTTTTGCGACATTTTACTCTGTCGTTTTTACTCTGGTCTGTACCTTGTGCAGTGTTCCTTATGTATCTTTGTTTTTCAGATGTTCCATGCCACTTTTCACTTATGTATCACTTTTTTTGCTTATTTTTGCGACTTTTCCGGCGCAAATTTGCATCTGGTCCAGGGCAGGTGCAAAGGAAAGATTTTTTTTATGGACCCTGTTTTATCATGTAAATTGGAATTATTTCCCATGCTTTAAATGTTTAACATTTTGCATAGTAACCTGTTTTTTCATAAGTCACAAATTTTAGCATTTACATTTTTTTTAATTTATTGATTACTTCTGAGGGTGCATTTACACGTCACATTTAACGCATGCGTTTAAAAATGCATTGCAACAGCTGAGATTTGCCTAATCAAACAGCTAATCAATGTTAACACATATCTTTACATTGCGTTTACTATGCGTTTTGTAAATGCTAATGTTAACAGTAACGTAATTATGCAAATTACCTCTCCTCAGCTGTTGTAATAGGTTTCTGATAGGTAACTAAATCAAAGCGCAATGTGTGACCGCAGCCTTATATGTCGTCATCACCCTGGGATGTGACTATTGTGGTGGGCTGGGGTGCTAAATTAACAGTAATGTCCACTCCTACATATAGCCCCCTCACATACCTTGTGCCCATGTGGATTTGAGACATTTGCAACAAAAAGTCTCAAAAAGAAGCCAAAAGTTGTGCCTGCCAGGATAGGAAAAACTGAACATGTATCACAAGTAAAAAGACATGATAATACATAAGGTGTAAAACAGAACTGCCAAATGTTTCAAAATTCACCACAGAAAGACAAAACTATGATACATGACCCCCATAGAGTGTATACACAGTAAGTTTCAATATTTACAGATGATATTTACTTATGAGACCAATAGTAAATTATTACAGAGGGATTTGTGGAAGCTGGAGGAATGAGCAGAGAAATGGCTGATGAAGTTTAATGTACATAAATCTAATATAATGCATTTGGTCCATGCAAACAAAAAGTACAATTATGTTCTAAACAGTCAATTGCTTGGTAAATTTACAGCTGAAAAAGACTTGGCGGATGGTAACTTCATTTTATTGATCAGTGCCAGAGAGCTGCCAATAAGGTAAACAAATTATTAGCTCATACATTTGCCCTTTCAAAAATCACTGGTCAGACCGCACATGGAATATTGTGTACAGTTTTGGGCACCAGTGTATAAAAAAAAGTAGTTTCTGTTGATCCAGGGAGTAATTTTGACCACCATATTAGGGATCGGGAAGAAAATTTTCCTTGCTTTGGGACAATTGACATCAGCCTTGCAGGGTTTTTGGCTTCTGCTGGATCATCGCAGTATAATTTAATATCTTGGACTTGATGGACTGAAGTCTTTCTCTAACCTTATTTACTATGACAAGCATTTACCTTGAGAGTTACCAAATTATCCACCCAGAAGATGTATTTATATCTGTGAAACCACTATACAAATGTGTATGACCCCGGCATATGGACCTTAATGCAGAAAGCTCTACTCAGGACAGTTTAACTACCTTAAGTTGCAATCAAACATCAGATGTATACTAAAATACCATCTGAAATGTTATCTTATCATGTTAAAAATAACCCCTAATAAAGCCCTAATAGCTCTCAGAATATGGCGACACATAAACACATGGGTACTTCTTAAAAATGTTTTCATCTTTTGTTAAAGCAGTAAAATGTAGGAAAATCTTTACATAATTGTTGTCTTCTAAACTATAACATATTCTATATACTGTGTTGCATACTGGGTTAAAATAAATTTACCACCAGGATCAAATATTGTAAACTACGCACATTTACCTGCTGGCAAATCTTCTTATGCGCTGGTTTTTACCAAGAAAGTTTTAAAAATTATGCAAATAAGTGGAAAAACTGCAGAGACTATAGAAAAAAACTCTTAGTAAATACGGTGCACGACTGCCGGCAGGGGGATTTTAAGACTGGTGTTAAAAATGTCAATTTTAATAAATTCCCTCCAATATTTTCCTTATTCCATCCTGGAAAATGTATTTACATATTTCCTTTACTAAAAGTCTAACATTTAGCAACATTCAAAATAACCATAAACTTTGAAAAAAGGAAATGTCAAGTTTATCATGATAAAGATGACATGTTTCACACTCAAGCTTCTGCACACGTTGTCTTCGACAGAATGAAGATACATCAGAGACTTTTAATGGCCATCATAAGTCAAGCTAGTGTTGTCACTGGATTATACCCATTTTCTTGATGGAAACAAAGTGACTTTCTTCATGCTTGAATTCATTGACATTTTGTTCAGTTAGACTACAAAAGGAGCATGGCCCTAACATAAATTTCTTTTCAGAAATCTTATAGTATATTCGATTGTAGGTATTTTTTTTTAACAATAATTTATTTCTTCCCACTGTGGAAGGTTTCTGATGTTTTCAATGAAATCATTTTAGCACTTGTGGCAGGGTAGCTGCCACTAAAGCAGATTTGGGACATGAAAGGTATATTTTGCCTAAGGAAAAGCTGAGCAGATGCCAGACCTGGGAAAGTTGGGTCTGTCTGATTAAGTTTCATTAGCAGCCAGCTGGAAGTCCTGCACAAGTACCTGGTGCAGACTTCCCACAATGGTGCCACCTTGGGGAAGAGACAGGCTATGTCAAAGGCCTATGGCAGAGAACTGATACTGCGAGTTTTGGGGTGCCTGGCAGTAGGCCACCTCAATGTGTCGTTAGTGCCGGATAGGCTTAGGCTTTATTTTTGCCATTTTGTTTATTTTGTTTTTACTGCCAAATAAAAGTGGCTGAGGTCAGTTGTACCCAAATCGCACAGTGTGGACAGTGAACTTACTTGTGTGCTGGAGAATTGTGCCCGTCTACCCAAGGAGACGACGATCCCGGACCCAACCCCTTACACACTATAATAAAATAAAAGTGAGTGGAGGTCTTAATAGCAGGGCCATGATAAAGTACACTGCTCAAAAATTTACAGGAATAAGTAAAAGGGTATTCTCGGAACATGACATCTGATACAAAGACCCATAATGCTATAAATAAATAAATAGAACAAAACTCATTGCCATAAATCATAAATGGTGCTTAAACTATTTGCTTTTATGATTTACGAAATTGTATTGCCATTCTAAAGTAGGTGGAGTTATCTCTAAGAGGGCTGCCATAGGGTACTATAACTCACATGAGCCCTCAGTTCACAGTAAGAGCTTCTCCCTCTCATGTTCTGCTCCACATGGTGATCTAGCAGACTGTCCTGCTCTGTTACCGTAGTACTGGCCATATTAAATGTGTCACATACTTTACTGGTGTGCCATGTGCCAGTGCTTGATACATGCCTTCCTATATCAGTATGACCAGCCATGTGCTGATAACCTCCTTGTACATAATCACTAGAGATGAGCGAGCACTAAAATGCTCGGGTACTCGTTATTCGAGACAAACTTTTCCCGATGCTCGAGTGCTCGTCTCGAATAACGAGCCCCATTGAAGTCAATGGGAGACTCGAGCATTTTTCAAGGGGACCAAGGCTCTGCACAGGGAAGATTGGCCAAACACCTGGGAACCTCAGAAAAGGATGGAAACACAACGGAAATGGACAGGAAACAGCAGGGGCAGCATGCATGGATTCCTCTGAGGCTGCTTAATCGCACCATTATGCCAAAATTATGGGCAACAGCATGGCCATGACAGAGTGACCGAATGAGGCTAGATAGCATCTAAAACATCCAATAATTGACCCTGACACTATAGGGGACGGCATGCAGAGGCAGCGGCAGCAGTGGCAGGCTAGAGAGTCTCATGGCGACATACCCTAAATGGACTCCGGTTTCACCAAAGGAGGTGAAATGATTTCCTATGTGAACAAAAGGTTGACGGTATATTTAGTCGATAACACAGCATGGTGGCGACATAGTGACCAAGTTCCATAACGTATCTGGTGAAACACCCGAAAAATGAGCCTGACACATCTCTTTTGATAAGGGGACGACATGTGGAGGCAGCCATGGAGACGACTTCCATGATTAAGAGCGACAGTATGGGGCATTCATATTGCGCTGCTATGATTGCAACTTCAGGTCTCCAGCATGGCGGCGACAGATGGGCCGAGTTCCACTATGTATCTGGTGAAACACCTGAAAATTCTGCCTGACACAGCTCATTTGATAAGGGGATGATGTGCTGCATATCCTCTCGTGCTCCAGCGTCTGGGGTATAGAGAGTTGAAATGAGACATTGGTGGACGCTGTGGAGGATCGTGGAGGCAAAATGGACAGGAAACAGCAGGGGCAGCATGCATGGATGCCTCTGAGGCTGCCTAATCTTGGGATGGAGCTGGCGGTCCACTGCCAGGCGAGCTTTCGCCTGTCCAAGCCCGTGTCTCTCGGCTCCTCCCCACCTAAAATGGGCCTGGGGGCCAGAAGCGTTTACTTTGAAAAAATTATAATTTTTAAATCAGGCCGGGTCGTTTGAATATTTCACCTAGGAATAAGGGAATAGCATAGTGGTTCTATTTTTAATTGTTTTTACGGAAATGGTTCCATGATTAACAGCGACAGTATGGGGCATCCATATTGCGCTGCTATGATTGCAACTTCAGGTCTCCAGCATGGCGGCGACAGATGAGCCGAGTTCCACTATGTATCTGGTGAAACACCTGAAAATTCTGCCTGACACAGCTCGTTTGATAAGGGGACGATGTATGGAGGCAGTGAACTAGTAGTAGATTAAAGGTGCTGCAGTTAAAACTATGTTAGTTGGATCTTGAGATGGAGCTGGCGCTCCGCTGCCAGGCGAGCTTTCGCCAATCCAAGCCCCTGTCTCTAGGCTACTCCCCAAACAGCACTTCTAAGAACCTTTTGTATAAGATCAAGTGTAGTAGCGTTCTTATAAGTTTAGGATATGGCGGGTGAGGGGAATGTAAACAGATGCGCAAGAAGTGCTGAAATAATATTGGTAAATGATAAAAGTTTGCCAGTATATTTTGTGGATTACACAGCAGGGTGGCGACAAAGTTAACAAGTTTGATGTGGAAGCCATGAAAACTACCCAAAATTCTGCCTGACACAGCTCGTTTGATAAGGGGACGATGTATGGAGGCAGTGAACTAGTAGTAGATTAAAGGTGCTGCAGTTAAAACTATGTTAGTTGGATCTTGAGATGGAGCTGGCGCTCCTCTGCCAGGCGAGCTTTCGCCAATCCAAGCCCCTGTCTCTAGGCTACTCCCCAAACAGCAATTCTAAGAACCTTTTGTATAAGATCAAGTGTAGTAGCGTTCTTATAAGTTTGGGATATGGCGGGTGAGGGGAATGTAAACAGATGCGCAAGAAGCGCTGAAATAATATCGGTAAATGATAAAAGTTTGCCAGTATATTTTGTGGATTACACAGCAGGGTGGCGACAAAGTTAACAAGTTTGATGTGGAAGCCATGAAAACAACCCAAAATTCTGCCTGACACAGTTCGTTTGATAAGGAGACAATGTAGCTATATGCAGCTATATGGACGACTTTTGAAGGCAGCTATGGCGATGACGTGTGGAGGTAGCAATGGAGACAACGTGTGGAGCCAGCTAAAAAGACGACATGTGGAGGCTGCTATGGAGACTATTTAATTTGGATAGTGCCTGTATGTGGCAGTCCAAAAAAGTTTTCAAACCAGAGGAGCAGGTAGGTGGTCCTCCAGAAAAATTAAATAAATTGAGTGCCTGTATGTGGCAGTCCAAAAAATTTTTCAAACCAGAAAAGCAGGTAGGTGTACCTCCAGAAAAATTAAATAGATTGAGTGCCTGTATGTGGCACTCCCAAAAATTGCTTAAAACAGAGGACCGGGTAGTTGGCCCTCCAGAAAAATTAAATACATAGAGTACTATAGCTAGAGTTGGCCCTGGCAAAAAATAGCCAGTGTCCTATGCTTTAGTGTACAAAGAGGAGGAGAAGGAGGACAATGAGGAGGAGGAGTGCATACATTATTCAGGTTGAGCTTCTTTCACCTGGTGGAGAATGAAAATCCGGAGAAATCCAGGCTTTATTCATCTTGATAAGCGTCAGCCTGTCAGCGCTGTCAGTCGACAGGCGTGTACGCTTATCGGTGATGATGCCACCAGCTGCACTGAAAACCCGCTCGGACAACAAGCTAGCGGCAGGGCAGGCAAGAACTTCCAAGGCGTACAGCGCCAGTTCGTGCCACATGTCCAGCTTTGAAACCCAGTAGTTGTAGGGAGCTTTGTGATCATTTAGGACGATGGTATGGTCAGCTACGTACTCCCTCACCATCTTTCTGTAAAGATCAGCCCTACTCTGCCGAGACTGGGGACAGGTGACAGTGTCTTGCTGGGGTGACATAAAACTGGCAAAGGCCTTGTAAAGCGTACCCCTGCCAGTGCTGGAAAAGCTGCCTGCTCGCCTACTCTCCCTCGCTACTTGTTCCGCAGAAGTACGCCCTCTACCGCTAGTGCTGTCAGAAGGGAAATACTGTTTCAGCTTGTGCACCAGGGCCTGCTGGTATTCATGCATTCTCACACTCCTTTCCTCTCCAGGGATGAGAGTGGAAAGATTTTGCTTGTACCGTGGGTCCCGGAGAGTGAATACCCAATAATCGGTGCTGGAATAAATTCTTTGAACGCGAGGGTCACGGGATAGGCAGCCTAGCATAAAATCTGCCATATGTGCCAGAGTCCCAACGCGCAAGAATTCACTCCCCTCACTGGCCTGACTGTTCATTTCCTCCTCCTCCAACTCCTTTAACTCCTTTTCTTCTGCACATACACGCTGAACAGTGAAGGACTGAACAATGGTCCCCTCTTCTGTCTCGCCAACATTCTCCTCCTCTTCCTCCTCATCCTCCTCCACCTCCTCCGATATGCGCTGAGAAACAGACCTAAGGGTGCTTTGGCTATCAACAAGGGAATCTTCTTCCCCCGTCTCTTGTGACGAGCGCAAAGCTTCCGACTTCATGCTGACCAGAGAGTTTTTCAACAGGCCAAGCAGCGGGATGGTGAGGCTGATGATGGCGGCATCGCCACTGACCATCTGTGTTGACTCCTCAAAGTTGCTCAGCACCTGACAGATATCAGACATCCACGTCCACTCCTCATTGTAGACTTGAGGAAGCTGACTGACCTGACTACCAGTTCTGGTGGAAGTTGACATCTGGCAGTCTACAATCGCTCTGCGCTGCTGGTAAACTCTGGATAACATGGTTAATGTTGAATTCCACCTCGTGGGCACGTCGCACAACAGTCGGTGAGCGGGCAGTTGGAGGCGGCGCTGCGCTGCCCTGAGAGTGGCAGCATCTGTGCTGGACTTCCTGAAATGCGCACAGATGCGGCGCACCTTCGTGAGCAAATCAGACAGATTGGGGTATGTCTTGAGGAAACGCTGAACTATGAGATTTAACACATGGGCCAGGCATGGCACATGTGTCAGTCTGCCGAGTTGCAGAGCCGCCACCAGGTTACGGCCGTTGTCACACACAACCATGCCTGGCTTCAGGTTCAGCGTTGCCAGCCACAGATAAGTCTGCGCCGTGATGCCCTGTAATAGCTCTTGGGCGGTGTGCCTTTTATCGCCTAGGCTCAGAAGTTTGAGCACCGCCTGCTGTCGCTTAGCGATGGCACTGCTGCTGTGCCTTGAGCTACCGACTGATGGCGCCATGCCCACGGATGGTAATTCGGAGCAGGAGGAGGTGGAGGAGGGGTGGGAGGAGGAGGAGGCATAGTAGGCCTTTGAGACCTGGACCGAGGTAGGCCCCGCAATCCTCGGCGTCGGCAGTATATGACCAGCCCCAGGGTCAGACTCGGTCCCAGCCTCCACCAAGTTAACCCAATGTGCCGTCAGCGATATATAGTGGCCCTGCCCGGCAGCACTCGTCCACGTGTCCGTGGTCAGGTGGACCTTGTCAGAAACGGCGTTGGTCAGGGCACGGATGATGTTCTCTGACACGTGCTTGTGCAGGGCTGGGACGGCACATCGGGAAAAGTAGTGGCGGCTGGGGACCGAATACCGAGGGGCGGCCGCCACCATGAGGTTTCGAAAGGCCTCGGTCTCTACCAGCCTATAGGACAGCATCTCCAGGCTAAGCAACTTGGAGATGTGGACGTTGAGGGCTTGGGCGTGTGGGTGGGTTGCGCTATACTTTCTTTTGCGCTCCAGCGTCTGGGGTATGGAGAGCTGAACGCTGGTGGATGCTGTGGAGGATCGTGGAGGCGAAGATGGGGTTTTCGCACGGGAGGTGTTTGGGCCGTGGTCCTGGGCAGGGGGCTGACTAGCAGATGACACAGGGGAAGGAGCAGTGGTGTGCCCGGCCGGAGGTGAACGGGCTTGGTGCCATTGAGTGGGGTGTTTAGCATTCATATGCCTGCGCATACTGGTGGTAGTTAAGCTAGTAGTGGTGGAACCCCTGCTGATCCTGGTTTGGCAAAGGTTGCACACCACAGTCCGTCGGTCATCCGGTGTTTCTTTAAAGTACCTCCAGACTTCTGAAAATCTATCCCTCGCCACGGGATCTTGACTACGTGAAACATTTGGCGCTGATGCACCAGCTCTGGCCCTGCCTCTCCGTCTGGCCCCACCACTGCCTCTTCCAACCTGTTCTGCTATAGGACTCGCCTCCGTCTCAGAAGCACTGTGTTCACCCGGCCTATCAACCCAGCTTGGGTCTGTCACCTCATCATCCTCCGATCCCTCAGTCTGCTCCCCCCTCGGACTTCCTGCCCTGACAACAACTTCACCACTGTCTGACAACCGTGTCTCCTCATCGTCCGACACCTCTTTACACACTTCTTCCACTACGTCAATAATGTCATCATCACCCACAGACTGCGACTGGTGGAAAACCTGGGCATCGGAAAATTGCTCTGCAGCAACCGGACAAGTGGTTTGTGACTGTGGGAAGGGTCCAGAAAACAGTTCCTCAGAGTATGCCGGTTCAAATGCCAAATTTTGGTGGGAGGGGGCAGACTGGGAGGAAGGAGGCTGAGGTGGAGGAGCTGGAGGAGTGCTGATTTCGGTGACATGGGTGGACTGCGTGGAAGACTGACTGGTGGACAAATGGCTAGAAGCATTGTCCGCAATCCACGACATCACCTCTTCGCACTGTTCTGGCCTCAACAGTGCTCTACCACAAGTCCCAGTAACTTGAGACATGATGAACCTAGGGAGTGTAGCTCTGCGGCGTTTCCCTGCTCCCTCATCAGCAGGTGGTGTCTCACCCCGCCCAGGACCACGGCCTCTGACCCCTGCAGTAGTTGGACGCCCACGTCCATGCCCTCGTCCTCTACCCCTAGCCCTCGGGTTAAACATTTTCCAAATTAAAGTGTAAACTTTTAATTTTTTTTTTTATTTTTATTTTTTTTTTACAAAACGATGCTATCCTATTGCTATGGCTAGTTTCTAACCTACACTGACAGCACACAACTGGATTTTGTGCTGTGCCTGATGACTTTGAGCTATAAAATGAAATAAAGGTAAAAAAAATAAATCAGCAGACTCTGCCTAATTCTAATCAAACCCCTAATAAATTGTCCCACTTCGGTGTTTGAGGTGGATATGCGTGTCACTAAGAGCTAAACACAACGGTCGCAGGTCTCCCAGCAAATTCCTCACAATATGGTACTAGCTGCACTACTAATGCCAGCAAGCCCAGCCACAAGCAAACAAAAAAAAGGAAAATATAACGCTATTGTAGGCCTAAGTAAGCCATTGGGGTTCTCCTATGGCTATTTTGTAGCCTACACTGAAAGCACACTGCTCTGCAAGATGAGTTTGAGCTATAAAATGAAATAAAGGTAAAAAAAAAAAAAAAATCAGCAGACTCTGCCTAATTCTAATCAAACCCCTAATAAATTGTCCCACTTCGGTGTTTGAGGTGGATATGCGTGTCACTAAGAGCTAAACACAACGGTCGCAGGTCTCCCAGCAAATTCCTCACAATATGGTACTAGCTGCACTACTAATGCCAGCAAGTCCAGCCACAAGCAAACAAAAAAAAGGAAAATATAACGCTATTGTAGGCCTAAGTAAGCCGTTGGGGTTCTCCTATGGCTATTTTGTAGCCTACAATGAAAGCACACTGCTTTGCAAGATGAGTTTTAGCTATAAAATGAAATAAAGGTAAAAAAAATAAATAAATCAGCAGACTCTGCCTAATTCTAATCAAACCCCTAATAAATTGTCCCACTTTGGTGTTTGAGGTGAATATGTGTGTCACTAAGAGCTAAACACAACGGTAGCAAGTCCCCTTGCAAATTCCTCACAATATGGTACTAGCTGCACTACTAGTGCCAGCAAGCCCAGCCACAAGCAAATAAAAAAAAAATGTATAACGTTATTGTAGCCCTAAGAAGGGCTGTTGGGTTCTTGTAGAATCACTCCTGCCTAACACTATTCTAATAGAACACCCTAACGCTTTCCCTGATCAGCAGCAGCTCTCTCCCTAGCGGCATCCAGAATGATCCGAGCAGCGCGGGCAGGGGCTAGTCTATTCCAGGGTCACCTGATCTGGCCAGCCAA
Source organism: Engystomops pustulosus (assembly GCF_040894005.1). Taxonomy (NCBI): domain Eukaryota; kingdom Metazoa; phylum Chordata; class Amphibia; order Anura; family Leptodactylidae; genus Engystomops; species Engystomops pustulosus. The sequence goes on along the minus strand of NC_092416.1, from coordinate 114,781,896 downwards.
CCACTGCTATCGACGTGTAAGGGTACCACGTCATGCTGGGTGGAGTGCAGAGTCTCCTGGCTTGTGATTGGCTCTGTTTCTGGCCGCCAAAAAGCAAAAACGGCGGGAGATGCCATTTTCTAGAGCGGGCGAAGTATTCGTCCGAGCAACGAGCAGTTTCGAGTACGCTTATGCTCGAACGAGCATCAAGCTCGGACCAGTATGTTCGCTTATCTCTAATAATCATCCAATCCCCTCCACAGAAAAATCTAGCCCCTCCTACATACAGTGCCATGTAAAATAATGCACCTTCTCTAACCGTAAAAGGTTCTCTCTGGCATTTGACATGGCTGCTTTCTTCCACCAACAGTCCCACACATGGCTGCAGTTTGTGCTGTTTAAAACATGCAGCCCCATGTAACTACACACTTTTTGTCCCTTCAGCACCTATAAATTACATCAATACTGGCCATTCTCACTGCCAGTCCAGTTCTTCCTTAACTTTTCTTCTCCATGAACTGATCCCTCAGCAGAGATATCTGAGGCTTCTCTGCTCCCCGTTGAGTTTTCCCCCTCTCATTGTGATAGGTCCTGCCCTTTCAGTAACATCAAACCCACTGCAAGCAATCAACTACAGTCAAACATAGTGATCATATGACCTGGCCAGGCAGATGCAGGGACATGTGATGTGGACATGTGACCAGCAGCCATCTTCTGTCCACATGTCTGGTCCACTAGGGGGAAATCAATGGACCAGTAGCATTTCAATCCTTCATTCTAGTGTATGTGTACCAAATTTTTCTGCTAAGGGGAACAAAATTTAAAAAAAAACTAATTACATATTAGCTTATATTTTACATAAATACAAATCATGCTTATTCCTGAAATACTCCTTCTCCACATATAACACAATGAAACTTCAAGTCAATCACACTTCTGTGAAATCAGCCTGTTCAGTTATGACAAAACACTGATTTGTGAATCAATTTATATTACTGTTGTGCAAATTGAACAGATGCTACTACAGTATAGTGCAGGAATATTCTTGCTGCCTATCGGGGATGTTGTAAATACCAAGCTTGTATAGGTGCTCCATTCAGTGAATAGCAGACACTATTACCTACATGGTAAAGCTGCTCCTGTCAGTGAATAGCATGTACTAATACAAAGATTGAAAAGTTGCTCTTGTCAGTGAATAGTGTGCACTAATCCCTACATCATAAAGTTGCTGTTGTCAGTGAATAGCGTGTAGTAATACCAAGATTGTGAAGCTGCTCCTTTTTGTGAATAGCATGCACTAATATCTAGATTGAAAAGGTGCTCCTGTCACTGAATAGTATGCACAATAATACCAAGATTATAAAGGTGCTCCTGATAGTGAAAAGCGCACACTATTATCTAGATTGTAAAGGCGCTCCTGTCAGTGAATAAGGCACTCTAATATATAGATTGTAAAGTTGCTCCTGTTTCCAGTAATACCTAGATCATAAAGGTGCTGATGTCAATGAATAGTGTGCAGTAATTTGTAGGCACTAAACATTTTGTCACTGTATATTTTGGTACTGCAGGTCTTTTAAAATGAGTAAATCAGTAATTAATGAAAAGGGACATGATGGTGGTGCTGCTAGTGGTGGTGGTTATGAAGCTGGTTCTGCACGGAGTAGACATGTCCTGTCTCTGCCTGGTCTAAGTTTTTTCTGGTACAAGTAAGCTCCAGGGTATGCAGTGTTTTCTGGTAGGTGCGTTGGGGCTTCACACTCAGTCATTCTCTCTGCGTTAAACCCTTACCGACATGTGACGTAGTATTACGTCACATGCCGGGTCCCAGTGCATGGAGAGGGCTCACGGGCTGAGCCCTCTCCATAGCCGGTAAGTCTTTGCTGCATATTGCAGCTAAGGCTTACCGGTAACACCCGCGATCGGTACCAGCACCGATCGCGGGTGTTTTCCTGCTGATCGCCGCAAGCAAAGCTGCCGGCGGCTTCAAAAAGAAGGCGGCGAATGGCGGCGCCATCTTTCCAAGGATTGTCACTCCCCGTGACGTCATCAGGGAGCGGCGATCCGTCGCCATGCTAGCCTTGGGTCCCACAAAGACCCGAGGATAATTCGGGTTGACCCATGCATTACAATGTGCTATCAGCACATTGTAATGTATGAGGAGTAAAATCCCCATATACTGCCAGAACTCATATAAATATAAATAAACAGTAAAAATCATAAAGACAATAGGTATGGCCATGTCCGAAAATGCCCGATCTATCAAATATGCTAATGGTTTTTCACTGTGTTTAACCCCTTAGCGAAAAATCATGCCCAAAGTAAAAAATGTCACTTTTTTTGCCATTTTAAAAAAATAAAAAATTCTATAAAAAGTGATCAAAAGGTCGCACAGTTCTAAAAATGATAACATTGTTAACGACATCAAAATCCACAAAAATCTATACCACCCACAGCTCCATACACCAAAGTATAAAAAATTTATTAGCGCCAGAAGATGGCAAAATACAAAAAAAAAATTTTCACAGGAGGTTTTAATTTTTTTAAATGTATGAAAACATTGTAAAACCTATATAAATTTGTTATCCCCGTAATCGTTCTGACCCAAAGAATAAAGTAGACTTGTCATTTGGGGCGTACAGTGAAATCCGTAAAATCCAAGCCCACAAGAATACGGCAAAAATGCGTTTTTTTTACCAATTTCACTACATTTGGATTTTTTTTCCCGCTTCCCATTACACGCAATGGAATATAAAATACCAACATTTTGAAGTGTAATTTGTTACACAAGCCATAAGCCATAAGCCATCTGTACATGGAAAAATAAAAAATAAAAAAGTTATAGATTTTTGAAGGTGGGCAGTGTAAAATGAAAACGCAAAACGAAAAAGGGCTGCGGGGTTAAAAGAAGCAGTGGGAAACCACAAACCCTTCCTCTCATTGCGGCTCAAGGCATTCTTGGTGTTGAGGCCCAGTTACTCATTCTCAAAGAGGTAAAAGGAGCAATGGGAAAACCACACACCACTTCCTCTCACTTCCACTGAGGTTAAAGGCAATCTGGGTGTTAAATACACTTATTCCAAATTCATTCCTCAGAGGATCCACACTCTCCGTTTTTTTGTTTTTTACTATTTATATATTTAATTCCTTAAGGACGCAGCCATTTTGTAGCTTCAGACTCAGCCCGATTTTTTGGATTATGCGTTGCTTTATATGGTTATAACTTTTGAACACTGTTACTTATCAAAACGATTCTGAAATAGTTTTTTCCCCACATGTTGTACTTCATTTTAGTGCTAAATGTCGGTTGATAAGTTTTGCGTTTATTTACAAAAAAAAAGAAAAATTAGAATTTTTTGGAAAAATTTGCCATTGTCAAAATTCGAAATCATTGCGTTTTCAGGCAGATAGATTAACAACCTAAATAAGTTGCGGAATAACATTTCCCATATGTCTACTTTACATTTTTATAATTTTTGAAATGTCTGAATAATTTATTTTGATGTCACGTGGCTTACAAATCGAACATTTATTTTCCGTATTTTCAGAATTGACTATTTTGGGAATAAATCCCGTTTTGAATGAAATTTTACATATTTAGCATCAAAAACCCCCTATGTATCAACCCATTTTCAAATCTGCACCCCTCAAGCTATCAGAAACAGCTTTTAGGAAGATTGTTAACCCCTTGAGATCTTCATAGTAATGAAGTAATTTTCCTCATTGGCCCCTTTTGTAGGCTATAAACTTTTCGCTTTTTCGTTATTGGGGCCATGTGACAGCATTATTTTTGCGGGATGAGATGCTTTTTCCAGTGTTACTATTTTGGGGTTGGTATCCCCTACTGTTGAAAATTTAGAACTTTTTTTTGAGGGCAGGAGTAAAAAATAGTCAATTCTGTACTGCATTTTTTCCTTTTTTTTGGTGTTCACCAATAGCCCAATAATCATGTTATCTTTATTCTATGGGTCGATATGATTACAGGGATACCATACATGAATATTTTTTCTTACGTTTTACTAAATTTGCCAAATAAAACCCTAATGTGGGAAATATCTATCATTTTTGCATTGCAGTCTTCCAAGTAGCATATCATTTTAACTTTTATGGCTACGGAGCTGGTTGATGGCTTGTTTTTTGCGAGACATGTTGTGCTCCGCAACAGTATCATTCTGGGGTACATAGGTTTTTTTGAACACTTTTTATTGCATTTTTTGTGGGATTCAAGAGGTAATAATAATAATTTTTGGCGGGTTTTTAACAGTATTTAACGGTATTTAACGAGTTCATCGTGCGGGTTCAATAATTATTTAGTTTTATTCTACGGGTGGTACGGACGCGTTGAAACTATATATGTGGGGTTTGTGTTATGATTTAGACTTTTTTTAGCGTTCTATGTCTCTTTATATATTATGGGGCCTATGGGCATTTTTAGTGATTTATTACTTTAGTTTTTATTAAAAAAATTTTTCTTTTACTTTTTTACTACTTCCACCATGGGACATGAACAAGCAATCTGATTGCTTGTTCATGATAATTCTCTGCAATACTGAGGTATTGCAGGGTATTAACAGTGTCAGAGATGCCATCTTTCAGGCACTGCCTTCAGCAATGATCGGCGCCCCCCGAAAATGGTTCGGGGGGGCGATCATAAGTGAAAGACCCCCCCAAAGGGATGTTAGATGCCACGGTCGCACTGACCGCGGCATTTAACGGGTTAAACACCTGCAATCGGAGCTCACTCCGACCGCGGGTGTTACACTGTTACACGTGTTTCCCGATGCCGGTTCGGCTCATAATAATAATAATAATATATTTAATAATTTTTACTTTCCGTGGACATTTTTTTTCAGTTTCTAATTTTGGTGTCTTTATCTTTATTTTTTTTAAGGTTTTATTTTACTCTTTATAAGCCATAACGCCTACCTTTGTGTTTTTGTAAACTAAATACCTTAGCTTTCTCGTTCATTGCCTGCTTTACAGTACTAGTTAAACACATTGGCACTCATTTACTGTGGACGTGATTCCGTCGGGTTTTCCTGAATATTTCTGATTTGCGCAGTTTTGTGCTGTTTTGCCCCAGTTTTTTGGCACACACGATTGGATTGTGGCGCATCGGCGCAGTCTTTCACGCGACAAAAATCGGGGGCGTGGCCGTCGGACAACCCAACGGATTTGGAAAAACGTCAGAATTTAAAAAACTATTTGTGTCGCAAGACACGCACTCACATGCACCGTGAAGAAGAAGGTGAACTCCGGTGAACCTCGGTGCAGCAGCGACACCTACTGGATATTGGGTGCACGACCTTAGTGAATCCCGGCAGACCCAAATCTTTGTCGGACAACACGTAGTGGGGTCGCGACTGGACTGGGTAAGTAAATGTGCCCCATTGTTTTTTTTTCCTGATTTTATTGTGATTATTTACATAAAGCATATGATTTTCACAGGAACTTTTTAGATTTTTTTATTGAAAACATCAAATTTATTTTTGGTGCTTTTATTTTTTAAAACGTAGACCCAGTTTATGCTGTAAAGGTCCTCCCTTAGCTTTTGAAAATTTGACTTTCTAAAGTACTGAGTTCCTGTTGCCCCTCTTCTGAAAGACAAAGGGCTTATTTACTAAGGGTCCGCGGATCGCACTTTTGTCGGATTTTGGAAATTTTCCGAATTTGCGCCACTGTCACATCTATTTAGTGTCGCACATGATCGGTTTTTGACACAGCGGTTTTTCATGCAACAGAAATCGAGTACGGGCCGTTGGACAATACCTGAGCTTGGGATTTAATATTCAAATTGTGTCGTAACCAAAGCACTTACTTACACCTGGAAGAAGATGGTGAACTCCGGCGGACATTAGCGGGGAAGCGACAGATGCAGGAAATCAGGCGCACGATCTTTGTGAATTGTGGTACAGTGCATTGTCGTTGGAAAATGCACTTCGGGGTAATGCAGCCGGGTAAGTAAATGTGCCCCATAATGAAGAATAAGTCAAAGTAAATGAAGTTGTGGTAACTTACTTAGTTGATCCTCAACCTGTAATTTGGTGAAGATAAGGTCAAGAATTCCCACGTCTTTTGTTGGGTCTTGTACCAATCGTGACAGGCAATTATCTTTACTTATTGCCAAAACCTTCTGCCTTTGTAGGACCTACACCTTTCTACCCCCAGTCTTTATCAGGGTAGTTAAATTCCCCATAATAAAGTACTTTAAAGTGTTTTGAGGTCGCATCTATTTGACTTATCAGAAGTTCTTCTGCTGCCTCAATTATATTTGGATCTTTATAACAAACCTCTAGTAATATTTCAAAAGGATAGCAGACAAAAAAGAGGGAGACAAAAAGCGCACATAGGATAGTAGGATCTGTCAAATTAAAGTGGATAAAGAATGCGTATAAAACTGCTTAGCTTTTAGGGTTGTACAAATTAAGGAACAACTCTATATGGGGTTTTATATATAACAGGAGGGTGCTGCCTTAATCTTCAAATCTCAGGTAGCATTATCCTTACTTCTCCAGATTAATAGACATGTGCATGTATTAATAGACATGTTTAAAGAAAAAATGGTGCCCACCGCCTGGGTCATCTTATTAAAAGTTAATTTTATTTTAAATCCAATGAAAGACGAAGATAGCCGGAGCACATATATGTAAAATCCAAAATCACTTTATTGAGTATCCATTAAAAAGCACACAACTTGTGCATGAACGGTGCAGGTTATAAAGGCAAAAAAACCTACGCGTTTCAGCTCGCTACAGGGCCTTAGTCATGGTATGTATAACAAAGTTAAAAGCAGCACTTTAAACACTGTTGTACACCTGAACATCAAGGGCTTCTAACGCCAAATCCGATAACATCAACGCAATCAAGTCTGTTTTTTATATATATTGTTAAATACAAAATATAGAACGTAGAGCATATATAAAGAATATTATGTGCATATAGGTTGTTAATAAATATATGTTAAATCATTTTTGGAATTCATGCCGTGGGGATACCTGGAGTTCAGGGCAAGAATCCAGAAGACCTCCCTTCTTAGTGGTTGATTAACATGTTCGATACCAAAGAAGGAAAAACTGGAGAGATTTTTATTGTGCATTTCTATAAAGTGTTTAGCGGCTCCTAAAGCATTGGAGTCGCCGTTTTTAATGCTTGTAAGATGTTGTGCTATCCTTGTTTTTCATTTCTGTATTGTGCAGCCAACATAAATAGCAGAGCAACATGTGCACACCACATATTGCGTATCGCAGTTAATGAAAGATTTTATCCTCCTGCTTGTGTCGTTATCAATTTTAAATTCTAGCGTTCTGTTGGCTGCATAAACACACACGTTACACCTGTTGCCTCCACACTTGAAAAAGCCTGTCATAGATAACCAACTACGAGGGTTAACACTGGTGTTGAAAACACTGGGTGATAGAATATTACCAAGGGTTTTACCGCGTTTAGCAACGCTCCTATGGCCATCTTTCATAATCTCACACAATATATTGTCTTGATTGAGTATAGGGACATATTTTCGAATAATATTTTTAATTGTATTGAATGTTGCACTGTAAGGGGTGCTGAAAGTAGGTATATATGTAGTTGTTTGATCAGATCTCTCTAGTAATTTTTTTCTATTTATTTTTTCGGCTTTTTCTCTTGCATTTTTTAACATAGATGGAGAGTATCCCCTCTTCCTAAGTTTACTTTCAATATTGGATGACTGTGCATGAAATTCCACATCGTTAGAGCAAATGCGTCTCGCTTGTAGAAATTCACCGTATGGGATCGCATGTACAGTATGTGGGGGATGGCAACTGGATGCAGACAAAATAGAGTTGCCTGCTAGAGGTTTGGAAAACACGGTAGTAATGACAGTTTCGCCATCAAGTGTGCCTTTTAAGTCAATATCCAGAAAGTGTATATTGATAGACGGTTGTTCAGATGTAAATTTTAAATTGATATCGTTATTATTGATATATGCAACAAACTCCGAAAATAGTTCTGCCTCCCCATGCCATACCATCAGTATGTCATCCACATACCTGCCATAAAAAATGATATTCTGTAAAAAAGGATTATATGTGGAAAAAATAGTTTTTTCTTCCCACCAAGCCACAAATAATATGGCTAATGATGGGGAAAATTTTGAGCCCATCGGGGCACCGCAAACTTGTAAAAAATATTCACCATTAAACATGAAAAAATTATTGTTCAGTAAATATTCAACACAAGATATTAGAAAAATTTTTAAATCTGAATCAAATTGACTATATTTATGTACCAAAAAGAAAGGACTTTTCCCATTTAAATTCATCAAAAATCTGCAACACATCTGAACTATCCTTAAGAAAACCTGGTCTTCTGACCACAAGTTGCTGTAGGTGTGAATCCCAATCCCATTGAGAGACCCAATGCCTAAGATGATTGGTCGGAGTGGGGGAGGAAAGACATTTTTGTGAGTTTTGGGAAGGCCGTGAAATATGGGCATACTCGGATTCTCGATAACTAAATGTTTAGCAGTTTTGACATCCAATACCCCTAAGGATAAACCCTCATTAATCAGTTGATTTATAGTGCATGTGGCAGAGGGCGTAGGATCTGAAAAAAGTTTGACATATGTGTTAGAATCATATAAAATGTCCCTCGCCAATTGCACATATAAATCGGAATCCATCACAACAACTGATCCTCCTTTATGCGATTTTCGGACTATAAGGTAAGTGTTTTTCTTAAGTGTGTGCATAGCTTTGAATTGTGCATCATTAAGGTTGCATTTGTTGGTGCATCTTACAGGCTGAATTGTTTTGTTCAAAATATGTATCTCCTTTTCCACTAATGTTTGAAACACATCAAGCGCAGGTACTCTAGATTTTATCGGATAAAAATCATTGTTAGTCATGGCATATTTCACATTAGAAATGTCAACAGTTGGAACGTCTTTGAATTCACTGAGCTCATGTAGATCCAAAATGGCATTCTGTTCGTGGAACAAGAGGTCAGTGAATTCATTATCTACCTGAGATACAGAAGAAACATTAAATGTAGAATCATCAGAGACCTCAATAGAAGAATTATCAACAAAAATATGTCTTTTCACAGTAAGTGACCTAACAAAACGATTAACGTCCAGGAGAGTCTGAAAGATATCAAAATTCTGGGATGGAACGTAATTCAGGCCTTTGGCTAAAACAGATAGCTGATCCTCAGATAGAATTGTGGGGGACAACACAATGACATTATCTGGTGATCCTGATTCAGTATGGACATCTATTTTTTGCTTTTGCGTGTTGAATACCACTTTTCTATTCCCTCCCCGTCTGTTTCGCTTGCTCCGTTTTTTGACGGGTTATTTGGGAGAGATTTGCTTTTGGTATATCTTTTTTTGTTTCCCGATACATTTTTATTTCTGTTATCAACATTGTTAGATTGTGTATCAGATGTTTCACATTCCAAAGAAGAAGTAAAATTTACTTTCCTTTGCGTATCTGAGACATCTGAGGTATGTGAATCGTATCTTCTTTTCAGGATGGACTTGATATTTTTATAATTCTTGGGGCGGTACATTTTCCAATCATAGATTTGATTTTTGGCATAGTCCTCCACATCCCTTTCATATTTCCTTTTTTTCATTGTTGTTATATATTCTTCTATATTATATCTAATTGTATATATTCCGTATCATTTGTGAACAGAGTTAGTTGTTCCTCTACAGCTGTTTTTTAGATCTGTTAGTTTTTTCTCTTCATAAGAAACAATGAGCTGCATTAATTCTTTAGAACATTTGGATAGGATGTCGTTCCATTTTTGCTGAAATTCCTCACAGAAGATTGTGGTGGGAGATTTATAAATTCTTAAACCTCTGGGGATGAGGTCCTTTTCAAGGTAGGTTCTAAGGGTATTATGATCCCACGAAACCTGACGTTTGCTTAGACCAGCCAAGGGAATATGAGTGTGTTTTTTACCTCTAATTTTATTTTAGTTGTCCCGAAGAAACAACGCATTTCGTGACTCAAGGGACCCTTCTCAAGTTTTTATAGAGACCAAAAAACAGCAAACAATGAATATAAATGGCAATGAAATGGAAAACATAACTCAATAAATTATTTGATGCCAAAAATTTTAAAAGAATAAATAAGTAGTTAGAGTAAGCAGGAGATTAAAGGAAAAGATTTGGAGATGCTTATTATATAACATATTATAATAATTATATATGTATAATGATCTACAGTACTTAAAATAGTTGGATTCCAAAATTGTCAGAATGGAAAGTTGGAGATAATAATTAATGCAACAATTAGATATTGGGTTTTGATTCCTAAATACAGCAAAAATGGCAAAAACATACAAGGGAATTATTAAAATGAATACATAAATAAGTAAATACATAAATAAATGGATCAATCTGAGGATTTAGTTTATATCACCAGACTGTGTGAACAAGTATTGTTTGAATAATTAATATAATTGATAACTTCTCTATCTATGACCGAGTGTGGGCCTGGACCCATATCTCCTCTGAACTTACAATTGCATCAGCAAAATAAAAAAGTTGAATCTATGCCAGAAGAGTCCAACGGCTAGATAGAACAAAGAGAACCCTACTTATTAAAGCATACTTAACCCCTTCCCGACATTTGACGTAATAGTACTGCATCGCGGGAGGTGCGTTCCCGCAAAATGCAGTACTATTACGTCAAGCTTCTGGCCCCGGCTCCTGAACGGAGCCGGGGCCAGAAGCTGCGGGTGTCGGCTATATGTTATAGCTGACACCCGCCTCTAACACCCGCGATCGGAGATTTCTCCGATCGCGGGTGTTAACCCCTAACACGCCGCGGTCGCGCTGACCGCGGCGTGTTAGAGGCATTTAAAGCTATTTAAATGTGAATCGGACCCCCCCGCGGCGCTTACCGGGGGGGTCCGCTCCTCCGATCGCAGCCCCGGGACTGCCGGTGCCCGGGGCTGCGCGATCCTCCTCTCGGTGCCGGGTCCCTGCCTCCTGGCAGGACCCGGCTGTAAGACACTGGGCATGCGCAGCATGCTCAGTGTCTTACATTACACAGTGCAATACATCTGTATTGCACTGTGTAACCTGTAAAATAGCTTGAACAAGTGATCAGAAGATCACTTGTTCAAGCTAAGATGTCAGTCACTGTAAAAAAAGTAAAAATAAATAAATAAAGGTTTTTTACAGTAAAAATAAATAATAAAAGAAAGTGAAAGTCCCCCCAAACACCACATTTCCCTTTACACAAGTAATAAAGTATAAAAAACACTAAATCACGAAAAAACCCCACTTATTTGGTATCACCGCGTCCGTAACACTCTGTACAATAAATCCTAATCATAATTGGACCCGCTCGGTGAACGTGGTAAAAAAAAAAAACCAAAAACTTGCCAAAAATTAAAACTTTTTATCAAATTGCTTTACAAAAAATGTTCTAAAAAGTGATCCGAAAAAGTTACAAGCACCAAAAATGATACCGATAAAAAGAGCAACTTGTCACGCAAAAAATAAGCTTACAACCAGCTCCGTAAACCAAAAAATACTATAATTATGCCACTAGAAAAATGGCAATACTAAAACAAATGCAATTTTTTCTATTCTAGTTTTCCTTCAATAAAATTGGACAAATAAAAATAAAACTATATAAATGAGGTATCACCGTAATCGTAGTGATCCGTAGAATAAAGATAATATATTATTGTTATGCTACAGTGAACAACCCCCCAAAAAAATGCTAAAAATCCAAAACAAGAATTGATTATTTTATTTTCCTCCACACGTAAAAAGTTAATAAAATTTCTTCAATAAGCTAAAAACCCACTAAAATTAAGTTTTTTTTTACAGTGCATCTCGTCTCGCAAAAAATAAGCCCTTATTTGTCTAAATTGCTTAAAAAATAAATAAAGATTGTATAGCCTATTCTCAACGAGCGTTGTTATAGAACGGTGCGGCAGGTAGTGACTTTCCAACACCGGTCAGGGTAAGACGGCGGCTGTTCACTGATCGGGGTAAGACGGCGGCTGTTCCTGACAGCCATCCATCCTGCCCCATGGACCAGAAGGGTTACGTCCCCCCCACACACCCCCAGTTTATTATCGCTGCTACTGGCTCATCAATTCAGACGAGCCGATAGCAGCGAATTTACTTATGACGTCAGTAATACCGGTCACCATGTCTGTAGACACGGTGATCGGGGCAGGGTGGCGGCTGTTCCTGACAGCCACCAATTTTGCCTTGCGGTCCAGAGGGGTTTTGTTGCCCCCCTCTGTCCATGTTTGCCGCTATTTGCTGGTCGATTTGGTCCAGCCAAAAGCAGCAATATTCGTCACAATGGGCATCGCTAGGGTGAATAAAAGCAACACTTGGTGATAATTTCCCTACTAAAACGAAGATTTGGTACAAAAGTGCTGGCTGTGCACATTGTACTGATTACGCTGTACAACTCTTACGAGCTGTTCCAATGTGCAGGTCCTGCCGTATAATTTCTCCGTTTTCAAGAGGAAGATATTAGGAAACTAATATTGGGACAAGAAGGACGGGGCCCCAGTACCTCTGGTTTAGATGTTCCTGTGTTTTGCCAGGACAGCATTTTCCCGGTGAATTCTGCTGCTTCTAATGGTAGGACTCAATAAAGAGTCTGTTCCAAAAGAGGAGTTAGGATGGACACTACATACTACTAAGAGACCTGCGACACCTCCAAGTGTGACAGAAGTTTAGTTGGTCCCTTGGTATATTCTACCTCCTTATACGCAACACATTCACAATTCACGCCCAAGCTGTTGTGAATTAATTTCGGTAAAATGAATAATTGTAACAACTGTTATGTCCCGTTGCTCCCTATACCCCTCCATTATTTCATAAGGGGCGCCACATAGCGGGCACTGAACTTTCCAGAAATAATTGCAATTTCCATCTTGGACTCCATTGCACATCATATTTGGAAACCACCTATATGTTCAAAATGCTCATTACACTACATTACACTACACCACATATTACACCTTGCTATATTCCCCAAGGGGTGTCCATTCAACAATTAGGGTCACTTTTCGGGTTTTCCTCTGTTTTGGTACCACTACATCTCTCCAAATGTATCCTGACACATGTGAAGGATTTCTTACAAATTTGGCCTCTAAAAGACAAACATCCCTCTTTTCCTCTACTGTGCGCCCATAAAGCATTTTATATGCACATGTGGGGTACTTCTACACTTGGGAGAAATAGGTTTACACCTTTTTTGGGGTTATTTAATATATTATCTCTTGTGGCTTACATAAATTAGGGGTAAAGTGACATTTATAGGAAAATTTTCACCTTTTTAATGATTCGGGCCTAATTGGATCATTCACCTGTAGGGGCAAATACATATATTACACATTGCAAAATTCTCTAAGGGGTGTGCATTCAAAGATTAGGGTCACTTTTCGGATTCTTATCTGTTTTATACCACTAGGGTTCTCCAAATGCATGTCAAACATTTCTGTCAAATTTGGCTTCTAAAAGGCAAACATCCCCCTTTCCTTTTACTGTGCGCCCATACAACATTTTATATACACATGTGGGGTACTTCTACACTCGAGAGAAATAGGTTTACACATTTTGAGGGGTTATTACATTTTTTTATCCCTTGTGGCTATATAAAATTAGGAGTAAAATGACCTTTATAAGAAAATGTTCACCTTTTATCTATTTAAGTCCTAATTAAATCAAACATCTTTACGGACAAATACACATATTACACCTTGCTAAATTCTCTAAGGGATGTGCTTTCCAAAATGGTGACACTTGTTGGGGTTCCGCTCTGTTTTGGTACCGCTATGGCTCTCTAAATGCATCCTGACACATGTAAAGGATGTCTGTCAAATTTGGCTTCTAAAAGGCCAACGCCCCTCTTTCCCTTCTGAGCTTCACTGCGTACCCATACAACATTTTATTTGCATGTGTGGGGCAATTTTATACTCGGGAGAAATGCTAGTACACATTTTTTTGGGTTGTTTCATCTTTAATGCCTTATGGGATACAAAAATTAGCCGTAAAAGTGACTTTTTTGGGAAAATGTTCACCTTTTTCCTTTTAGGGACCTAATTGAAGCAAACACCTGTAGGGGAAAATACACATATTACACCTTGCTAAATTCTCCAAAGGGTGCACTTTCCAAAATGGTGACACTTGTTGGGGTTCCCCTCTGTTTTGGTACCACTAGGGCTCTCCAAATGCATCCTGACACATGTAAAGGATGATTGTCAAATCTGGCTTCTAAAAGGCCAAAGCCCCACTTTCCCTTCTGAGCCCTACTGTGCACCCATACAACACTTTATATGCAAAAGTGGTGCAGTTCTGTGCTTAGGAGAAATAGTTTTACACATTTATGGGGTTGTTTCATCTTTTATCCCTTGTGGCTTACAAAAATTTGGGGTAAAAGTGACTTTTTTGAGAAAATTTTCACCTTTTTTCCCTTTTGGGGCCTAATTGAATCAAACACCTATTGGGGAAAATACACAAATTACACGTTGCTAAACTCTCCAAGGGGTGTACTTTCCAAAATGGTGTCTCATGTTGGGGCTTTCCTCTGTTTTGGTACCACTATGGCTCTCCAAATGCATCCTGACACATGTAAACTTTTTCAGCCATATTTGCCCTGCAAAAACGAAACAACGCTCTTTCCATTCCAAGTGCCCCCCTGTGCCCGTACAGCAGGGTACAGTGACAAAATGAATATTGGCATACTCAAGAGGAATTGCCCTCAACATTGTAAAATGCATTTTCCTTTTTAACCCATTGTGAAGGTGCAAATTTTAGTGTTAAATGAATCTATAGTAAGATAAAATTACATTTCTCTAATTTCACTTTCATTTATCTTTCACGCTCATGAAACGCTCAAAGGGTTAACAAAATTCCCAAAGGTTGTTTTGAATATTTTGAGGGGTGTAGTTTCTAAAATGGTGTCATTTGTGGGGGGTTTCTGTCATGTGGGCCTTATAAAGTCACTTCTAACTAAATTGACCCTCCAAAAGTAGGTTTTGATGATTTTCGTAAAAATCTGAAAAATTGCACCTAAAGTTATAAGCCTCCTAACATCCTAAAAAAAGGAAAAGATGTTTGAAAAATGATGCCAAGTTAAAGCAGACATATGGAAAATGTTAGTTATCAAGTTATTTTAGTGCTATGACCAACTTTCCAAAAAGTAGAAAATTTTGAATTTGGAAAACATTGTTTTTTTCAAAATTTTTGCCAAATTTCCATTTATTTCATAAATAAATACTAAATATATTTATTAAATTTCTCAACCAGCATGAAGTACAATATGTCACGAAAAAACAATCTCAAAATCAACTGGATATGTTAAAGCGTTTCAAAGTTATAACCACTTAAATAGACACATGTCAGATTTTAAAAAATGGTCCGTGTCATGAAGGTGAAAAGTGGCTTCAGCGTTAAGGGGTTAATCATATATTAAAAAAATGGTGCTACCTTACAAAAAGGGTCCTTATCTACTTGGGATAAAAGCTTACCGCATGGATAAGGGACAGTCCTTTATATTCACAAGCTGGAGGATGGCGTGTGCTCGATCACCTTCCATTATATTTAAATTCTACTACAAAAATATGTAGTCTGGCTGGAGTGATACCTAAGAAATTCCACTAGTGTTTTATTAAGTTTGGAAAATATAGTTTGGAAACTGACTTTTCATTGGCTTAGCTTAGCTGTTCTGTGTTCTACTCAAACATTCTGCACAATAAAGGAATTGAAAGAAATTGGACAGGTTCTAATTAGGGATCCGGAGACTTATGCAATATTGGGAGTGTTAATACTAGATTCCATCAGATATATACTCACCCATACACCAATAAGAATTAGAACAACAACATCATAATGTATAAAAGATACATAGATGACCTCCTAATCATCTAGGATGGATCTATAGATGAAGCCACTGACTTCATTGCTAGTCTAAATACTAATTATTGGGGATTATTTTTCACCCAAAATATATGTAAAACAATTATGGAGTTCCTAGATTTAGTTCTCACAATAGAAGAATGTAACATCAAGAGAAAAACGCATTTCAAAAGAGGATAGTAACAACTATCTACATTATAACAGTGCCCATTACAGCAAATTCTATTAAAAAATGTCACTTTCAGTCAATTTAGTTGGATATGAAAAAAACTGTACTGACACTAATGACTTCAAAATTCAAAGCCAGGTTCTTAAAGACCATTTTCATAAGAAGAGTTTTCCGAACCAATTGGAGGATTTAGCTTACATCAGAGTCTCTGAGAAAGAGATTTAATTTACAAAAAAGAAAAGCTTCAGCACTCTCTTTATTACTACCTACTACTTTACATGTGGAGTGAAAATCATACTCCATCGCATTAGCCACTTTAAAATTAATGCAACAGGTGGAAAGCTGCAAATCAAAACTAGAATGAATTGCTCCATAGAATTTGTCATTTACCTACTGGAGGGCCCATGTGGCCTCCAATATGTGGGACGAACCATCCAAAGTTTAAAGTCCAGAATGAATGGTCACTACAGTAAAACAAAAAATTATTTCTCAGTGTTTAATGTAGTCCCTATAGAACATATTACAAAACACATTAATGGCCATTTTAATTTCCTAATGAAGTAGAGAGATCTTTTGGATATTTAAGATAAACTGTCTTATCCCCCATGGCTTCCTTTTTTTATGTATCCACTACTGTATGTATTCATTCATTCGATAAAGGCAGAAGATTTATCAAAATACTCTTATATTCATTTTCAATTGATTTTCAGTTCTTTGATATATAGATAACTGTATAACGGGAAGACATAAATAAGTTAAGTTGATATCAAATAACCTACGAACATTTAACCTGTTAGTATTGAATAATTAGTCTTTTACTGTCCCCACAATGTATTTTACTTCTCATAAATAAGGTTCAAAACTGAATTACTTTCCATTAGTTTCTTTTTTTGAGATTAACATCTAAGCTTACAAGCATTGCATTACATACTTCCCAACACTTCAGATCTAATCAAGTACGTCTCTACCTCTTCTATGGAGTTTTGTGTTGCTCTTACATACAGCGCCATGTTTCTTGTGGACAAACAGTGCGCATGTGCTGCTCAGCACATCAAATGTGCACCATCCTCCACCTGATAAATATGGCTTACAAGTGATATTGAAGCCCTATATACGAGCATTCCTCATGCCCTAGTACCCATAGCTCTGTCCCACCATTTAGACAAATATTCTGAATATACCACTGACCTTAAACAATACATACTACAGGTTACACATCTTTTACTTACCTCCAACTACTTTCAATATGATGGGAGTTATTATTTACAAAAGTCCGGTGCAGCGATGGGGGCTAAATTTTCCCCATCGCTCGCCAATCTTTTTGTTGCCTGGTGGGAGGAGATCTATCTGTTTACCGACCTCAACCCGTTTATGATGCAGGTAGTCCGTTACGGCCGCTTCATAGATGACATCATCATTATTTGGAATTCTAGTGAGGCGTCCGTAACGGACTTCATCTTTTATTTGAATAATAACCCTCTAAATTTATTTTTTACATACCATTGGCACCCTACTCATGTCACCTTCTTAGATTTGGATTTGACCTCTGACATCATATCATGCACGGTCCAAACCTCCACATACCGTAAGGAGACCGCCAGGAATACCATCCTACACGGTACGTCCTGCCACCCTACCCATACCATCAAGGGGGTTCCCGTTGGGGAAATGCTTAGAGCGAAACGCAACTGCTCTACGGAAGCAACATACAAAAAAGAAATTTCACATATAAATAATAGACTTTCTGCCCGAGGGTACCCCACTTGGAAATTACATAGGGCGGCTACTATCAGTGCCAACAGGTCAAGATCTGATCTCTTGTCTTCCAATAACATTAAGACTAAAAAAAGCTGTTTCCCTAACAAACTAACATTTGTTACTACTTACAGTATGGAATATCATAAAATTCAGAATATGATTAAGAAATACCTGCCTATGTTAGCACAGGATGATGAACTACGCACCTTAATATCCCAAGGTTGTAACTTTTCCACTAAAAAAGCTCCCACCCTGGCCAGCATGTTGTCACCTAGCATGGTTAATACTGGTATCACCATACAGCCATCCACATGGTTATCAGCTAGAGGTTTTTTCCGATGTGGTGCAAATGTTTGCAAATGCTGCACCTATGCACAGCCTATCAAAACTGTCATCAGCAATATAGATAATACAGAACATCCTATCAGGGAATTCATCAATTGTAATACTAAAAATGTAGTATATTGCATAAACTGCACCTTTTGTGACTTGACCTATGTAGGATGCACTAGCCACACTTTAAAAGAAAGAATACGAGAACACCTTAACGGAGTTAATCCTGATGTGAGAAACCCTTCCAATGCGGCGAAACACTTCATTTATAGACATCAAGGAGATCTCAGTGGTTTTTCTTTTAGTGGCATTGAAAGGGTCAAACCAGATAGAAGGGGAGGTAACCTGAGAAGGAAACTTTTGAATCGTGAGGGCTTCTGGATACTAATGAAAGATAGCATTGTCCCGAAAGGTCTTAATGTTAGAAATGATTTGATTTTAAACTATTGATGTTCACTTTGTTGTTTTTATATGTATTTTTGTATTTTTGTATACTTAATTCTATTGGTAGGTTCGGACTGACAGATTGCACAACACCTGTGGGGCTATTTTAGCTTCCGGTCATTAGGGTATATCAGTCAGAGTCCGAATCACCATTATATCTATGACTAAGGACCTAATGGTCTGAAACGCGTAAGATGTAATCTGTGTACAGCACCTTTACTTTGTACCTGCCGATATGTGTATTGTCCTCATCTTGGATCAATAAAACTACTGAAGAATTTTAAACGGACCCAGTGAGTGCCGATCTACCTTCTTTGTTTTTCTTCCTATTGCCTGCTACAAGAGTGGAGACTCTCTTTGGATTGAGCACCTGGTGGTGAGCGAGCCTGAAATTTTCCTCTGTTCCCGTTGTTGCATATTGTCTACAGGTGATACGCCCCACATCCTGTCCGTCTACTTCAGTCATATCATATCCAAGTAAGATATTATGGACAATACTACCATGATCTCCCAAGATGGTGTACATGCACTACAAGATTTTATTGACTCTTCTCAAAGACACACCCTATTGGATGATATCTTTAACACCTCTACAGGAGACACGGCACGTAACATGGACTTACAAAAAACATTTTGGGAATTGGAAAAACTACTTACTAAAGAAACCCGCATCTGGTGGGATTCCTCCACGTTACAACAATACAAAGACAAGGATATGATTCCACGTGGCCTTCGGTTAAAAAAGATACCTACAACCATTTATTCCGAGGATTTTGTCAACACTTGGAACTCTATCCTTTCAACATGCTCTTTTCATCTTATGGATCTGATCCTCAAACAAGAAAAAATAGCATTGGATGCAGTACGCACAGAAATTCAACAAGTACAAAAGAACTTACAAGTACACCTTTCTAACAAAGATTTTAAAGACCTGGACAGCAAACTAAAAAATCGCATCATGGAACTGGAGAACTCCATTGCCAGCACTAAAAAAGGCAAGTTCCAACGGGACCTCCTGGATTACCAGACGAACACAGTATACGAGTGGGGAAGAAGAGAACGTTATACTCCCAGGTCCATTCTGAAAAAAAGGCAACAAAATCTGTCCAACAAAGAAGTTAAAAAATCGGTAAATTTCAGCTCCACAGAGGCTGAAAGCTCAGAATACTTATCTGATGAATCTCTAGGATCAGAGATGGGAGCTATACCTAAGTCTACTCAAAATACATATTACAAAAAGCCAAAACGTGTAAATAAATCAAAAAACGGGGAAGGAGAGGAAGGAGAAAGCGTGGCACGTCAGTATCCCAAGCGATCGCAGAAACCGCAGAAGAACAAGTAAGCGTCTTTAATCTGTCTTCATATATTGTTTCAAATGCTGAATTATCCTTACTCTCCAAAGGCTTAAGTTTTGCCCCCACTTACCATTTTGATTTGTACAAAACCATTTTGGATGTGAATCGATTTGTCAGATCCCTTACAGTCAAAAAACATTTTTTCAATTCAAATACAAATGACCAAGAAATGGATGACTCTAAGGACATTATGATCTTAAAGGACAGAGATGTTACCCTTGATTTTCCTTCCATACAGGATGTAGTGGTTTATGACAGTTTATTGGATTTGTCTTGTTTGAGTCAAAATGTAGAAAACAACTCTATAAATTCTGCTGAAAACTTTACGGTTAATAACCCTTACTTCTACCCTGTTAATTCTAAACCACCTATTTTAGACAAATTTCAGGAGGTAATACAAACAGAACTTATAGAGTTGCATACACACACTGACCATAAGTCCACTTGTAATCTGACACCTAAAGAAAAAAACGCTATTAATACATTAAGATCCAATTCAGACCTGTTGATACGTAAAGCGGACAAAGGTGGGGCCATTGTGCTGCTAGATTGCGGTCTATATGATAAAATGACCAGAATACTACTGGGAGATGCTACCAACTATATTCCTCTTAGCCGCAACCCGACTGCACAATTCAGTTCCCTTCTGTATCACCTCATTTTAGAGGGAGTTTCATTGGGCATATTGACACAGAAAGAAGCAGAGTATCTTATGGTATCTGATCCCACCATTCCAATATACCACACTGTTCCCAAATTGCATAAAAATAGGTTCCCTCCACCGATGCGCCCAATTGTAGCGGGCATCGGATCTTTATTTGAACCTCTTGGAGCCTGGTTAGATTCCTTACTCCAGCCTTTAGTCACTAGATGTTATGGTTACCTTAGGGACAGTAAACATGTTTTGTCTATATTAGAAAATGTCACATGGAGTTCCGACTACTCATGGCTTACAAGTGATATTGAAGCCCTATATACGAGCATTCCTCATGCCCTAGTACCCATAGCTCTGTCCCACCATTTAGACAAATATTCTGAATATACCACTGACCTTAAACAATACATACTACAGGTTACACATCTTTTACTTACCTCCAACTACTTTCAATATGATGGGAGTTATTATTTACAAAAGTCCGGTGCAGCGATGGGGGCTAAATTTTCCCCATCGCTCGCCAATCTTTTTGTTGCCTGGTGGGAGGAGATCTATCTGTTTACCGACCTCAACCCGTTTATGATGCAGGTAGTCCGTTACGGCCGCTTCATAGATGACATCATCATTATTTGGAATTCTAGTGAGGCGTCCGTAACGGACTTCATCTTTTATTTGAATAATAACCCTCTAAATTTATTTTTTACATACCATTGGCACCCTACTCATGTCACCTTCTTAGATTTGGATTTGACCTCTGACATCATATCATGCACGGTCCAAACCTCCACATACCGTAAGGAGACCGCCAGGAATACCATCCTACACGGTACGTCCTGCCACCCTACCCATACCATCAAGGGGGTTCCCGTTGGGGAAATGCTTAGAGCGAAACGCAACTGCTCTACGGAAGCAACATACAAAAAAGAAATTTCACATATAAATAATAGACTTTCTGCCCGAGGGTACCCCACTTGGAAATTACATAGGGCGGCTACTATCAGTGCCAACAGGTCAAGATCTGATCTCTTGTCTTCCAATAACATTAAGACTAAAAAAAGCTGTTTCCCTAACAAACTAACATTTGTTACTACTTACAGTATGGAATATCATAAAATTCAGAATATGATTAAGAAATACCTGCCTATGTTAGCACAGGATGATGAACTACGCACCTTAATATCCCAAGGTTGTAACTTTTCCACTAAAAAAGCTCCCACCCTGGCCAGCATGTTGTCACCTAGCATGGTTAATACTGGTATCACCATACAGCCATCCACATGGTTATCAGCTAGAGGTTTTTTCCGATGTGGTGCAAATGTTTGCAAATGCTGCACCTATGCACAGCCTATCAAAACTGTCATCAGCAATATAGATAATACAGAACATCCTATCAGGGAATTCATCAATTGTAATACTAAAAATGTAGTATATTGCATAAACTGCACCTTTTGTGACTTGACCTATGTAGGATGCACTAGCCGCACTTTAAAAGAAAGAATACGAGAACACCTTAACGGAGTTAATCCTGATGTGAGAAACCCTTCCAATGCGGCGAAACACTTCATTTATAGACATCAAGGAGATCTCAGTGGTTTTTCTTTTAGTGGCATTGAAAGGGTCAAACCAGATAGAAGGGGAGGTAACCTGAGAAGGAAACTTTTGAATCGTGAGGGCTTCTGGATACTAATGAAAGATAGCATTGTCCCGAAAGGTCTTAATGTTAGAAATGATTTGATTTTAAACTATTGATGTTCACTTTGTTGTTTTTATATGTATTTTTGTATTTTTGTATACTTAATTCTATTGGTAGGTTCGGACTGACAGATTGCACAACACCTGTGGGGCTATTTTAGCTTCCGGTCATTAGGGTATATCAGTCAGAGTCCGAATCACCATTATATCTATGACTAAGGACCTAATGGTCTGAAACGCGTAAGATGTAATCTGTGTACAGCACCTTTACTTTGTACCTGCCGTTATGTGTATTGTCCTCATCTTGGATCAATAAAACTACTGAAGAATTTTAAACGGACCCAGTGAGTGCCGATCTACCTTCTTTGTTTTTCTTCCTATTGCCTGCTACAAGAGTGGAGACTCTCTTTGGATTGAGCACCTGGTGGTGAGCGAGCCTGAAATTTTCCTCTGTTCCCGTTGATAAATATAAAGCAGGGTCCTGTATCCATGCTGTAAGTGCTTATCTCAAGTAGATAAGAATGCTTTTTTAAAGGTTACACCAATTTTTTATATAAATTTTTAAAATCTGCCCTGTGTCACTATAAGTGGCAATAACTTTCAAATGCTTCAATATTTTCAGGTAATTTTGAGACTATTTTCTTGTCACAAAATTGTCATTGTACTTCAAAGTAGTGGAAAAATTAGGATGATATAGTTTGTGTTTAATTATGAAAAAAACTGAAAATTTGGCAAAAATTATGAAAAATTCTCAATCTTCAAAGTTCTGCATTTTTTTCTTTTTAAGCAGATAGTCATAGCACCCAAATAACTTCATAGCTAACACTGTCTGTTTTATGTTGGCATGGTTTTTCATACATCCTCATTTCTAGGAAGTTACGGGGCTTAGAATTGTGGGTGCACTTCTCACATTTTTATGTAAATTGCCAAAACCTGTATTTACTGAAACCTGTTCAGTTTTTAAGTGACTTGGAGAGGGTAAAACCCCATAAATTGTCCTAATATAGAAACTACACCCTTCAATTTACGCAAACCCAACTTTGAGAAGATTGTTAACCCTTTAGGAATTGTACAGGTGTTAAAACAAATGAAGGTAGAATTTACAATTTGTAATTTTTTTGTACAATACATTCTTTTGGCCCAAAAATGTTAAATTCACAATGGATTAAATGCCGAAAAAATCCAAATAGTTTGATACCCAATTTCTCTGGAGTATGCTGATACCACATATGTGTTTGTAAACTGCTGTATGGGCACACAACAGGGCATAGAAGGAAAAGAACGAAACGTCTAATATCACTTATCTAGGTATAAAATTAGTTTTTCTACATAAAGAAACACTCAACATTAACTACAAACATTTACTAAGTAAAATAAAAAAGGATTTAGAAAAATTCGACAAGTTCGAACTATCTTGGTTTGGGAGGATAGCCACAGTCAAAATGTGTATAATACCATCCATTCTGTATCTATTCCGCAACATTTTGTTTCAACCAATTAAAAAAGGCGGACTAGGCTGCCCCTCGGTAACACAATACAATAAGGCCAGCATACTAGACCAACTAAAACTCTTTTGGTCCTCTGACAACAAAAAACACTGGATCAATATAGAAAACAGTCAAGTTCCATCAAACGACATTAAAGCATATCTTTATAGCCTATCGATCTTCGCCTCACATCCCAAACCCCCACTAGCGACTATAGCCGCAATGGTCGATATATGGACAAACCTCTCCAAATCCCAGACCCTAAGCATAACCACACAAGATGTTCCGATCAACAGCTTGTCTGCAGGTATACATAATCTTGGCCCTATATCCTGGCTACCAAGAGACTCAAGATACCTGGGAGATATTATTATATCACAAAATGGGAAACTAAAAACAATAGAATCCCTAACTCAGGATATCCAAACCACAAGAATAAACTGGTTACAATATCACCAAATCAAAACAGCCCTCAATAAATCCCAATTCAACTTCAGCACAGAAAACACCGACATTACAAAATTTTTAATATCTTCAGACACCATACAAAAAGGATTGTCCACTTTCTATAAACTATTAATAGATACCCAATCAGAGGCTGTACAGTCACACCTGAATAAATGGTCTGACAAGCTGGATACTACACTACAATCAGTGAAAAACAATGGCAAATGGCATTCATAATTCCCCCTAAAGTATCCAGATGTATTAACCATTTAGAAAACACCATAAAAATAAGATTCAGCTGGTACTACACCCCACACAGGTTGTCCCGAATTTACCCAGACAACATCCAAACTTGCTGGCGCTGTCACAGCGATAACACAGATATGTTACACATATGGTGGCACTGTAACCATATAAATAAATTTTGGGAAGTTATTAATGCACTGCTGACTAAAATATGCATGTTCCCAA
This sequence comes from Engystomops pustulosus, assembly GCF_040894005.1. Lineage (NCBI taxonomy): Eukaryota > Metazoa > Chordata > Amphibia > Anura > Leptodactylidae > Engystomops > Engystomops pustulosus. Next base: position 114,757,220 of record NC_092416.1, on the reverse strand, counting down.
TTGAGCTATCAGTCCTTCAGGCTCTTTTCTTTATAGATTTGGAAGAATTTCCCCATACCCACCTAACAGTGATAACTCATGTACTTATCGCAGCCAAAATCAAAATTGCCAAATACTGGAAAGACCCTGCTCCACCGCCTCTAGCAGAAGTCATTAGCTCAATAAATGAAAATTGTCTATACGAAAAAACCATCGCCCACTGTCTACATACGATCCCTAAATTCTTTAACAACTGGGAAATATGGCTAAGCTCGTCATACAACACCATCAATGTATAACCATGCAATTTTTTTTTTTTTTTTATACAACCACTGCAATTCAATGCACATCCAAATTTGTCGCCAAGTTTATGTTCTCTTGGTTATGTGTTCTCTCTTTATGGTTCTCCGTTCTACTTTTTCTGTTTATTGATATTTCCTGTACTAACTTTGTATAATCATCGGAAACAATTTTTTTTATAATTGCAATTTATTGAACATGTATGTATCATCACTCCTGGAAAATCAATGAAAATTAATGTTCAAAAAAAAGAAGGAAAAGAACGCCATCCAGAGGAGATGTACATTGTCATATTTTACAGGCTATAAAATGTTTGCATTTTTTGTAATGTGGACATATGGGGACTTATTTTATCTGGTATGATAGTACATCATTTAGGGGTTTTAAATTGCTAATTGATGAGATTTTACTAACTCTTTCTTGGTGAGGAAAAGAAAATCATTAATTCTAGTTTAGAGTTTTTAACTTTTTTTTGGGCCGTACCATAAAAATAATTTATTTCTATTATCATCATGTTCTAAGAGGCTTAACATTTTTATTTGTTTGTATATGAAGTTGTCTAGGGCTTTTTTGTGGGACAAGCTGTACTTTTGATTTGTATTATTTTGGGGTAAATGTTACTTTTTTACTTTTCTTATGAAGTTGTATCTGAATATATCGTAATTTTTTTTGCTTTAAAAAACTTTTTAAATTTATCAATTTTAGTTTATGGTACAGGTTGTTACAGATGTGACTTATTTTTTTTTTTTATTTGGCCTTTATTATTTAAACTCTTTTACTTTGTCCCAGGGTGTGACATGAACAAGTGATCATTTGATCACTTGCTCTTTGTAATATACTGTAATACTAATGTATTGCAGCATATTACATAGTCAGCCTATGCTTTCTGCATAGGCTGACACGAGCACTGCTAGATCCTGCTGTAAGCATGATCTAGCAAGCATTTATTGTAGGCAGCCCTGTGGTCCTTCATCAGATTGCAGGACTTCCAGGGCAACGATCGGCACCTCCGTGTCTATGGGGTTAAACAGCTGGGATCGCGATTATAGCGATCCCAGCTGTTAGTGTGGGAGCCTGGCTGTCACATAGAAATGAGCTCCCGCATCGATTGCACGGGCTCTGTTACTGAGCCTGGGTGATCACCGAGAGGTAAGTGTACGTGGGGATGCCGAAACTGACACGCCAAGGAGTTAAGTATTCTTTAATAAGTAGGGTTTTATTTGTTAGGAAAATCTAGGATTTTCCCTTGTACCTTATATATTCGATTATAAGCCTAGTTTTTCAGCACAAAATTTGTGCTCAAAAGCCCTAACTCGGCTTATACTCGAGTCAACTAAAAACATAAAGACAAAACTCACCTTTCAGACGTCACCCATAGGTCCTCTTCTGTCTGAGACAGAAGAGGACCTATGGGGGACGTCGGAAAGATGAGTATAGTGTTATTTTTTTTTCCTACTACAGGGGCTGGGCAGGCTGTATGCAACAGGGGCTGGCAGACTATATACTGGGAGGCTGTAACCAATGCATTTCCCACCCTCGGCTTATACTCGAGTCAATAGGTTTTCCCAGTTTTTGTGTTGAAATTAGGGGTCTCGGCTTATACTCGGGTCGGCTTATACTCGAGTATATACGGTATGTTTTTGTCATTTTTGCTGTATTTATGGATCAAAACCCAATTTCAGCTATGTCTAATAGCTGTATTATTTGTTGGATTAATGAATATCTCCAATTTTGGAATCCAACTATTTTAACCCTTAACGCTGAAGCCACTTTTTTCAAATCAGATTTTTTCAAATCTGCCTTGTGTCACTATAAATGGTTATAACTTTGGAACGCTTCAACATATACAAGTAATTTTGAAATAGTTTTCGCGGAACACTTTGTACTTCATATTAGTTGAAAAAATGTTGTGGTATTTTTTGCATTTATTTATGAAAAGAACATATATGTGGTGTAAATTTTGAAAATGTTTGATTTTCGAAATTCAAAATGTTCTACTTTTTCAACACATAGTCTTAACAGCAAAAATACTTGATAACTGACATTAACTGAATGTCTACTTTATGTTAACTTGGTTTTTTATGCGTCCTCTCATTTTTTTAGGAGGTTATGGGGCTTTGAACTTTAGGTGCGATTTTTCACATTTTTATAAAAAATGATAAATCATGCTATTGAGGGACCTGCTCAGATTTCAAGTCACTTTGAGAGGCCTAAATAATAGTAAAAGCCCATAAATTATCCCATTGTAAAAACTACATCCCTGAACGTATGTAAAACAACATTTATGAAGTTTGTTAATCATTTAATTGTTTTACAGGGGTTAAAACAAAATTGTGTGCAATTTAGAAATTTCTATTTTTGGGCTAAATGAATGTGTTCTTCTAAAAATGTACAGAATCTCAATGGATTAAATACCAAAATGCTACACAGAGTTTGATACCCAATTTCTCCCGAGTATATCATTACCCCATATGTGGTGGTAATCTGCTGTCTGGCATCTTCATGCCATCCTCCGCATTTTACCAACAATATTCCCTACGGAGAGTTGATTAGACTGAGGAGGAACTGTATGGACGATGTTGATTTTGAGAGAGAAAAGTTTTTAGTAAGAGAGACCACGACAGAGAGGATACAAATGACGTATAATTAGGAAAGCAGAAAATAAAATTCCACATACAGATCAACATGCACTCCTAGCGGCATATTTATCAGGACCTCTGTGCCACGCCAGTGGCGCAGAGGCCCTGAAATAATTGCAAATGCTAGCTTATTGCTAGCACTTGCAATTATTTGCCCCGATCCGCCAGCCTTACGCCAGTGGGGAGTGAAGGGGCTTAAAGGGAGGGGGCAGGCGGCCCCACGCCTGCGCACTTGCTGCCGCCGGCGACTTTTCATATGTGAACCAAACTATCGCTGCAGCTTAAGGGGGTGGCCAACACCAGGCATACCTGCAGAGCGAGGTGCTACCACCACCCTCTCACTCTATATACCCCAGAATGACTCACACAGCTGTGAGCATATAATATTTATTTACTGCATCCACTTAATTTCTAACCCTCTGAAGAATCGCGTCAGGGTGGAGGGGTGCAAATAGGTGTCAGGACTGGGTACTTCCCTTGTAAGGGTGGAAGTCACATAAAGAGGGGGAATAGGGAAAGCTAACAGGACCCATGGAAGGATGAATTGGACTTTCATCTGCTGTATACCCATATCCCTGTGAGTAACAAACTGACTACCCACCCATCTGCCAAGAGTGGTAAGACGCAAACTTTTCTACTGTATATCATTGTGGATAGCGTTACTCCTTGTTGACATACATACTGTCGCCAGGAGGGGTAAGACGCAACCCTATTCCATTGTGGTTAGCGTTACTCCTGTTTGACATTGAGCTTAATATTGTTTAATTGTTGGGGCGATTGCGTGCCCAAGACCCAGGTTTTTTCTATATACTGTATATTTTAAGGCATATCTAATAAAGTATTGTATTTTAACTAATGAATTTGTATTGCAAACTCTCCTTTTCTCTGCTGTTGTACATATTGACTTAATGAGAGAATAAAGGGTCAGTGTGTGACCCATGGAGGAGGCTTTACAATTGCAATACAACTAATGCCATATATCTAATAACGTGCGAAGAATGTGAAAAGCAATATTTAGGTCACACTACAGGACCACTTAAGATCAGAATCAGACGTCACCTCTCAGACATCACCAATGATGCAGTTAACGTATCTATGGCTTCTAAACATTTTAGGGAGGGGCACATAAAATCTGCCAAATCTTTTGTGTGGACAGGCATTGAAAGGGTTACACCGCCTTATTAGGGGAGGGAACATGAAGAGAAAGCTCTTCAATTGCGAATCATTTTGGATCTTCGTACTGGAGAGCAGGACTCCAATGGGTCTAAATAAACGGCAAGATCTTATTCTTATCTATTGATACCTACCGTGGGGGTCCTGTTCCCTTGTATTCATATGATCTGGAGCACACCGTGGTGTAGGGAACTCTCATCATTACTGTGATTAGTTTGTTAACATGTTAACTAGTGTATTTACACGTTAACATGTTTGTTAACATGTTAACAATAGGAGGTTTTTCCCTGATTTTCCTTATGTATGCCTCTTTCTAAGTGGTCATCAATATGTAACATTTCTATGATTAACAGTGTTATATTGTTAAAACCAAAGTTTTACCGTGCAATATAGTAGCAGTAATTATGTTTACCATTGCCATCATACATTTCCTGGTCTGCCAACATTACTAGTCAGCTAGGTTATGTAGTTTTTAAGTACGACTGAGGGAGAGGTGGGACTCCTCCTCCCACAGTTCACCTGGTTCAGATATAAGGCGTAACGTCAGAAGCATTTGTAGGTTATGATTAAAACGCTCAGCGTCGAAACGCGTCAACCTTATTTTCTCCTCATGTGAACTTGTGCATCTTTTTAATGAATAAAGGATAATTCAATTGGCCTTAGACTCGACGAAGATTCCCTTTGTATAGTGCTGGAGTGCACTTCTTTTCAACCTGCTGTATGGGTACACACCAGGACATTGAGGGAAGTTGCTCCATTCGGAGCACATTTGCATTGTCACTATATAATGGCTATACAATCTTTATGTTTTTGTCAGTTTGGACAAAAAAGGGCTTTTTCTGCAACATGAGATGCGGTTTAAAATACTTCATTTTGTAGGTCATCAGCTTATTGATGAGATTTTATTAACTCTTGAATATATGGAGGAAAAGGTTTCTGCCAATATTCAGCTGTAGATTACACATAAATGTGCAAACTGCTTGCACATATATTTATGAAGCATTTCCGCCAGTATGGTTTGGTAGATGCACTATGCACGCCATGCCACAATACTATGCACCGTAAGGGACATTACAGTGGGCATTTGCACTGTGCATCACATTTATGTTGGCAAGTCCATCATAATTGTGGATCACGCCCATTAAACTGAGTGCAATAGAAAAAAACCTGTTTATACACTTTGGGCCAGATTCCTGAAGACCATGCATCATGAATCGGGTGCACACTGCACACTAGTGAGCTTGCATTTTGCCTTGCTATTGATAAATGTGGGCCAGTATGTGTGTATATGGTATGTTTGTCCTGTATGTATGTGTATATGTGGTGAGTATATACTGTGGTGTAGATTTGTCACATGCCAGCATTTCATGCTCTGGTGTATGATAAGTCCCCACCGTTGCAGCGAAAAACATCATGAGGCTTAGACCTCATAATATATCTGCCGGCCATGTTTTGAAGTTATGAAAACCTGTTCCTCATACTATAACATGCATCAACCAAGTAACTATGGGCAGTCTAGACCCCATGCATAAATCTGTGTGGGGGCCCAGTCTCTCCTTGTTACAAAATTAAAAGAGCAAAAAGAAAAAAGTATTTTGTATTTTCTACTAACCTTCATTGCTGTCCCACCTAGCCGTGTCCGAGGATTAAGAATCGTTCAGATTCAAAACGCGTCCCTTTTTTTACTCTCTTGTCATGGCAATATGAATATGTTTTTATCCAGAATTAAATAAAAGTTGTTTTTACCTACGAGTACTTCAAGGATTTGGCCGAGTGGTGGATACTAATCTCTTCTCCTAGGTACAACCCTGACTACTTGTCAGAACCTGTCCAGCAACTGTGCAACCACAACCAGGCTTGGCGCTAGGTGTCAGACTAGGTAATTGGTGGCAAAGTCACCCTCTGACGTCCCTGTGGGCTAAGGCTCTGCATGCAGCATATAAGCCGCCCATCCAAGGGCAAACCCGCTATTAGGATTCCGTAATACAGATATAGACCAGTAAATGTACAGATTCGTATAGCAAGTAGAATGGTCAGTAGGCAAAGCAGAAGTCAATACACAGAATAGCAACCACCACAAGGAAACACAGGAGACTGAATAACCAGCACCAATGAAGGGGCTGGGCAGAATACAAGGCAGTAATGGACACTACCTCCAGCATTGACTGTCTCAGCCGTCCATCGCTCAAACCGCAGCTGCAGACAAGATAAGTTAAAACACATACCCAGATTTCCCAAAGATCAGAAAGGGAGCCGTCAATCACAGGCCGCTCTGGGTGTGGTTTTGAGACACAAAAGCCTGAAACCTGATCCCGTCAGAACAATTTGTGGGTTCTGACAGTACCCTCCCTTTTAGGAGGGGCCACTGGACCCTCAACTAAATATCCTATACTCTAGGCTTTTTATTTGACAAATCTCCTACATAACTGTCAGAAGGTAGGGCTTAAAGCAGGAATTGCAATGCTCTTGGTGCTAGGGATACAACCTTGGTGTACCAACAGCCTCATTAGCATACAGATAAAATGAGAAGTTCTCAGAAACAGCATAATGGATACAAAGAATAAAAGTATTGTTACAATCATAGTGTATTTCTCTATAACAGTGATGGCGAACCTTTTGGAGAGAGAGTGCCCAAAGTGCAACCAAAACCACTTATATGTCACAAAGTACCAACATGACAATTTAAGCAGTAACTTATTGATCCCTGCTGTATCACAGGTTTCAATCATATTAGTGTCATGAGTTCACTAAAGCAATAGAAAGATCATAGGGAAAATTGGATTGTAGCTTCCCTCCATGGTCCCCTGAAGAGGAAGAATTGCGCTTAAAATGTGCTGAGCACGGCAAGTCCTGGGCTGTATTGGACCGTAGAAGGAAGCCTTGAGTCCTGTCTGGCAAACTGGGGTGAAGGCCTGGCTGCCCACAGGAAGGGCTCTGAGTGCCACCTCTGGCACCCGTGCCATAGGTTTGCCACTACTGCTCTATAACATCCTGACAAAAGTACTTGCGGATGTCATAGACACCCTCTAAAATTATATAGGCTCTATGTATAAGAACATAGCTGAATTTTGTGCTGAGAATCAGAGGATTAAGATGATTATCTGCCCATTTTCCTGATCTTGCTATAATTCTTCTTTTAAGCTTACTAGTGTTTTCAGGACGGCTGTACTTTTTGATATTTTGACTTTTGCATGTCTTCTGCCCATCTGTTTTTCTCTTGTTCCTATACTGCATTATCCCCTTGGTCAGGAAAGGATCGTCAAGTAACTAGGGACAAAAGGGAGAGTCTAGCTTTAAGGCTCACTGTTTATGTCTATCCTTTCTTTTCCATCTTATTGTCCGTTCCCAAACAGATGCAGTGAAGCATTATTTTCAGACAGTTCACTTGTATACAATTGAATGAATTGGATTTAAGAAAACTGTCCAATACAAATTAGTGGATGTACCTATAGTTTAGGTTTAGTAATAGGATATTTGAACAGATTCATTACTTAAAACACCAGTATGAAATAATTGATTGATGCAACATTAGGTTTCAGTGAATAATGAAATTGCCTGTTTTAATTTTTATAATTTTTTTTTAATTAATGCTAAACTTATTGTTGAGAGAGGAAATATAATATATGACATATACAGATTAATGCATATTTTATAATTTATTTATTTTTACTGAAAGAGCTCATCACCAAGGTCCTTGTTTCCTCGATTGCTACTGCGAGGGACCCCGGTCAGACTGTCCTTTTCCTCTCATATAACAACATATTTATTATTCATCACGTTCTCTGTGACTGAAGTGTCGAAATAACCACTCATGGGTCCCCTTGGAATTGCCTTGTTGCCAGGGATTTAATTGACAACCTCTGCTGCACTCATTTCTATGTCAGCAAGATGAGGCAATTAGTCTGTTTTGTAACTACTTAGTATTGTGCACACTTCTTGTGTGAATGAAGTAAATCAATCAGATGCCTTTCCCTCAAGAGATGTTTTTTTAAAATAAATGGCCAGGTACATACTTATCACTTTTTTAGCATCTCTAAAAGTGTGGAAACAATTCTAACAAAATGTGTAGGTGAGTTTCATGCAACAAAGTTATTTACCCCATTGCAAGCATATCATGCAGTTTCAGATAGTTCCATTAGCACAGAAAGCAGGGTAATTTGTGCTAAAAACATGAGGTCCAATTTTACAGATTTTCAAAAAAAACTTTTTTGTGAGTATTCAGCTTGATTTGTCTGATTTATTAAATTATGATTTACTGTATTATTTACTACATTTTGAAAAGTTGCAAAAAATGCAAAGGAATGTGATGTAAATCCTTGCTTTTATAGGGAACCTGTCACCACACTAGCCTACAAAAAAGTACCTTCTTGTGACATAAGTATGTCCGCTGAGGACTTTTTAGCATATTTCCAGGTTGCAAAGTGAATGAAAAAAATCATCTTTTATTCTTTTGTACAATGCAGTCAGGCAATCAGGTAACCTGCCTCCTGCAGTCACTCCAAAAAACATGCCATTTGTGTTTTTTTTTTTTGCAGATGTGAAGAAAAACTGAAAAACAAATCCCATACAGACATGAAAAAACAAATGCTGATACAATTTTGACACAAAATCTTAAAACTGATTTTAAAAAATCAGGGATAGCATACTGGGAAAAAAAGTGATGTGTGAATAAGCCCTTGCTAAATCAGCTTCAAAAGGTGCATTACCTCTTAATTTATGAGACAAAATTTAGCCATGCAACAGAGGAAGTTGATAAGTTAGAGGAAATCAAAACCAACAAAAGCAAACAAGCTACCAAAGTGGCTTAAAAATTCCACTGATGATACATTGGCGCTAAAGCCATGACATTTGATTTTAGTTTTAAATAAGTGGGAACATATATTGCAGACAGATTTTTTTATGCCCATATATTTCTCAGACCACAGCTCAGCACTGCTGAACTTAATATTACTTTTTGTGTTGTGTTTAAATGTTAAAGCATATGCATATATTCAATGAGAAAATCAGTATGAAAATCCAGGTGAGGGCTGTCTGTGGCTGCATATGTCCCCATAGAGAGCAATGGTGGCAAGGCTGCAGTATGGTGCCACACATGCGTGGCATCGTTCCTCGACGTACACGGGCGAAAAGATAAGGAATGCTCTATCTTTCCCTTTGTGTGGCCGTGCGGCGCTGTTATCTATTGATAGGGGAGGAGTGAGCAGTGCTCATTCCTCCTCCACTCCAGTGCACCGCCGTATGCCAGCCCCTTCATACGTGTGTATGAATGTACCCTAAGTTGTATTATAATTCAAGTTGGTGCGGATTTTAGCACCATTTTCATCACTGATTTAAATGGGTTATACAGGCTTTCTGCTGTCCTTATCCTAATGAATCCAATATTTTAAAAATCCAGATTGTGATTATTTTACAAAAGAACCAGATATACAAACCAGTTGTTGAAACCAGATGTTTTCATCATCAACTTTGTTATCCTTAACCGGTTAAGGACTGGACCCTTTCCTGTTTTTTCATGTCCATTTTTCACTCCCCACCTTCAAAAATCTATAACTTTTTTATTTTTACACGTAAAAAGCTGTGTGATGGCTTGTTTTTTGTGTAACAAATTTCACTTCATAGTCATGGTATTGAATATTCCATGCCATGTACTGGGAAGCAGGAAAAAAATTCCAAATGCAGTGAAAATGGTGAAAAAACGCATTTGCGCCATTTTCTTGTGGGCTTGGAAATTACGGCTTTCACTGAGCGCCCCAAATGACATGTCTACTTTATTCTTTGGGTTGGTATGCTTACGGGGATATCAAATTTGTATAGGTTTTATAATGTTTTCATACATTTAAAAAAATTAAAACCTCCTGTACAAAATTTTTTATTTTATTTTGCCATCTGGCGCTAATTACTTTTTTATATTTTTTGTACGGAGCTGTGGGTGGTGTCATTTTTTGCGACATTTAATAATATTTTCAATGATATCATTTTTAGGACTGTATGACCTTTTGATCACTTTTTATAGATTTTTCAAAATGGCAAAAAAGTGCCATTTTCGACTTTGGGTGCTATTTTCCATTACGGGGTTAAACGTATTGAAAAACCGTTAATAACTTTTGATAGATCGGGCATTTTTGGCCGCGTTAATATCTAATGTGTTTAGAATTTTTACTGTTTATTTATATTTATGTCAGTTCTAGGGATAGGGGGGTGATTTAAATTTTTAGTGTTTTTTATTATCATTTTTTTAAAACTTTTTTTATTTTTATTTTTACTATTTTTCTGACTCCCTAGTGTACTTTAACCCTAGGTTGTCTGATCGATCCTACCATATACTGTAATACTACAGTATGGCAGTATATGGGGATTTTCTTCCTCATTCATTACAATCTGCTGATAAGGGGTTACAACGAAATAGCCTCGGGTCTTCGGAAGACCCGAGGCTACCATGGAGACGTATCGCCGCTCCCTGATGACGTCAGCATTAAAATTTCTTAAACTAAAACAGTCCCCTGTTTATTAAAATACTCCCTGGTTTATCATATCACAGAGCCCACTCATGGTTATCTTATATAAAGCCCCCCAACCATGGATTCATTAGATATAGCCCTCCTTATCCCACAGTCTTCTGTGGGTCCCCTGCAGCAGCTCTGGGCCCTGACACTTGCCAGGTATGCCCAGTGCAGGCACTGGCCCTGATTCCATGTACCAGCATATGTTATTTGTTATCAGGCAGGTGAGCCGATACTATTTATTTTCTTTTTTCTAAAACCACATTCTTACCATCTTCAGCCATCATCTTCATAAGGTATTTTGCTTTTGTTCTTGGGTTAATATGCACTTTTCAGACAAATCATTGTAAACTCTGGGACAATGATGTGGTCTCAGTTGTGCTTGAAAATACATCCACAAGTGTGTCTCTAATTAAGAGAGAGATTAAGAGATGTTGACAATAAACCTATCAGAGGTTTCCAAAGATATGACATCATTACATGTGCTGTCCCAAAAGCATAGTAATCTTAACGTATACAAACTTTTGACTTAAAATGCCTTAAAATTCTCTGTCACTCACTACTCTGTCATTTGGTAAATTTAAATAATTTTGCTAATCCTAATTGATCAAAAAAGGGAAAGGTGTTTTATGATCTCATGTCAGATAGTGATAAAAACATGAATATGTGTCTTTTTATAAAGTGTAGGTAAACTTCCAATTTAAACTGCAGGCAGTTATAAGACATGGCCAGAAAATGAATCTGAATATGCAGTTCACATTCCCAACTATTGTCTTTAACTAGCTGTATCTCTTTTTCTATAGAACACAAAATGGTTCTAGCTATAATAAAACTCATGATATGGGTGTCTGAACTGACACTCCCACTCAGCCTATAAGAGTGTCTCAGAATAGAACAAGAAAAGGTATGACTAGAATAAGGAAAATACTAGAATGCTATATGCTAGAGGATGCTATAAATAACACTATGATGCTAGAAATAAATGAATAAAACAAAACGCAATGTCATTAGTCACAAAATGGAGCTTAAATAGTCTCATTGTATGATTCACTAAATTCTCTATAAAGTATGCAGAGCTATCACCAAGATGGCCACCACAGGCTTGATGTTACAGGTTTGAGGACGTGCACATCTTACAAAACGGCGTGCCGTTCTCTGTGGCATGTCCGGCACCTCCCGTTTACCGTGCTCCTATTTGAATAAATAAGTGAATTTTTACCGTTGAGTGACACTACAATGTAACCTGTGTGTAAATTATCATATTCATATATACTGCACTACTTGCTATTATGATTAGACAATATTTTTGGCCTAGCGTAGATTTAATATTTCAATTTTTATTATTAGGCTTTGCCTATTCCATTATGAAACAAGTGGGGAAGTCCATCCAGTTGAAATCCACAAAAAATGTTAGCCGCTAAAATCCCACTAAATTAGAAACTGTGATTATATTATATAAAAAATGTAATAAGGTGGGAAGAATGTAGGCACGGTTGTTCCATGACTCGAGGCATTAGGTCTTCAAAAAATGCGCTAGTGGTCAAAGGGTGAATGCTAGGGTAAGGGGAGAACAGCTTTAATAAATAAGTAATGTATACAATTTTATATCAATGTTAAACCTGGTGAAAAAGTCTGCTTTTCTTTTTAATTTCTTTATTTTTTATTTTTTTCTTTGCCTTAATGTAAAAGTATATGGAGATTAAGGCCGGCATTTAGGCCCCTTCCACACTAGCGTTGCATTTCACGTCAGGGTGCAATGCGTGAAAAACTGACGTTTTTGGCTGCGTTTTTGTTCCATTTTTCCTTGGAGTCATTAGCGTTTTTGCGTTTTTTTGCGTTTAGTGTTTTTTAAGTCAATGGGACTTTTTCAAAGGGACCATGGTTCGGGAATAAAATGTTTTATTTAATTGAAAAAGAATGTCTTCTGATAAGTTATCAGATGTATGCAAACATCTACAATCTATTCTTCACTGTTCCGCGCGCGTATATTATCTCCCGACAAGTTACAGATGTGAAGAACAGTGAAGAATAGAATAAAAACAGTGAACACAGTGAACACAGGATCATTTAAGTGAAGAACACAGTGAAGAATAGATTACAGATGTTCGGCACATGTGCTTACTTGTCGGGAGATACGCGCGGAACGGTGCGAACAAAATAGTATGTGAAGAACAATACATATGTGTGAAGAAGACATTGAAGATGCATGGAAACATCTGCAATTTGTTCTTCACACATATATATTGTTCTTCACATACTATTTTGTTTGCACCGTTCCGCGCGTATCTTCCGACAAGTAAGCAGATGTGCCGAACATCTGCAATCTATTCTTCACTGTGTTCTTTACTGTGTTTTTCACTTAAATGATCCTGTGTTCACTGTGTTCACTGTTTTTATTCTATTCTTCACTGTTCTTCACTGTGTTTTTTTAATTAAATGCTCGATCTCGAGCAGGGGAATTATTCATGTCACCTAGCAACCCATCCATTTAAAACGCATTGCACTCGCATTGCACTTGCAATGCTTGCGAGTGCAATGCATTTTTGATGCGTCTCCATAGACCTGAATGGGGCGGGAAAAACGAGCGTGAAACGCAAAAGTAGAGCATGCTGCGATTTTGACGCGCGTCAAAACAAACGCAAGCACGCGCGTGAAAAACAACGCAAATGAGGAAAGGCCCATTGGAAACAATGGGACAGAGGGCAATGCAAGTTCTGCGCGTGAAACACGCTAGTGTGGAAGGGGCCTTAGTTCTTCCTGTCATCAGTAATCCATTAGCTTGTGTAGCCGTGAGCTGATAGACTCCCGTTGCCACTTAATGGCTCAGAAAAGTGTTTCCAATGGTACAAATGTCAGCGAGCCAACAGCTGCAACTCATACTTGACTAGATAAAAATCACATGGAAGTGCAAAGGAGCAGAAATCAGCCTCAAGTCAGCACTAGTAACTTTCATATCATTAACCATTTCTTGGGACAAGTCAATGTTTAAAATCAAAATTAAGATAAAAGATTTTTTTGCTTCCTGTACTGATTATGCAACATTACAACATCTTAAATTCCTCCAAAGTTATCAAAGTGCTTTATGCTTACTTAGGCTCCTTATGTTTTTTAATTATATTGGCTAAGTATTGGAACACTATAGGGCCAATTTATCTATAAGGAATGCAGTGTGTAAAGAGTGCGCCAGAATAATCAAAACTGGCGCACGGTCTTCAGTAATCTGACACCCCCTGCGCTGCTCTGGAAATGTGCACCATTATTTTTGGTGCACTTTGTTCATGCTGCAGAACTGTGGTGCAGACAGAATTGTGGTGCACGTCAGTAATCAAATTGGCGCCAACTCCGACTAAGCAGCAACACACCCCTTTAGGTGAAAATATTTTCAGTCTTGTTGGATACAAGTGTAAGCAGTTTGCATGTTCTTTTCAGTGCAAAGTCAGTCAGAAAACTGGTGCAAATCCCTCAGTGACCAAGCGTATTTGCACCTTGATGACCAAGGCCTATTTTATAAAACCCGCATGTATCACTTTATCCGGTTATAACTTTAGAAGGCTTTAACTTACTCAAGTGTTTTTGAGTTTATTTTTCTGTTATATTTTGTACTTCAAAATAGTGGGAAATTTTGGAAAAAAGGTGAATTTGGTAAACATTTTGAAAAAATTGCTATTTTCAAACTTCAAAATGTTCTGTTTTTCAAACTGATAGTAACTAATTTGGGTAGTGAGACTAATTAACATTTACCATATCTCAGCTTTGTGTTGGCGTCATTTTAGAAGTGTCCTTTGTTTTATTACCATGCTAGAAGGATCACAAATCCAACAGCAAGAAAAAATTTGAATCAATTATTTTATGAATAGAGATGAGCGAGCACTAAAATGCTCGGGTACTCGTTATTCGAGACGAACTTTTCCCGATGCTCGAGTGCTCGTCTCGAATAACGAACCCCATTGAAGTCAATGGGAGACTCGAGCATTTTTCAAGGGGACCAAGGCTCTGCACAGGGAAGCTTGGCCAAACACCTGGGAACCTCAGAAAAGGATGGAAACACCACGGAAATGGACAGGAAACAGCAGGGGCAGCATGCATGGATGCCTCTGAGGCTGCATAATCGCACCATTATGCCAAAATTATGGGCAACAGCATGGCCATGACAGAGTGACAGAATGAAGCTAGATAGCATCTAAAACATCCAATAATTGACCCTGACACTATAGGGGACGGCATGCAGAGGCAGCAGCGGCAGGCTAGAGAGTGTCATGGCGACATACCCTAAATGGACTCAGGCTTCAAACCAATGGGTGGCAGAGAGGAACCAAAGGAGGTGAGCAAGAAGCGCTCAAATAATATCGGTACATGATAAAAGTTTGCCAGTATATTTTGTGGATTACACAGCAGGGTGGCGACAAAGTTAACATGGAAGCCATGAAAACAACCCAAAATTCTGCCTGACACAGCTCGTTTGATAAGGGGACCATGTATGGAGGCAGTGAACTAGTAGTAGATTAAAGGTGCTGCAGTTAAAACTATGTTAGTTGGATCTTGGCATGGAGCTGGCGCTCCGCTGCCAGGCGAGCTTTCGCCAATCCAAGCCCCTGTCTCTAGGCTACTCCCCAAACAGCACTTCTAAGAACCTTTTGCATAAGATCAAGTGTAGTAGCGTTCTTATAAGTTTAGGATATGGCGGGTGAGGGGAATGTAAACAGATGCGCAAGAAGCCCTGAAATAATATCGGTAAATGATAAAAGTTTGCCAGTATTTTTTGTGGATTACACAGCAGGGTGGCGACAAAGTTAACAAGTTTGTTGTGGAAGCCATGAAAACAACCCAAAATTCTGCCTGACACAGCTCGTTTGATAAGGGGACCATGTATGCTTACAGTTCATGCCAGTAGCTGCACTGGCTGCCAGTCTCCTTTCGAATAGTTTAAAATAATAACCCTCATCCATAAAGCTCTGTATAATGCTGCACCCCCCTACCTCTCCTCTCTTATCTCAGTCTATCGCCCAACCCGTGCTCTTAGATCCGCCAGTGATCTTAGATTAACCTCTACCCTAGTGCGGACCTCCCACTCGCGTCTCCAAGACTTCTCTAGAGCTGCACCAATTCTATGGAATGCTCTGCCCTGGACTATCAGACTAATACCTAACCTCCAAAGTTTCAAACGTGCTCTTAAAACCCATTTCTTTAGGCAAGCCTATAACACTCATTAACTGCATGAAGTTTTAACTCTTCTACTAACCCGTCCTGTGTCGTCCTCCCATCTGTTATCCAGCAACCAACAGGCACCAGACTTCTCTACAGTCCCATTCACCCTGGACCTGGTATATAAGATGGCGGCTGAGTGGTTCAAGCGACAGCAATTCCATTTATTATATTTTGTTCTATTCCCTAAGAAGAATGGCTTGACCATTAAATATTCTTTTACCTCGTGTTACCCCATCATCTTCATAAACCGTAAGCTCTGGCGAGCAGGGACCTCACTCCTGTTGTTCCATACAAATGTTGTGCTCTGTTACATTACATTTGTATTTGTTTCCTATGATTTGTAAAGCGCTACGGAATATGATGGCGCTATATAAATAAAGATTATTATTATTATTATGGAGGCAGTGAACTAGTAGTAGATTAAAGGTGCTGCAGTTAAAACTATGTTAGTTGGATCTTGGGATGGAGCTGGCGCTCCGCAGCCAGACGAGCTTTCGCCAATCCAAGCCCCTGTCTCTAGGCTACTCCCCAAACAGCACTTCTAAGAACCTTTTGTATAAGATCAAGTGTAGTAGCGTTCTTATAAGTTTGGGATATGGCGGGTGAGGGGAATGTAAACAGATGCGCAAGAAGCGCTGAAATAATATTGGTAAATGATAAAAGTTTATTAGTATATTTTGTGGATAACACAGCTGGGTGGCGACAAAGTTAACAACTTTGATGTGGAATCCATGAAAACAACCCAAATTTCTGCCTGACACACCTCGTTTGATAAAGGGACGATGTATGGAGGCAGCTATATGGACGACTTTTGGAGGTAGCAATGGAGACAACGTGTGGAGGCTGCTATGGAGACAATTTAATTTGGATAGTGCCTGTATGTGGCAGTCCCAAAAAGTTTTCAAACCAGAGGAGCAGGTAGGTGGCCCTCCAGAAAAATAGAATAGATTGAGTGCCTGTATGTGGCAGTCCCAAAAAGTTTTCAAACCAGAGGAGCAGGTAGGTGGCCCTCCAGAAAAATTGAATAGATTGAGTGCCTGTATGTGGCACTCCCAAAAATTGTTTAAAACAGAGGACCGGGTCGGTGGCCCTCCAGAAAAATTAAATGCATAAAGTACTATAGCTAGAGCCAGTGGGCCCTGTCAAAAAATAGCCAGTTTCCTCTGCTTTACTGTACAAAGAGGAGGAGAAGGAGGAAAATGAGGAGGAGGAGGAGTGGATCAATTATTCAGGTTGAGCTTCCTTCACCTGGTGGAGATTGGAAATTATGAGAAATCCAGGCTTTATTCATCTTAATAAGCGTCAGCCTGTCAGCGCTGTCAGTCGACAGGCGTGTACGCTTATCGGTGATGATGCCACCAGCTGCACTGAAAACCCGCTCGGACAAGACGCTAGTGGCAGGGCAGGCAAGAACCTCCAAGGCGTACAGCGCCAGTTCGTGCCACATGTCCAGCTTTGAAACCCAGTAGTTGTAGGGAGCTGTGTGATCATTTAGGACGATGGTATGGTCAGCTACGTACTCCCTCACCATCTTTCTGTAAAGATCAGCCCTACTCTGCCGAGACTGGGGACAGGTGACAGTGTCTTGCTGGGGTGACATAAAGCTGGCAAAAGCCTTGTAAAGCGTACCCTTGCCAGTGCTGGACAAGCTGCCTGCTCGCCTACTCTCCCTCGCTACTTGTCCCGCAGAACTACGCACTCTGCCGCTATCGCTGTCAGAAGGGAAATACTGTTTCAGCTTGTGAACCAGGGCCTGCTGGTATTCATGCATTCTCACACTCCTTTCCTCTGCAGGGATGAGAGTGGAAAGATTTTGCTTGTACCGTGGGTCCAGGAGAGTGAACACCCAGTAATCGGTGCTGGAATAAATTCTTTGAACGCGAGGGTCACGGGATAGGCAGCCTAGCATGAAATCTGCCATATGCGCCAGAGTACCAACGCGTAAGAATTCACTCCCCTCACTGGCCTGACTGTCCATTTCCTCCTCCTCCAACTCCTCCAACTCCTCTTCTTCTGCCCATACACGCTGAACAGTGAAGGACTCAACAATGGTCCCCTCTTGTGTCTCGCCAACATTCTCCTCCTCTTCCTCCTCATCCTCCTCCACCTCCACCTCCTCCGATATGCGCTGAGAAACAGACCTAAGGGTGCTTTGGCTATCAACAAGGGAATCTTCTTCCCCCGTCTCTTGTGACGAGCGCAAAGCTTCCGACTTCATGCTGATCAGAGAGTTTTTCAACAGGCCAAGCAGCGGGATGGTGAGGCTGATGATGGCGGCATCGCCACTGACCATCTGTGTTGACTCCTCAAAGTTACTCAGCACCTGACAGATATCAGACATCCACGTCCACTCCTCATTGTAGACTTGAGGAAGCTGACTGACCTGACTACCAGTTCTGGTGGAAGTTGACATCTGGCAGTCTACAATGGCTCGGCGCTGCTGGTAAACTCTGGATAACATGGTCAGTGTTGAATTCCACCTCGTGGGCACGTCGCACAACAGTCGGTGAGCGGGCAGTTGGAGGCGGCGCTGCGCTGCCCTGAGAGTGGCAGCATCTGTGCTGGACTTCCTGAAATGCGCACAGATGCGGCGCACCTTCGTGAGCAAATCTGACAGATTGGGGTATGTCTTGAGGAAACGCTGAACTATCAGATTTAACACATGGGCCAGGCATGGCACATGTGTCAGTCTGCCGAGTTGCAGAGCCGCCACCAGGTTACGGCCGTTGTCACACACAACCATGCCTGGCTTCAGGTTCAGCGGTGCCAGCCACAGATCAGTCTGCGCCGTGATGCCCTGTAATAGCTCTTGGGCGGTGTGCCTTTTATCGCCTAGGCTCAGCAGTTTGAGCACCGCCTGCTGTCGCTTAGCAACGGCACTGCTGCTGTGCCTAGAGCTACCGACTGATGGCGCCGTGCCCACGGATGATAGTTCGGAGGAGGAGGTGGAGGAGGGGTGGGAGGAGGAGGAGGCATAGTAGGCCTGAAACACCTGGACCGAGGTAGGCCCCGCAATCCTCGGCGTCGGCAGTATATGACCAGCCCCAGGGTCAGACTCGGTCCCAGCCTCCACCAAGTTAACCCAATGTGCCGTCAGCGATATATAGTGGCCCTGCCCGGCAGCACTCGTCCACGTGTCCGTGGTCAGGTGGACCTTGTCAGAAACGGCGTTGGTCAGGGCACGGGTGATGTTGTCTGACACGTGCTGGTGCAGGGCTGGGACGGCACATCGGGAAAAGTAGTGGCGGCTGGGGACCGAATACCGAGGGGCGGCCGCCGCCATGAGGTTGCGAAAGGCCTCGGTCTCTACTAGCCTATAGGGCAGCATCTCCAGGCTAAGCAATCTGGAGATGTGCACATTAAGGGCTTGGGCGTGCGGGTGGGTTGCACTATATTTGCGTTTCCGCTCCAGCGTCTGGGGTATGGAGAGCTGAACGCTGGTGGATGCTGTGGAGGATCGTGGAGGCGACGATGGGGTTTTTGTGCCAGGGTCCTGGGCAGGGGGCTGACTATCAGCTGACACAGGGGAAGGAGCAGTGGTGTGCACGGCCGGAGGTGAACGGGCTTGTTGCCACTGAGTGGGGTGTTTAGCATTCATATGCCTGCGCATACTGGTGGTAGTTAAGCTAGTAGTGGTGGAACCCCTGCTGAGCCTGGTTTGGCAAATGTTGCACACCACAGTCCGTCGGTCATCCGGTGTTTCCTTAAAGAACCTCCAGACTTCTGAAGATCTAGCCCTCGCCGCAAGAGCCCTCGCCACGGGAGCTTCACTAGTTGACACATTTGGCGCTGATGCACCAGCTCTGGCCCTGCCTCTCCGTCTGGCCCCACCACTGCCTCTTCCAACCTGTTCTGGTCGAGGACTCTCCTCCGTCTCAGAAGCACTGTGTTCACCCGGCCTCTCAACCCAGCTTGGGTCTGTCACCTCATCATCCTCCGATCCCTCAGTCTGCTCCCCCCTCGGACTTCCTGCCCTGACAACAACTTCCCCACTGTCTGACAACCGCGTCTCCTCATCGTCGGACACCTCTTTACACACTTCCACTACGTCAAGAAGGTCATCATCACCCACAGACTGTGACTGGTGGAAAACCTGGGCATCGGAAAATTGCTCAGCAGCAACCGGACAAGTGGTTTGTGACTGTGGGAAGGGTCCAGAAAACAGTTCCTCAGAGTATGCCGGTTCAAATGCCAAATTTTCCTGGGAGGGGGCAGACTGGGGGGGAGGAGGCTGAGGTGCAGGAGCTGGAGGAGTGGCGATTTCGGTGACATGGGTGGACTGCGTGGAAGACTGACTGGTGGACAAATTGCTCGAAGCATTGTCAGCAATCCACGACATCACCTGTTCGCACTGTTCTGGCCTCAACAGTGCTCTACCACGAGTCCCAGTAACTTCAGACATGAACCTAGGGAGTGTAGCTCTGCGGCGTTCCCCTGCTCCCTCATAAGCAGGTGGTGTCTCACCCCGGCCAGGACCACGGCCTCTGACCCCTGCAGTAGTTGGACGCCCACGTCCCCGCCCTCGTCCTCTACCCCTAGCCCTCGGGTTAAACATTTTTAAAATGAGAGTTATAGCTTTAATTTTTTTTTAACTTTTTTTTGTGTTTTTTTTTTTTTTTGTGTTTTTGAGTTTTTAAAACCAAACAATGCTATCCTATTGCTATGGCTATTTTCTAGCCAAGTATGAAAGCACACTACTATGCCAGATGAGATGACACTGAGTTATTAAACAAAATAAACGTAAAATAAAAAAGGACAAATGGCAGACTGTGCCTAATTGAAATCCAACCCCTACTAAATTTTCCCACTTCGGTCTTTGCAATGGATATGTGCGTCACTAAGCGCAAAACACAGCGGTCGCAAGTCTCACTACAAATTGCTCACAATTGGCTAGTAGATGCACTGCAGCAAGTACAGCCACCAGCAGATCAACCAGAAATCAAATATATAACGCTACTGTAGGCGTAAGCCGTTTGGATTCTCCTATGGCTATTTTCTAGCCAAGTATGAAAGCACACTACTATGCCAGATGAGATGACGCTGAGTTATTAAACAAAATAAACGTAAAATAAAAAAGGACAAATGGCAGACTGTGCCTAATTGAAATCCAACCCCTACTAAATTTTCCCACTTCGGTCTTTGCAATGGATATGTGCGTCACTAAGCGCAAAACACAGCGGTCGCAAGTCTCACTACAAATTGCTCACAATTGGCTAGTAGATGCACTGCAGCAAGTACAGCCACCAGCAGATCAACCAGAAATCAAATATATAACGCTACTGTAGGCGTAAGCCGTTTGGATTCTCCTGTGGCTATTTTCTAGCCAAGTATGAAAGCACACTACTATGCCAGATGAGATGACACTGAGTTATTAAACAAAATAAACGTAAAATAAAAAAGGAAAAATGGCAGACTGTGCCTAATTGAAATCCAACCCCTACTAAATTTTCCCACTTTGGTGTTTGAGGTGGATATGTGTGCCACTAAGAGCTAAACACAACGGTAGCAAGTCCCCCTGCTAATTCCTCACAAAATGGTACTAGATGCAAATAAAAAAAAAAAAAAAGTAGAACGTTATTGTAGCCCTAAGAAGGGCTGTTGGGTTCTTGGAGAATCACTCCTGCCTAACAGTAAGCTAATAGAACACCCTAACGCTTTCCCTGACCAGCAGCAGCTCTCTCCCTAGCGGCATCCAGACACAGAATGATCCGAGCAGCGCGGGCAGCGGCTAGTCTATCCCAGGGTCACCTGATCTGGCCAGCCAACCACTGCTATCGACGTGTAAGGGTACCACGTCATGCTGGGTGGAGTGCAGAGTCTCCTGGCTTGTGATTGGCTCTGTTTCTGGCCGCCAAAAAGCAAAACGGCGGGAGCTGCCATTTTCTCGAGCGGGCGAAGTATTCGTCCGAGCAACGAGCAGTTTCGAGTACGCTAATGCTCGAACGAGCATCAAGCTCGGACGAGCATGTTCGCTCATCTCTATTTATGAACCATTTCATTTCTTTAGGGGTTTTGGAAGTTCTGTTAATAGAACCCCCCACAAATATCGCCCAGTTCTCCTAACATCACCCCTCAAACTATTCAAAACAGCTGGTAGGAAGCTTCTTAGCCCTTAATTTAAACACATTTTTGATTTGGAAATCACTAATATTTATCATTAATACAATTATTTAGCTGCAAAATTTATCCACATTAACTGAATAGTTCTCAGGTGCCATGATGTGTTTGTAGAGCCCCTGGGGCCACGTTAATTTTGGTTGGGTTTTGAAACACAATCCAAAGGCTCCACCTGCAATCAGTAAAATTGCATTTACTTTGCGTTTGTTTCGTTAACATGTTGGAAACACAATGTTACCAAAATATGTGATCACAAGTGGAGCCTTTGGATTGCGTTTCCAAACGTTACCAAAATGCCATGTGTGAATGTAGCCTTAGGTACTACAAACCTTTATCCCAGATAATTTGTAAACTCTATCATGTGGTACGGGGGTTTATTAACCCCTTGCCACTGATGGGCTTTTTCGCTCCCTACTTTCAAATAACTTTTTATTTTTCCATGTACAGAGCTGTATGGGGCTTATTTTCTGCATAACAAATAGTACTTCCTAGTGACAGTATTTTATATTCCATCCCTTATACTGGAAAGTGGAAATACAATTCAAATTGCAGTAAAATTGAAACTAAAGGCCCCTTCCACACTTGCGTTGCAGATCACGTCAGAGTTTGATCAGGGTGCGATCATGGTTTGGTCAGTGAAAAACGCGCATTTTGCATCAGAGTGCAATCAGTTTTCAGTCAGAGTTTGTTCAGTGTCTCAGTTTTTCACGCGCGTTTTCAATGCAATTTCAATGCGTTTTTCACATGCAGAAAATGCGCGTGAAATGGACTCTGGACTGAGCTCTATCTTTTCTATGGCAATTGATGCATGCAAAACGCATTGCACTTGCATTGCACTTCCAAGTGTCTCAGAGTGCGATGCGTTTTTGATGCGTCTCCATTGACTTGTATGGTGCGTTTTTCACGCGTGTGACTTGCAAAAGTAGAGCATGTCGAGATTTAAACGCGCGTTAAAAAAACGTGCGTGTGTGCATGAAAAAAAATGCAAGTCTGAAAAGACCCATTGGTTACAATGGGTCAGAGTGCAATGCAAGTTCTGCGCGTCAAAAGCACGCGCAGGAAACGCGTGTGAAAAACGCAAGTGTGGAAGGGGCCTAAACCGCATTTGCACCATTTTCTTGTGGGCTTTGTTTTTACATCTTTCCACTGTACACTCCAAATAGCATCTTTTATATATTCTTTGGTTCGGTATGATCACAAGGATACTACCGTATTTTCCAGGCCATTAGGCGCACCGGAATATAAGGCGCATTAGTCCGATGCGCCTTATATATGTAATAATTCCATATATAAGGCGCATCGGACTATAAGGCGCGGGTCGGGGGCGTGGCGGAGGTCCGGGGGCGGAGCGGAGACCCGACGGGACGAGACGCGACGCCGAGACGCGACGCGGAACTTGGGGAAGGTGAGCGGGGAAGGTGAGGGGGAGGTGGAGGATGGCAGCGGACCATACTTACATAGGTCCCTGAGACAGCAGATCTCCAGCGGGAACTGCCGCGTGGTCTGCAGTTCCCGCTGGAGATCTGCTGTCTCCGGTAGCGGAGAGTGCATTGCACTCTGACCCATTGTAATCAATGGGTTTTTTCAGACTTGCATTTTTTTTCACGCACACACGCACGGTTTTTTTAACGCGCGTTTAAATCTCGACATGCTCGTACTCTGACGTGATCTGCAACGCAAGTGTGGAAGGGGCCTTACCATATTCTGACTCCAATAACGGTTTCATAATTGGGAGTATGGAGTTGGCTAAGGTGTCATTTTTTCTGGGACTAGCTGAAGTTTTCATTGCTACTATTTTGGAGACTGTGTAACCTTTAGATCACTTTTTATTATGTTTTTATGTGCTGTGAAACTGAAAAAAAGTGTTGATTCGGACATTTGAGTGTATTTTTCCATTTACGGGGTTCACCGCCAGGAATAACCATTTTTATATCTTTTTAGATTGGACATTTTGGGATACTGAACATGTTGTGTTTTTTTTTTTTACTTTTTTCTTCTTTTTTAATTTATTGTTAAATATGTGTTAGGGGCTTTTTGGGACATTTTTATGTCAGAGTAGGGTCCTGGCTGTCAATAGACAACTGGGGCACTGCTCCTCCCCCATGCAGAACTTTGAGTAGGCTGATGGAGAAACCCATTGGCCTAGCCCAAGGGCCATAAGTGACCGGCGAAGAAACCCATATGGTTGTTCACTCAGGGATTTATAATAATGAGCCCATGTTTCTATTATTTATGCCAAATATTATGTTAAAAATATTTTATAATTTTGGAATGTCTATAATTCTGTACTGAATGTGACTCCATTTTCTATGCCATCCTCCTACTGGATTGAGCTTTTGACAATGTTTGATATTTTTTGAAAAGTACAGTAACATAATAAACCTGGTTAGAAGCTAACCATTCCCACTTTTAAAAAAGAGTTTGGATCCCCCATTATTACAACTTAAGCCATTACACTTTCTGGTGCCCCAAGACCCATGATGAGTCATTTCCAAAAAGTGTAACATGGAGACACGCAGGCTCAATTCATAAAGCCTTGCCATCAGATGGTTATATGCTTATTCATAAAACGAAAAACATATTAGATGAAATATAAACAAGGTGCACAGTTGGAACATTTCTGTATTTCTTGAATACTGTAAATGATTGTGGTGTTTTCAGGGTCACAGTGTGGAGAGGTGTTGTAAAAGTCAAAGACATCTATGCAGCAGATTCTGCTGTCACCAGCGACCTAATTTTTACTAAAGACAGGTTGCAGAAGCCCATTACAACTGGATTGCACATATATCTTTCTGCTTTCTCTAAGCATTTGCATTACAATATAATTGTGTGTTTAAACTTAAAGGGGTATTCCAGGAATAAGCATCATTCATATACAAATGGGTACTCAAAATATAAGCTAATGTGTAATTAGCTGTTATTTAAAATTTTGCTCCCCTTAGCAGAAAATGCTGTTGACATAGACTGTAATGAAGAATTAAAATGCTACTGGCCCTTTAATCATTCCATTAATTTCCTCCACGCGGTCCGTTGCAGAGCATACACTGGACACAAGATGGCCGCTGGTCACAAGTACACATCACATGTCCTGTACTTGCCTAGGCAGGTCATGTGATCACCACTAAGTTTGGCTGTAGTCAGTTGGTTGCAGTGCATCCAGTATGACCAGTGTTTTGGTGATGGCAGTTACAAATCATTACTATGGTAACAGAGCAAGAAAGTCTGTTATATCAATGACATTGAGTATTGTTGTATTCATTTATTTATATCATCATGGGTTTTTGTCTCCGACGTTCATATTCCCGGAATACCCCTTTAACTTTTACCTTGATAGAATGCTGTTCAGAGTCTGGGGGTTTTCTTTAGTTTGGATGCATTTAAAAAAAAAGCATATGACTTGTCTGTATTGCTCAATCACTCCTCAGCTGTCAGCCCCCACCTTTGTGCTCCTATAAACAACTCCCTACCCTACCGATGTCAGTGCACCAGGTCTTCAGCTCTGTCTCTGTGTGAGTGAAGGAGCAAGAGGGAGGAGTTGTAAAAAAGCATAAAGATGGAGGCTGAGAGCTTAGGAGTGAGCAGCATAAACAGGTCACATGATTTTTCTTTTTAAAGAGAAACCGTCATGCAAAATAACCCCCCTAAACTAAATATATTTTCATAAACTGGCATTAGAGAGCATTGCCTCTATCCCTTCATTGTCCCTCTACATGCCTGTAAATCTAAGCAATGAGGTCCTAAAGCTGTATGCAAATGACCTGTGAATTGTCCAATGAAGCATTAGCATATTCAAGCTGTCCACTCTATTCATAATAATAATAATAATAATAATTCTTTATTTATATAGTGCACACAGATTACGCAGCGCTGCACAGGCATGTCAAATTGGTCCCTGTCCCCATGGGGCTCACAATCTAAACAACCTAACAGTATGTTTTGAAGTGTGGGAGGAAACCGGAGTACCCGGAGGAAACCCACGCAAACACGGAGAGAACATACAAACTCTTTGCAGATGTTGACCTGGGTGGGATTCGAACCCAGGACCCCAGTGCTGCAAGGCAGATGTGCTACTCACTCAGCCACCGTGCCGCCCTTATTCATGAGTGGGAGGCACAGCCACACCCCCAGTGCCTGACTGACAGCCTGTATAATGATGTGAGGCTGTACAATGATGTGCTTCCTGGTGCTGGTGGCCACACCCCCTGCAGCCTGTGTGTGCATGTGTGTGTGTGTGTGTATAGGAGAGATACAACAGCTCCAGGCAGCCATGTTACAGCAGAACATGTCAGGTACTTGTGTAGCTGATGTCTGTGTCTCTCACCTGTATATTAGGAGGATGCAGCATGTCAGCAGATGCAGCAAACACACTAGCAATACTTTACTATACATTACACACAGACATGAGCAGGGGGTGGAGAGGGGAGGGGTAACAGGGGTGACATCACTGCCTCTGACCATGTGACCAGCCTCATTTACATGATAAAGAATAGATGATTTTACAATGAATAATGTATGAAATAACTAGATAAAGGCTGGGATGGGATCCTTGTGAGCTGCTCCAACAGGTAGAGGTGACAGGGCAAGTGGCAGAGACCTGATGACAGGTGTCCTTTAACCCCTTAATGACCACCCTATCGGGTTTTTACGGCGGTCATTAAGGGTACTTCTTCTGATGCGACGCCTTTCTACGGCGGCGCATCAGAAGAAGTTTTCGGGACACCGGGTCTCGCTGGTGCCGGTGTCGGGCTGTGATATCACAGCCCAGACCCGGCACTAACACCCGGGATCGGAAAAACTCAGATCCCGGGTGTTTAACCCCTTGCAAGTGTGTCCCCCGTGGATCGAACCCCCCTGGTGTGCTTACCGGGGGATCCGATCCCTCCTGCCGCTGCCCCGGGTTCCGACGAGTGACCCGGGGCTGTCGGCTCCTCTTCTCACCGGGTCCTGCCTTCCTGGCAGGACCCGGCTGTAAGTAACTGAGCATGCGCAGCATGCTCAGTTACTTTCACTATACACTGCAATACAAGTGTATTGCAGTGTAAAGGCTTGAATAAGCGATCGGATGATCGCTTATTCAAGCCAAGAAGTAGAAAATGTAAAAAAGTAAAAAAAAAAAAATTAAATCTTTTTATAATATAATTAAATAAATAAATAAAATAAAAGTCCCATAATCTCCCCAGTAACACATAAAATGCAAATAAAGTATATAAAACACAAAACACGTACATATTTGGTATCACCGCGTCCGTATTAATCTGTACAATAAATCTAAATCAATATTGAACCTGCTCGGTGAACTACGTAAAAAAAAAACTCGAAAAACTTCCCATAATATACAATTTTTCATCAAACACCATCACAAAAAATGTTCTAAAAAGTGATCAAAAAAAGTTACGGTACCTAATATGATACGACTGAAAAGAACAACTGTTTTCGCAAAAAATAAGCCCTCAACCAGATCTGACAACAGAAAAATACAGAAGTTATGGCCCTGAAAAGTTGTCAATAGTAAAAACAATGCGATTTTCTCCAATATTGGTTTTGCTCAGGAAAATTGAGCAAAATAAGAAAAACTATATAAATGAGGTATCACCGCGTCCGTATTAATCTGTACAATAAATCTAAATCAATATTGAACCCGCTCGGTGAACTACGTAAAAAAAAAACTCGAAAAACTTCCCATAATATACAATTTTTCATCAAACACCATCACAAAAAATGTTCTAAAAAGTGATCAAAAAAAGTTACGGTACCTAATATGATATGACTGAAAAGAACAACTGTTTTCTCAAAAAATAAGCCCTCAACCAGATCTGACAACAGAAAAATACAGAAGTTATGGCCCTGAAAATTTGTCAACAGTAAAAACAATGCGATTTTCTCCAATATTGGTTTTGCTCAGGAAAATTGAGCAAAATAAGAAAAACTATATAAATGAGGTATCACCGCAATCGTAGTGAACCAGAGAATAAAGATAAAATATTATTTTTACGTTACGGTGAGCGGGGGGGGGGGAATCCTCACAATCCAAAATAAAAATTGATGATTTTGTTTGTGTCCCCCTTGAAATAGTTAATAAAAATCTCATGAATAAGCTTTAGACTCCCAAAATAAATTATTTATACATTGTATCTCATCCCATAAAAAATAAGCCCTCATATGATCGCATTACCAAAAAAAATAAAAATTTATAGGTCGTACAATGTGACAATACAAATCTGCTGTGGACGGCGCCTCCATTCATTCTATGCTCGGCCGTGCGCCCGTACAGCAGTTTACCACCACATATGTGGTATCAGTACACTCGGGAGGAATTGGGCATCAAGCGTTGCAGTGCGTTTCATCATTTAATTTATTCTGAAAATGTCAGTTTTGGCCTAAATGAATGTATTTCCAAAAAAATTCCATAGTTTCTAAATCGCAGGTCCATATTTTTTAACCCATGTGAAACACTTAAAGGGTTAATGGACTTAATAGAAGTTGTTTTACATATGTTGAGGGGTGAACTTTCTATAGTGGGGTAATTTATGAGGTTTTACTATTATTTAGGCCTCTCAAAGTCACTTGAAAGCTGAGTTGTCCCTCAAAATGTGAGTTATGGCAATTTTCATGAAAATAAGAAAAATCGCACCTAAAGTTCTGCACCTCATAACATCCTAGAAAAATGACCGGAAGCATAAAATATCATCCCAACATAAAGCAGATATTCTGTAAATGTTAATTATCAAACTTTTTGGGTAGTTTTACTTCCTGTCTGGAAACCAGAACATTTCAGACTTGGAAAATGAAGAATTTTTACAAACTTTTGCCAAATTTTCACTTTTTTCAGAACGAAACGCAAAACTTATCACTTAAATTTTATAACTAACATGAAGTACAATGTGTCACGAGAAAACATTCTCAAAATCACCAGGATATGTTAAAGCGTTCCGAAGTTATAACCAATTATCGTGAGACATGTCAGATTTGAAAAATCGAGTCTGGTCATTGAGCTGAAAACTAGTGTCGGTGATAAGGGGTTAAATGCAGCAAAACGAAAACAAACATGTGAATCAACAAAGAATTTTGTCAGAGTGCAAGGGAAGTTTAAATACACAATTATATTATAATGCACATACATAGAAAAGGCATAAAGACATCTTTGTAATTCGGCTATAATGGACTTCTGCAACCTGTCTTTAGTGAAAATTTGGTCCCTGGTGACAGGTTCCCTTTAAGTTTTGTACTCAGCACACAGTTTTATACAGCTTGAAAACAACAAATCCATTGTCCATATGTATCCTCCATATGCGTCCTGTTTTTCTGCAGTTTCTCTCCAGTATAGTCGCAAATATGGTTTGCGTACGACCCGTGTGTCCAATATATTTATGGTCTGTATAAAATATAGAAGGCTGGTAAATGATGTCATTGGCTTGTTCAAGTCACTTTATTTTGTGCTAACAGCAACCAATCCCCAAATACAGACAGCATGCAAACACCTGTGTGGCATCAGTATTTTCACAGCTCCACAGAATGCTATCAGAAGGCACAGACCATAAATAAGGGCAGGAATAGGACCTGCTTAAAATAAATTATTGCGAACCTAATATGTACCTGTGACAAAACAGCATTGTGCATGACTGCATTTAATATCATTAAAATGTGAGACTGCTGTATAAAATATGGATGAGACATATCCATGAAACAACATAGTGTGCTAGGTGATATCAATGTCTCAGTCGGTTTTGATAAAAAAAGAAGTAAATAATCTGTTGAACCCAT
Organism: Engystomops pustulosus; assembly: GCF_040894005.1. Classification (NCBI taxonomy): domain Eukaryota; kingdom Metazoa; phylum Chordata; class Amphibia; order Anura; family Leptodactylidae; genus Engystomops; species Engystomops pustulosus. The sequence continues at coordinate 114,727,546 of NC_092416.1, read as the reverse complement.
TATTACAGGAGTTTACTGTTAGATTCATTAATTGAATATTAATAGTAATTTAATTGAAATTAAGGACTCTCACTAGGTAACAATAAACTCGTGTTCTTCCTGATTACTTCCAGTGTCTTGTTTATATGTTTTCTGCCACTTTTATTCTCTTTTATTCTCTTTATATAATGAGAAATACAAGAGGCCATAAATGTAGAGAAATGAGTCTTTCCGCTGAAATGTCTGTTCCATAAAATAAAATGAGGTGCTGCGAACAGCATCTTCAGTTGCCTACAGAAATCAGTCATTCTTCTGTTATATTACCCTCACAGAAGAATACTAATAAACACAATGCTGACATAAAACTAGACAGAATATAACCTTAAGTGCCAGCATCAGCATGGCACCTACAGTACAAGCATGACCTGGATCTATAGAGGTAATATACACTACCGCTCAAAAGTTTGCACAATTTTGTGTTTTCCATGAAAACCCATACTTTTATTTTTCAAATGAGTTGCAGAATGAATAGAAAATATAGTCCAGACATTGACAGGGTTTGAAATAATAATTTTCTCCTACAAACTTTGCGTTCATCAAAGAATACTCCCCATGCTTCAATTCCAGCATCGCAGACCTTTGGCATTCTAGCTGTTAATTTGCTGCAATAATCTGGAGAGATTTCACCCCTGTACACAGTCATTAAGAAGCCAGTGGAGGACACAAACTAAGGCTGTGGTTACATGTTCCATCTGGATTGTGTTTTAAAATGCAATCCAGACAGAATGGGGAGGGGATCTGCCCAAAGGCATATGCTATGGGGCCGAGCCCCTCTACTTTCCACCTGCATTGCATTTCAAACGCTGGTACGTGGGAGATTTGTACAAGGTCAAAGGGATTGTGAATAAGGAAGGCTATCACTCCACTTTGCAACATCATGCCATACCCTGTGGACAGCGCTTGACTGGAGATAATTTCATCCTACAACAGGACAATGACAGAACCCAAAGCACACCACCAAATTATGCATGAACTATTTAGGGAAGAAGCAGGCAGCTGGTATTCTATCTGTAATGGAGTGGCCAACCTAGTCACCAGATCTCAACCCCATTTAGCTGTGGGGTCAGCTTGACTGTATGGTAGGAAAAAAGGGCCCATCAAGCCATAAGGACCCATAAGGTGAAATTTCTCCAGATAACATCAGCAAATTAACAGCTAGAATTCCAAATGTCTTCAATGTCTTCTTGCTGTAATTGCAGCAAAGGGAGCATTTTTGATGAAAGCATAGTGTGAATTGAAAAATAAAATTCAACCTTGTCGACGTCTGGATTATATTTTCTATTCATTTTGTAACTCATTTGAAAAAAATAAAAAATAAAATTATATATATATATATATATATATATATATATATATATATATATATATATATATATATATTTATTCAAAGTGTAGAACTGGAATACAGCACAATCAAGACTTAAAAGGCCCAGAAGAATGGTTACCTTATGGAAAATACAATTCTTTACTAAAATCAGACATGCCAGGAGTCATGATCATTTTATTCTCATCTTATAATTACATATGATCAGTATTATATACTCTTGAATTGTCAGCAGCTTGATAATACTCTATACAGCACATGTGTAGACCAAATATCTGCCCATTGCATGGTCAATATGTGCCACAATGGCTAAATTTTAAACCCCCTTGAAATTCCCTTGCTTGGTTTGTCTCTTGTTTAAACAGGCTTGTGAATACATCAAAAACCCCATGTTCTTTATGGTAAAACTGGTTTCAATGCTGAGATTTTGTACAGAGCTTATTTTGTGTACCACATAGATCTACTGAGCATGCTTCTGGTTCTGTATGTATGAATTAAGCTTGATACTGGTACTGTATCGAAGTAGTAGTTTGTATCTAAGTAGTAGTTTGTAAATCCTGTAGGATTTTTGTTAAGAAAATTCCAGATTTATGGTTCTGGCCATAAGTTTACATCCTAAGATATCTACCTCACTAGTAGATATAGTGCTAAAATGCAAAAAATTCACCATGACCACGCGCTGCATCTTCATTAACCCTTTACAGTAATTTATAAAATAATAATAATTCTTTATTTATATAGCGCCTACAGATTCTGCAGCGTTACACACAGCTTGGTCACTGTCCCCGAGGGGCTCACAATCAAATTAACCTACCAGTATGTTTTGGAGCGAGGGAGGAAATCAGAGGACCCGGAGGAAACCCATGCAGGGGCGGACTGGGTAATGGATGGTCTAAATCAACATGTACACCGCAGAGAAAGAGACTCTTACTGCCTCCTTGTAAAGGAATAACAATTCTATTTTAAGAGCACACAACTTAATACTGCCATATATGTACACTAAAAACATACTACTATACCTTCTCCAATAAATAAGAATGTAACTACTGTAATACTACTGCCCCTAAGTAAAATATATTGTAATACTGCCCCCTAGGTACAAGAATATACCTACTATAATACTGCCCTCTATGTACAAGAATATAACTACTATAATACTACTATGTACAGGAATATACCTACTATAATACTGCCCCTATGTATAAGAATATAACTACTATAATACTGTCCCTAGGTACAAGAATATAACTACTATAATGGCAGAAAAAAGAGGATTTCATCGGCATCAGGCAAAGGTAGGTAAAATAAGCAAATATTTATTGAAGAAAAAACATCATTAAAATGTGATCACAGGAAAAAAGAAAGGTAACGCGTTTCAGACGCCATTCATAGGTCCTTAGTAGAGATGAGCGAACATACTCGTCCGAGCTTGATGCTCGTTCGAGCATTAGCGTACTCGAAACTGCTCGTTGCTCGGACGAATACTTCGCCCGCTCGAGAAAATGGCAGCTCCCGCCGTTTTGCTTTTTGGCGGCCAGAAACAGAGCCAATCACAAGCCAGGAGACTCTGCACTCCACCCAGCATGACGTGGTACCCTTACACGTCGATAGCAGTGGTTGGCTGGCCTGATCAGGTGACCCTGGGATAGACTAGCCGCTGCCCGCGCTGCTCGGATCATTCTGTGTCTGGATGCCGCTAGGGAGAGAGCTGCTGCTGGTCAGGGAAAGCGTTAGGGTGTTCTATTAGCTTACTGTTAGGCAGGAGTGATTCTCCAAGAACCCAACAGCCCTTCTTAGGGCTACAATAACGTTATATATATATTTTTTTTTAATTTGCAGCTAGTACCATATTGTGAGGAATTTGCAGGGGGACTTGCTACCGTTGTGTTTAGCTCTTAGTGACACACATATCCACCTCAAACACCAAAGTGGGAAAATTTATTAGGGGTTTGATTTCAATTAGGCACAGTCTGCCATTTACTTTTTATTTTACGTTTATTTTTTCATAACTCAGCGTCATCTCATCAGTGTGCTTTCATACTTGGCTAGAAAATAGCCAAAGGAGAATCCAAACGGCTTACTTACGCCTACAATAGCGTTATATATATTTTATTTCTGGTTGATCTGCTGGTGGCTGTCCTTGCTGCAGTGCATCTACTAGCAAATTGTGAGGAATTTGTAGTGAGACTTGCGACCGTTGTGTTTAGCGCTTAGTGACGCACATATCCATCGCAAAGACCGAAGTGGGAAAATTTATTAGGGGTTGGATTTCAATTAGGCACAGTCTGCCAGTTTCTTTTTATTTTACGTTTATTTTTTCATAACTCAGCGTCATCTCATCAGTGTGCTTTCATACTTGGCTAGAAAATAGCCAAAGGAGAATCCAAACGGCTTACTTACGCCTACAATAGCGTTATATATATTTTATTTCTGGTTGATCTGCTGGTGGCTGTCCTTGCTGCAGTGCATCTACTACCAAATTGTGAGGAATTTGTAGTGAGACTTGCGACCGCTGTGTTTAGCGCTTAGTGACGCACATATCCATCGCAAAGACCGAAGTGGGAAAATTTATTAGGGGTTGGATTTCAATTAGGCACAGTCTGCCATTTACTTTTTATTTTACGTTTATTTTTTCATAACTCAGCGTCATCTCATCTGGCATAGCAGTGTGCTTTCATACTTGGCTAGAAAATAGCCATAGCAATAGAATAGCATCGTTTGGTTTTAAAAACTAAAAAACACAAAAAAAAAAAAAAAACACAAAACAACAAAAAAAAGTTAAAAAAAAATTAAAGTTATAACTTTCATTTTCAAAATGTTTAACCCGAGGGCTAAGGGTAGAGGACGAGGGCGGGGACGTGGGCGTCCAACCACTGCAGGGGTCAGAGGACGTGGTCCTGGGCGGGGTGAGACACCACCTGCTGATGAGGGAGCAGGGGAACGCCGCAGAGCTACACTCCCTAGGTTCATGTCTGAAGTTACTGGGACTCGTGGTAGAGCACTGTTGAGGCCAGAACAGTGCGAACAGGTGATGTCGTGGATTGCCGACAATGCTTCGAGCAATTTGTCCACCAGTCAGTCTTCCACGCAGTCCACCCATGTCACCGAAATCGGAACTCCTCCAGCTCCTGCACCTCAGCCTCCTCCCCCCCAGTCTGCCCCCTCCCAGGAAAATTTGGCATTTGAACCGGCATACTCTGAGGAACTGTTTTCTGGACCCTTCCCACAGTCACAAACCACTTGTCCGGTTGCTGCTGAGCAATTTTCCGATGCCCAGGTTTTCCACCAGTCGCAGTCTGTGGGTGATGATGACCTTCTTGACGTAGTGGAAGAAGTGTGTAAAGAGGTGTCCGACGATGAGGAGACACGGTTGTCAGACAGTGGTGAAGTTGTTGTCAGGGCAGGAAGTCCGAGGGGGGAGCAGACTGAGGGATCGGAGGATGATGAGGTGACAGACCCAAGCTGGGTTGAGAGGCCGGGTGAACACAGTGCTTCTGAGACGGAGGAGAGTCCTCGACCAGAACAGGTTGGAAGAGGCAGTGGTGGGGCCAGACGGAGAGGCAGGGCCAGAGCAGGTGCATCAGCGCCAAATGTGTCACGTAGTGAAGCTCCCGTGGCGAGGGCTCCCGCGGCGAGGGCTAGATTTTCAGAAGTCTGGAGGTTCTTTAAGGAAACACCGGATGACCGACGGACTGTGGTGTGCAACCTTTGCCAAACCAGGATCAGCAGGGGTTCCACCACTACTAGCTTAACTACCACCAGTATGCGCAGGCATATGAATGCTAAACACCCCACTCAGTGGCACCAAGCCCGTTCACCTCCGGTCGTGCACACCACTGCTCCTTCCCCTGTGTCAGCTGATAGTCAGCCCCCTGCCCAGGACCTTGGCACAAAAACCCCATCGTCGCCTCCACGATCCTCCACAGCATCCACCAGCGTTCAGCTCTCCATTCCCCAGACGCTGGAGCGGAAACGGAAATATAGTGCAACCCACCCGCACGCCCAAGCCCTTAATGTCCACATCTCCAGATTGCTTAGCCTGGAGATGCTGCCCTATAGGCTAGTAGAGACCGAGGCCTTTCGCAACCTCATGGCGGCGGCCGCCCCTCGGTATTCGGTCCCCAGCCGCCACTACTTTTCCCGATGTGCCGTCCCAGCCCTGCACCAGCACGTGTCAGACAACATCATCCGTGCCCTGACCAACGCCGTTTCTGACAAGGTCCACCTGACCACGGACACGTGGACAAGTGCTGCCGGGCAGGGCCACTATATATCGCTGACGGCACATTGGGTTAACTTGGTGGAGGCTGGGACCGAGTCTGACCCTGGGGCTGGTCATATACTGTCGACGCCGAGGATTGCGGGGCCTACCTCGGTCCAGGTCTTTCAGGCCTACTATGCCTCCTCCTCCTCCCACCCCTCCTCCACCTCCTCCTTCGAACTACCATCCATGGGCATGGCGCCATCAGTCGCTAGCTCTAGGCACAGCAGCAGTGCCGTCGCTAAGCGACAGCAGGCGGTGCTCAAACTGCTGAGCCTAGGCGATAAAAGGCACACCGCCCAAGAGCTATTACAGGGCATAACGGCGCAGACGGATCTGTGGCTGGCACCGCTGAACCTGAAGCCAGGCATGGTTGTGTGTGACAACGGCCGTAACCTGGTGGCGGCTCTGCAACTTGGCAGACTGACACATGTGCCATGCCTGGCCCATGTGTTAAATCTGATAGTTCAGCGTTTCCTCAAGACATACCCCAATCTGTCAGATTTGCTCACGAAGGTGCGCCACATCTGTGCGCAATTCAGGAAGTCCAGCACAGATGCTGCCACTCTCAGGGCAGCGCAGCGCCGCCTCCAACTGCCCGCTCACCGACTGTTGTGCGACGTGCCCACGAGGTGGAATTCAACATTAACCATGTTATCCAGAGTTTACCAGCAGCGCAGAGCGATTGTAGACTGCCAGATGTCAACTTCCAACAGAACTGGTAGTCAGGTCAGTCAGCTTCCTCAAGTCTACAATGAGGAGTGGACATGGATGTCTGATATCTGTCAGGTGCTGAGTAACTTTGAGGAGTCAACACAGATGGTCAGTGGCGATGCCGCCATCATCAGCCTCACCATCCCGCTGCTTGGCCTGTTGAAAAACTCTCTGATCAGCAAGAAGTCGGAAGTTTTGCGCTCCTCACAAGAGACGGGGGAAGAAGATTCCCTTGTTGATAGCCAAAGCACCCTTAGGTTTGTTTCTCAGCGCATATCGGAGGAGGTGGAGGTGGAGGAGGATGAGGAGGAAGAGGAGGAGAATGTTGGCGAGACACAAGAGGGGAGCATTGCTCAGACCTTCACTGTTCAGCGTGTATGGGCAGAAGAAGAGGAGTTGGAGGAGTTGGAGGAGGAGGAAATGGACAGTCAGGCCAGTGAGGGGAGTGAATTCTTGAGAGTTGGGACTCTGGCGCATATGGCAGATTTCATGCTAGGCTGCCTATCCCGTGACCCTCGCGTTCAAAGAATTTATTCCAGCACCGATTACTGGGTATTCACTCTCCTGGACCCACGGTACAAGCAAAATCTTTCTACTCTCATCCCTGGAGAGGAAAGGAGTGTGAGAATGCATGAATACCAGCAGGCCCTGGTGCACAAGCTGAAACACTATTTCCCTTCTGACAGCGCTAGCGGCAGAGTGCGTAGTTCTGCGGGACAAGTAGCGAGGGAGAGTAGGCGAGCAGGCAGCTTGTCCAGCACTGGCAAGGGTACGCTTTACAAGGCTTTTGCCAGCTTTATGTCACCCCAGCAAGACACTGTCACCTGTCCCCAGTCTCGGCAGAGTAGGGCTGATCTTTACAGAAAGATGGTGAGGGAGTACGTAGCTGACCATACCATCGTCCTAAATGATCACACAGCTCCCTACAACTACTGGGTTTCAAAGCTGGACATGTGGCACGAACTGGCGCTGTATGCCTTGGAGGTTCTTGCCTTCCCTGCCGCTAGCGTCTTGTCCGAGCGGGTTTTCAGTGCAGCTGGTGGCATCATCACCGATAAGCGTACATGCCTGACGACTGACAGCGCTGACAGGCTGACGCTTATTAAGATGAATACAGCCTGGATTTCTCATAATTTCCAATCTCCACCAGGTGAAGGAAGCTCAACCTGAATAATTTATGCACTCCTCCTCCTCCTCATTTTCCTCCTTCTCCTCCTCTTTGTACACTAAAGCAGAGGAAACTGGCTATTTTTTGACAGGGCCCACTGGCTCTAGCTATAGTACTTTATGCGTTTAATTTTTCTGGAGGGCCACCTACCCGGTCCTCTGTTTTAAACAATTTTTGGGAGTGCCACATACAGGCACTCAATCTATTCAATTTTTCTGGAGGGCCACCTACCTGCTCCTCTGGTTTGAAAACTTTTTTGGACTGCCACATACAGGCACTCAATCTATTCCATTTTTCTGGAGGGCCACCTACCTGCTCCTCTGGTTTGAAAACTTTTTTGGACTGCCACATACAGGCACTCAATCTATTTCATTTTTCTGGAGGGCCACCAACCTGCTCCTCTGGTTTGAAAACTTTTTTGGACTGCCACATACAGGCACTCAATCTATTTCATTTTTCTGGAGGGCCACCTACCTGCTCCTCTGGTTTGAAAACTTTTTTGGACTGCCACATACAGGCACTCAATCTATTCCATTTTTCTGGAGGGCCACCTACCTGCTCCTCTGGTTTGAAAACTTTTTTGGACTGCCACATACAGGCACTCAATCTATTTCATTTTTCTGGAGGGCCACCTACCTGCTCCTCTGGTTTGAAAACTTTTTTGGACTGCCACATACAGGCACTCAATCTATTTCATTTTTCTGGAGGGCCACCTACCTGCTCCTCTGGTTTGAAAACTTTTTTGGACTGCCACATACAGGCACTCAATCTATTCCATTTTTCTGGAGGGCCACCTACCTGCTCCTCTGGTTTGAAAACTTTTTTGGACTGCCACATACAGGCACTCAATCTATTTCATTTTTCTGGAGGGCCACCTACCTGCTCCTCTGGTTTGAAAACTATTTTGGACTGCCACATACAGGCACTCAATCTATTTCATTTTTCTGGAGGGCCACCTACCTGCTCCTCTGGTTTGAAAACCTTTTTGGACTGCCACATACAGGCACTCAATCTATTCCATTTTTCTGGAGGGCCACCTACCTGCTCCTCTGGTTTGAAAACTTTTTTGGACTGCCACATACAGGCACTCAATCTATTTCATTTTTCTGGAGGGCCACCTACCTGCTCCTCTGGTTTGAAAACTTTTTTGGACTGCCACATACAGGCACTCAATCTATTCCATTTTTCTGGAGGGCCACCTACCTGCTCCTCTGGTTTGAAAACTTTTTTGGACTGCCACATACAGGCACTATCCAAATTAAGCCTCCACACGTTGTCTCCATTGCTACCTCCAAAAGTCGTCCATATAGCTGCCTCCATACATCGTCCCCTTATCAAACGAGGTGTGTCAGGCAGAAATTTGGGTTGTTTTCATGGATTCCACATCAAAGTTGTTAACTTTGTCGCCACCCTGCTGTGTTATCCACAAAATATACTGGCAAACTTTTACCATTTAGGGATATTATTTCAGTGCTTCTTGCGCATCTGTTTACATTCCCCTCACCCGCCATATCCCAAACTTATAAGAACGCTACTACACTTAACTTGGTGCAGGCTGGGACCGAGTCTGACCCTGGGGCTGGTCATATACTGCCGACGCAGAGGATTGCGGGGCCTAACTCGGTCCAGGTCTCAAAGGCCTACTATACCTCCTCCTCCTCCCACCCCTCCTCCACCTCCTCCGAATTACCATCCGTGGGCATGGCGCCATCAGTCGGTAGCTCTAGGCACAGCAGCAGTGCCGTCGCTAAGCGACAGCAGGCGGTGCTCAAACTGCTGAGCCTAGGCGATAAAAGGCACACCGCCCAAGAGCTATTACAGGGCATTCCACATCAAACTTGTTAACTTTGTCGCCACCCTGCTGTGTAATCCACAAAATATACTGGCAAACTTTTATCATTTACCGATATTATTTCAGCGCTTCTTGCGCATCTGTTTACATTCCCCTCACCCGCCATATCCCAAACTTATAAGAACGCTACTACACTTGATCTTATACAAAAGGTTCTTAGAAGTGCTGTTTGGGGAGTAGCCTAGAAATAGGGGCTTGGATTGGCGAAAGCTCGCCTGGCAGCGGAGCGCCAGCTCCATCCCAAGATCCAACTAACATAGTTTTAACTGCAGCACCTTTAATCTACTACTAGTTCAATGCCTCCATAATAATAATAATAATAATAATAATCTTTATTTATATAGCGCCATCATATTCCGTAGCGCTTTACAAATCATAGGAAACAAATACAAATGTAATGTAACAGAGCACAACATTTGTATGGAACAACAGGAGTGAGGTCCATGCTCGCCAGAGCTTACGGTTTATGAAGATGATGGGGTAACACGAGGTAAAAGAATATTTAATGGTCAAGCCATTCTTCTTAGGGAATAGAACAAAATATAATAAATGGAATTGCTGTCGCTTGAACCACTCAGCCGTCATCTTATATACCAGGTCCAGGGTGAATGGGACTGCAGAGAAGTCTGGTGCCTGTTGGTTGCTGGATAACAGATGGGAAGACGACACAGGACGGGTTAGTAGAAAAATTTAAAACTTCATGCAGTTAATGAGTGTTATAGGCTTGCCTAAAGAAATGGGTTTTAAGAGCACGTTTGAAACTTTGGAGGTTAGGTATTAGTCTGATAGTCCGGGGCAGAGCATTCCATAGAATTGGTGCAGCTCTAGAGAAGTCTTGGAGACGCGAGTGGGAGGTCTGCACTAGGGTAGAGGTTAATCTAAGGAGACTGGCAGCCAGTGCAGCGACTGGCATGAACTGTAGGCATACATGGTCCCCTTATCAAACGAGTTGTGTCAGGCAGAATTTTGGGTTGTTTTCATGGCTTCCACAACAAACTTGTTAACTTTGTCGCCACCCTGCTGTGTAATCCACAAAATATACTGGCAAACTTTTATCATTTACCAATATTATTTCAGCGCTTCTTGCGCATCTGTTTACATTCCCCTCACCCGCCATATCCTAAACTTATAAGAACGCTACTACACTTGATCTTACACATAAGGTTCTTAGAAGTGCTGTTTGGGGAGTAGCCTAGAGACAGGGGCTTGGATTGGCGAAAGCTCGCCTGGCAGCGGAGCGCCAGCTCCATGCCAAGATCCAACTAACATAGTTTTAACTGCAGCACCTTTAATCTACTACTAGTTCACTGCCTCCATACATGGTCCCCTTATCAAACGAGCTGTGTCAGGCAGAATTTTGGGTTGTTTTCATGGCTTCCATGTTAACTTTGTCGCCACCCTGCTGTGTAATCCACAAAATATACTGGCAAACTTTTATCATGTACCGATATTATAAGATCTTCATACCAGATCTGACATGAGAGTCACTGAAATGTTTGGATAGACTTGTGATATTTCGGGTGCTAGATAATGTCTTGGGATTGGCACCCGTGATATGCGATCCTTTAACTTTCTGAATGTGCAGCCGACATACTGCACTTTACAGGTGGTGCATTCGGCAAGGTAAACTACAAAAGTGCTTTCACAGTTTAGATGGTGAGTGATTTTAAAGGTTTTATTATTAACAGTGGAACAAAAGGAAGATGATTTGTGCATAAATTTACAGATGTTGCAGCGATAACCACCGCAACAAAAACTTCCTTTGTAAATGAGCCAAGTGGAAGCAGGGCTATTATTGGTTTAAAAATTTGGAGAGAAGGCGGAGGCTAAGGTGGGGGCACGTCTAGACACACAGGTTATGCCATTGGATAAAATTCTTTTTGTTATTGTGTCAGTTTCTAAAATGGGTAGATGTTTCTTTATAATTGCGGTTATTTGGGAATACTGCATAGAGAATTGTGTACTGGGAGATTGGCATAACTGGATGTTTCGGTCTGCGTATTTTCCTTCAAGTAATGTGAACGTGGTTGAAGGTTGACAATGCGTTTTGCACAATTACAGATTGCAGAAGTGTAGCCTCTCTGATGTAAACGAGAGACCATGGTGCGACATTCAGACTGGTAAGCGGTTTCAGTAGATTATGCTCTTTTGGCACAAATGAATTCGCCAATGGGAAGGTTTCTGTTGGGATGGCGAGGGTGGCAGCTCTCTGCCCTAAGGGTGGTGTTGCCACTATTAGGCTTACGGTATAAACTAGTATGAATGACCCCCTGGGATATGTACCCAGTTAAATTAACATCCAAAAATGAGATAGAAGAGCCACCAAATTCATGCGTAAAATGCAAATGAATTGCAAGTTGAAATGTGTGAAACAAAATCAATGACTGACTCCTGTGTGCCAGACCACACTAGGAGGCAGTCATCAATATACCTGCCATACCATTTAATGTGATGAATAAAGGGATTGTTCACATTATACAGGTACCTCTCCTCCCATGTGGCCATATAAATATTGACCAGGGAAGGAGAGAACCGTGCACCCATGGGGCAGCCAGAAACCTGTAGAAAGAAATTGTCATCAAAGATAAAGAAAGTCCTGAACTATAAGAACTATATTTCTTTAAGTGATAGGAGACTGCTTCAGCTGCAGGGTGGTGAGGAATGCTTGTGTATAACGATGTAATGTCGCAAGAAAGCCATGAGTCTGATTGAGTCCATGGTAGGGAGTTCATAGCTGCGAGGATAGATTTTGTGTCCTTAATATAGCCTGGTAGTCAGGTGACTAACGGTTTAAGAAGGCTATCGAGCCAGCAGCCCAGTCTTTCCATAAGGGAATTAGTACATGAGACGACCGGGCGAAAAGGGGGAGGGAAGACGTTCTTGTGCATCTTTGGTAGCATATAAAAATATGGACAAGAAAAATTGTCTGGTAAGAGATAATCAGCCATCTGCTTGTTGAAAAAACCCAAATGTAAACCTTCAGAGATGATATTCTCCATAAAGGATTTAATTTGTGGGTGGGATCAGATGGTAGGGGACGATAGGTGCAAGAATCTTTTAACATGTTGTAGGCTTGCTGTTCTTTGTCCAGAACAACCACTTCACGTTGAAGTGCTCTCTTTCAGCTTGACACCTATTCACATTACCTGTTGCGTTTTTTACAATACTAGTTCACATTCTTTCATAGCTCTAATACATTATTTAACTTTCATATGTGTATTTTTATTTATTCATTGATTGATGTTCATTTATTGTTGCATTTACTTTTTCCTTTTTGAAAATGTATCCATTTCATGCATTGACCTTTCTGCCTCGCTATAGCTGCATTCTTAGCCTTCTCATTAGCACTCATTTTGTGGAACCAGTGTGGTAGGGGTGGAACACCTCGTGTACCACGTGTTTCCTCTTCCTATTTACCTGTCTCCGCATTATCAATCAGCCAACCCCCCCCCCCCCACAGTGACAGCGTGCCACCCCAGTATACATCCAGACCACTGTAGTATATATTATATTTAGCCAGCCCCCAGTATACAACCAACCAGTCCTCCTAGTATATTCAGTCCGCCCAGTATACAGCCACACTGCCCCTGCCCCAGTATACAGGCACACTACCCATAGCCCCAGTATACAGCCACACTGCCCATAGCCCTAGTATACAGCCACACTGCCCCTTCCCCACTATTCAGCCACACTGCCCCTGTCCCAGTATAAAGCCACACTGCCCCTGTCCCAGTATACAGCCACACTGCCCATAGCCCCAGTATACAGCCACACTGCCCATAGCCCCAGTATACAGCCACACTGCCCATAGCCCCAGTGTGCAGCCACACTGCCCATAGCCCCAGTATACAGCCACACTGCCCATAGCCCCAGTATACAGCCACACTGCCCCAGCATACAGCCACACTGCCTATAGCCCCTGTATACAGCCAGACTGCCTATAGCCCCAGTATACAGCCACACTGCCCATAGCCCCAGTATACAGCCACACTGCCCCTTCCCCACTATTCAGCCACACTGCCCCTGTCCCAGTATAAAGCCACACTGCCCCTGTCCCAGTATACAGCCACACTGCCCATAGCCCCAGTATACAGCCACACTGCCCATAGCCCCAGTGTGCAGCCACACTGCCCATAGCCCCAGTATACAGCCACACTGCCCATAGCCCCAGTATACAGCCACACTGCCCATAGCCCCAGTATACAGCCACACTGCCCCAGCATACAGCCACACTGCCTATAGCCCCTGTATACAGCCAGACTGCCCATAGCCCCAGTATACAGCCACACTGCCCCTGTCACAGTACACAGCCACACTGCCCATAGCCCCAGTATGCAGCCACACTGCCCATAGCCCCAGTATACAGCCACACTGCCCATAGCCCCAGTATACAGCCACACTGCCCATAGCCCCAGTATACAGCCACACTGCCCATAACCCCAGTATACAGCCCCTGCCCCAGTATACAGCCAGACTGCCCATAGCCCCAGTATACAGCCCCTGCCCCAGTATACAGCCAGACTGCCCATAGCCCCAGTATACAGCCCGACTGCCCCTCTATACAGCCTCCTCTGGTATGCAGCCAACCCCCGGTATACAGCCAGCCCAGCCCCTCCCCACCCCAGTACATAAAAATAAAAACACATCACCCGCTTCCGACGTCATGGTCTGTGCGACGCCGGCGCGTACGTTGTTGTCACCGCGGCCGGACTGGGATCAAGCAGGGGAGCAGCGTCAGGGCGTCAGAGAGGTGAGTTTCTTGTGTTTTTATTTTTCCACTGGCCTCACCAGTCCAGGACCGGCCCCGGAGCAGCCCGAAACCAATCGGCCTACCGGGATTTCTCCCGATGGGTCTTATGGCCAGTCTGCCCCTGAACCCATGCAAACATGGAGAGAAGATACAAACTCTTTGCAAATGTTGTACTTACATACTGAGCCTGGGTACCATAGCCTTCTATGGGGAACATATATACATGTTCCCAACAGTCGTGTGAATGTACCCTACGTTGTATTTACACAGGTAAAATATATTAATCTGAATTTTAAAAACTATAGTCATACACTGTATCATAGACTGCTCTTTCATTTAATGTCAGACTATTCACTATATAGATCCTGTAAGAACAGACTACTCAGAGCTCAGTGGACTTATTTTTATTGAAATTTCATTCGATTTGTTTCTTGAGAGAATGCAAGGGATCATGTGAAGTGTTGGCAGGATGCAATAAAATTGTAGGGCAGAGACAGGAATAAGTTAGAATTTTCCCATTTCTCTGCTGCCAAAAAATTGCCAGAACTCTGGAATGAAGGCCTCTGAGCAAATCAATATGGGGGTCATTCTGTGTATTTTCAAAGGAAACAGGATGTGCTCTTTGAATATTGCTAAGGAAAAAATAGAAAACGTAAACAACCTTCTTTAATATATAAGAATTTGTGAGACTTATTGTCAGACTGTGTTTCATGGATGTTTCAGCCTTATTTGCTATATGTATGTAGCTTTATATGCCTATTGTTAGCACAAACAATGACAAAGCATTCTCTTATAGACTTACATTGAATCCCCATTCTATGGCAGAAAGGTTCTACAGTGGTAAACAAACTTCCAGACAGCAACTGTCATTCTAAAGGTCAGGTTGTCTGCTTTTCTGGCAAACAAGTCTGTTTTTTTCTCTTCAAAAAGATTTTTTCGATAGCTGTGGGAAATTAGTAACTTCTCTTTAGTTAGGGATACACAAAATTAATGTCTCCCAGATTTGACTAACCCTTTCTACAGGTCGATACAGATATATACATTCTATTTATTGGTACTGTAACAAAAACACTATAGATTAATGCACATTAACCCTTGATGTAAAATAAAACTAGAAGTGCTGACTTCGTATTGGGGGAATATTCACATGCCCAGAAATGTCCAAAGTTTAATGCTTCTCTGATCTGGGCACTACATTATATATACATAAATGAGTACTACTGTATAAATGTGTGTGATTGTATTAAAATATGTGTATACATGCCCTGCCTCTCCTGAATAAAACTTAAAAATTAACAGTGTGATGGTGCCAAATATTATGCAGGATTGCCTCCCTGTTTGGAATGGGAAAAAGAAACAGAGGCAGTGTCTCCCGAAGTTAACCATTTACGCCTTGTAATGCGGTTTACATTCACATTCCTAATTTATTTGTGATAGGGATGACAGACAGAGGTCAGAGTAGCAGAAAGGTAGTGCAGTAAGTCTGTTAACCCCTTAAGGACGCAGCCTGTTTGTACGTTAAGGCTCTCTACTTTTTTTTAGAAATTTGACCAGTGTCTCTTCCTGTGGTAATTACTTTTCAACGCTTTAAGATATCTCTGTGATTTTGTTTTCTCGTGAGACATTGTAGTTTATGTTAGTAGTGTCATTTCGGTGATCAGTTCCTTTTTAGGGGGGGTAAAAATTTAAAAATGTAGGAAAACTTAAAAAAATGACTATTTTCAAAGTTTCAAATGTTATACTTTTTAGACAAAAAGTGATACCAGAATTTTTTTTTTGATAGAAACCTTTTGCCATTGGTCTTCTTTTTACATCCATCATTGGTTTCCATTTTTTTTATGGATGTGAGAAGGTTTGAAGTTTTAGTAGCAACTTCTCAGATTTTCTTGAAATTTAAAAATGCTAACTTTTTGGTGATCAATTCAGTTTGGAAGTGCCCTATAAAGGCTTCTGTACTGTATACCCCCCACAAGTAACACCATTTTATGAACCTAATATCTCAACCTATTCAAATCAGCATTTAGGAAGTCTGTTAACCCTTTAATTTTCTAATCTTTCTAATTTAGCCCTAATATACATCCCTTAATCTTTGCCCTGCTTCTTCTGAGTACGGTCATACCAGACATGTGGATGTCAACTGCTATTTCCCCGCACAGCGATGTCCAGAACAGAGTTAGTTCTACTGGGAATTTGGCAGGCCAATTCGGCTTCAAATGTTTTGTGGTGCCACAGTGTAATTGAAGAGCCCCTGAAGTAAAAGTACAATAGAAAACCCCCAAAAATGTCACCATTCCGGAAACTAGACCCCTCAAAGAATTTACCTGTGGTTAGGGTGAGCATTTTAACGCACAACATGCTGGCCAAAATCGAATGCAAAGTAAATGGTGCAGAGTAAAAATTGCATTTTTATCTCAAAAATGTCTGTTTAGTGCCTAATATATTGCGCCCAACACATGCCACTTTAGACAAACACCCCAAAAATCATTCTACGGGTTGTCCCAAGTACGGCAATATCACACATGTGCCAATAATTTACAGGCTGGGCACACAGCAGGGCTGAGAAGGGAAGGAGTGACATTTTGATTTTCCAGCTCCATTTTCACATGTTTGGATTTGGAGTGCCATGTCATGTCGCAGGGCCCGTGAGGTGCCAGTGCAATAGAAACACCCAACAAATGATAACATTTCGGAAACTAGACCCCTCAAAGAATTTATCTAGGGTTGTGGTGAGCATTTTAACCCCCAACATGCTGGCCAAAATCAAATGCAAAGTAAATGGTGCAGAGAAAAAATTGCGTTTTTATATAAAAAATGTCATTTTAGTGCCTAATATATTGCGCCCAACCCATGCCACCTTAGACAAACACCCCAAAAATCATTCTTCGGGTTGTCCAGAGTACGGCAATACCACACATGTGCCAATAATTTACAGGCTGGGCACACAGAAGGGCTCAGGAGGAAAGAAGCACAATTTAGGTTTTCAAGCTCCGTTTCACAAGATTGGTAATGGGGGGTGCCCCCGAAGTACCTGTACAATAGAAACCCCCAAATAGTGACCTCATTTTGGAAAGGGCACCCCTCAAAGAATGTATGTAGGGTTGTATGAGCAGGGTTGTAAGATGTTGGCTCAAATGTAATACAAAGTGAGTAGTGCAGAGAAACAATTGTATCGCAATTTATCAAATATGTCATTGAAGTGACAAAAGTATTTTGCTCAACTCATGCCACTGGGGAAGAACACATCAAAAATCATTCTGCAGGTTACTCCGGTTAGGGCAATACCCCGTAGGCGGCAATAATCTGTAGGATGGAGACACGGCAGGGCTCAGGAGGAAAGAAGCACAATTTAGGTCTTCGCGCTCCATTTTCACTAGATAATGCGCACCAAACTACACAGACAAGCCGCACGCATGGCACACAAAAATAAATGATAATGCACACCAAACTACATGGACAAGCCGCACAGATGGCACACAAAAAAAAATGATAATGCGCACCAAACTACATGGACAAGCCGCACAGATGGCACACACAAAAAATAGATATGTGCACCCAACTACGGGTACACATACGGCACTCTGGAAAAAAATATTACCAGGCACCAAAGAAAAAACCTATGTGCACCGCTCAAAAAGGCTCTACAAATGCACCTAGCTTGCCCTAAGACAAACTAACTACCGCTAAAGATACTGTGCTATTCACACGGCGCACTGAAAAGTGCGTCCAGTACAGAACAACGCTAACACAGCGCACTGAAAAGTGCGTTTGGGTTCAGAAGGGACAGACAGGGAAAAGCGGAAGACAAGTGTGATCACACAAGGTGATCACACAGGGAACACACAGGAAAAAACAGACAGGCATAGGGATTTATAGGGAACAATAGGGATCAGATAGGGATCAGAATAGTGTAATAATGTAAATGTGTATTTTGGTGCACACAGTAACGCTCTGTTCCTCTCTCCAGCGATACCAAACCAAAATGGTGCCGCTGGAGGAAGAGGAAGGAGCTAAAAACACGTTTTTTAGCCCAAAAACGCTGCAATTGGCCAGGCAGGATTGACTGGCCAGTATCAGCGATCGGCAGGCGGGACCGATTTGATTAATCGGGTGATGTTGGCAGAAACTCCTCCTGCCTCCGTCACCCAAGTCCCATCCCGATGCGCTCGCACAGTAGCTGTACTGCGCTGAGCGCTATTCGTGGGAACCAGCGCAGTACAGCTACTGCGCGGAGCGCTAAGGGGTTAAGGTACAGGTCAAATGCTGCTGACCCGAAGTGTTGCAATGTCCTGTACAGACTGGCGCACGTCTAAGGAGAGAAACTGCAGCAAACACAAGTGACTCAGGATACAAGGCATAATCATGGAGATGCCACATTTATATAGGTTTTATTAAATTTTAAAAATATCTAAACTTTGTGTGCAAAGAAAATAAATTTCCCCATATTCTAATGCTGTTTTTATGCTATACCATTTTGAGCACTGTGCAACCTTTTCATCACTTTTTATTAAAAATGTAATGTGTTGCAAAATAAAAAAAAAAATTGGCATTTGGTTTTGGTTCTATTCAGGAATTGAAGGAATTGGTGATTTGAACTTTGATTGTTTTTATGTTTTAAACTATTTTTACAATTTTTTAAATACCTTTTTAGGCCCCCTAAGGTACTTTTTGAGGTATCCCTAAGGTGTTTCTATGCTGTACCGTATATGTATATATATATATATATATATACACTCACCGGCCACTTTATTAGGTACACCATGCTAGTAACGGGTTGGACCCCCTTTTGCCTTCAGAACTGCCTCAATTCTTTGTGGCATAGATTCAACAAGGTGCTGGAAGCATTCCTCAGAGATTTTGGTCCATATTGACATGATGGCATCACACAGTTGCCGCAGATTTGTCGGCTGCACATCCATGATGCGAATCTCCCATTCCACCACATTCCAAAGATGCTCTATTGGATTGAGATCTGGTGACTGTGGAGGCCATTTGATTACAGTGAACTCATTGTCATGTTCAAGAAACCAGTCTGAGATGATTCCAGCTTTATGACATGGCGCATTATCCTGCTGAAAGTAGCCATCAGATGTTGGGTACATTGTGGTCATAAAGGGATGGACATGATCAGCAACAATACTCAGGTAGGTTGTGGCGTTGCAACGATGCTCAATTGGTACCAAGGGGCCCAAAGAGTGCCAAGAAAATATTCCCCACACCATGACACTACCACCACCAGCCTGAACCGTTGATACAAGGCAGGATGGATCCATGCTTTCATGTTGTTGGCGCCAAATTCTGACCTTACCATCCAAATGTCGCAGCAGAAATCGAGACTCATCAGACAAGGCAACGTTTTTCCAATCTTCTACTATCCAATTTCGATGAGCTTGTGCAAATTGTAGCCTCAGTTTCCTGTTCTTAGCTGAAAGGAGTGGCACCAGGTGTGGTCTTCTGCTGCTGTAGCCCATCTGCCTCAAAGTTCGACGTACTGTGCATTCAGAGATGCTCTTCTGCCTACCTTGGTTGTAACGGGTGGCGATTTGAGTCACTGTTGCCTTTCTATCAGCTCGAACCAGTCTGCCCATTCTCCTCTGACCTCTGGCATCAACAAGGCATTTCCGCCCACAGAACTGCCGCTCACTGGATGCTTTTTCTTTTTCGGACCATTCTCTGTAAACCCTAGAGATGGTTGTGCGTGAAAATCCCAGTAGATCAGCAGTTTCTGAACTACTCAGACCAGCCCTTCTGGCACCAACAACCATGCCACGTTCAAAGGCACTCAAATCACCTTTCTTCCCCATACTGATGCTCGGTTTGAACTGCAGGAGATTGTCTTGACCATGTCTACATGCCTAAATGAGTTGCTGCCATGTGATTGGCTGATTAGAAATTAAGTGTTAACGAGCAGTTGGACAGGTGTACCTAATAAAGTGGCCGGTGAGTGTATATATATATATATATATATATATATATATATATATATATATATATATATATATATATGATGTCATTTATGGCACATCAGACCATTACAAAATCCACGTATATGACATCACAGAGACTCCGGGCTGTCATGGCAACAGATCGTTGCTCTCCGTAGACTTTGGGGGGGGATGATAATGACGATCTGATACAAGATTATGCAGTCAGGATTATTCAGATGCCCCTGGCATTTAAATGGCCAGCAACCACAATCAGTGCCAGCATTGACCAGGGGTGTTAGATGTGGATGTGTGCAGCACACAATCACCCTGTATAGAGAGGGTTCAGCCCTTGAGCCCTCTTCCTACACCTGGCTTGACATTTTGCCAAAATAGTACAGCAGCTGGCAAAAAAGGGTTAAATGTCAAAGACCTTTCTCGTATATTATAAAATACACCATTATCCCTCAGTATATTCCCAAAATAAATAATAAATAGGGTCTCATAAGTTTTCATGTGCCAAATAAATTAAGAACTATATTACCTCTATAATAAATAATATGCAAATTAATAGATATTATAAATATAAATATACACAGGGGTCCATGCTAATTCATTGTATATAATGAATAGCCCAATAATGAATTTTCAAATTAAGCCCCTCTCCCTAATTAAATTATTCAAATTCATGCTCGGCTCACAATAAAACATTAAAGCAACTTACCCCTCTCATTTATATTTTACAATTTTCTTGAATCATGTTGTAGAACTTCCCCTACTTTAGAGGCAACAGTTTTGCCCACTATTGCAGAAAAAAAGAGAAAAATGCGGCACGCACCAGAGTATTGTAGGACATACTTCTTTTATCGTGGCAGAGGTAACAGGACAGAGTATGGCCCAGTTTTGCCAAATATGCCCAAATGTGTGCCAAACCTATTTTAACTATATTTTAATTTAAGTCATCCTTAGACAGACTACTTTCACACTAATGGCAGACATGCTGGAGAAGATGAGGAGTGAGTGCTGCTCACCCATCCCCTCTACATAGCCATGCATGGCATACGGCCACATGTAAAGGGAAAGATAGAGCATGTTCTATTACTCCGTGCACTATATGGTGCCACGCCGCTGCAGAGGCACCATAGCCACCTATGGCGAAGTGTATCCGGCATAGAAGTGTGAATGGGCCTTTTTTTTTAGTGGATCATTCCAAATATTGGGATTTTCTATTCTCAGAGGCACTGATGACACTAGGGACATAACAAGGTTAAATTCAAACAAGGAAAACCCATAAATCAACCTTTCAGTTTTGGTCACGTTAGATTGAAAAAATCTTTACATTTCAATATTGCCATCCATGCTCGCTGCAATCATATTCATCATGTTGATCTCTGTATGTGCAATGGTAAACGGGTCAAATGATTCAGATCGTGGATTTTTCACTCCATCATTACCCGCCATTAACATCATGTTCCTCTCCATAGAAATCACCCATACATCAGTCTTAATCAATGCCTGGCAGAAGAAAAAGCTATTTCTGTATAATCAGTGTTTTCAATGACTGAGCAAATTCATATGCCATTGTTAGATGATCTCTTGAAGGTCATAAATCTTTCCTCTGTTTTTGACTGGAGTTTTATTAAATACATCTCTCAGAATTTTTCCAAAGGGTCACAGCAAGCCTTTTCTGCCCAAATTTTACCATGAGCCACATACATTTTGCAACTTATTTATTTGCTCTAAAGGTAAAACCATTAGAACCATGTTCTTTACCTGTGCAACACAGGCATCAAAACATATTTTATCTCCCAGTAGGGATGTATTCAAGGGGACATTTTTAATAAATAATGAATCTTTATACAACACCATTTTATTCCATAGCAGTTTCTGACCAACACACTTGGCCATTTGCACGGACCAAACACAACCTTGTGCATTGGGCCTAAATCTTAAAATTTGTGCCTCCCCAAGTAAACAGCTATTGCAGAACCCTATTTTCTCCTGTTTCAAAAACTCAGAATAGAAAGCTTAGTTGCTGGAACATCACAATGCACACCTCAGCTGTGGATGTTTCGCAGATTTTACCTTTTGCATTTTGCAAATCTGCCAATAATTAATGTTACATATATAAAATCCGCAATGCTGGCCAGTTTATTCAAATCGAATTTTGTTCCTGGAGATATCAAATCCATATCATAAAATTACAGCAAATCCTATCCTAACCTAAGAGGTTATGTTCTTCTGTTATGGAAGAGAAAAACAGAACCTAAATACATAAAGTGGAAAGGCTTCACTTCACCCTACCTTTCTCCATAGGTTTACATATGTTGAAGGCTTGCTTCCTTCTGTCATGCCTTCGCTATTTAACCCCTAGCTGTCATGCAATGGAAAACAGGAAAAAGACTTCTAAACACAGTGAATTTGCTGAAAAAAATATGCTTTTGTGCCATTTTCTTATGGGCTCTGTTTTTACTGCTTTCACTGTGTGCTCCAAATGAATGCCCCGCCCCCCTTTATTCTTTGGGGCGGTGCAATTTCAGGGTTACCAAATTTTTATAGGTTTTAATAAGTGTTAAAAAATGTAAACCTTTTGTACGAAAAAAAAATCTTAATTGTACCATACTCTGATGATAATAACTTCTCATACTTTACCGTGTGGAGCTGTGTTAAGTATAATATTTTTCAGGACATGATAATGTGTACATTTGTGGAACTGTATGACCTATATATATATATATATATATATATATATATATATATATATTGTGACTTTTGTGATGCAGCAATATTTAATATGTTTATGATTTTTATTATTTATTTTTATATCACTTCCAGGGAAGGGGTGATTTGAACTTTTAGGTTTTTATAGATACAGTATATATAATTTTATACAGTATATTTACTTTAACCCCTGGGATTCTGATCCATCCTACCATATATTGCCATAGTACGCATTGTAGCAGATTTTCAGAAATGACAATGCCATGAGTCTCTTACAGACTCCAGTCTATCCTAGCGCTGGATCGTTGCTCGCCAATGACGGCACAAAGAACAACAATCACAGCCAAGATAGCGGCACCCATGCGCCAGTGTGTGACATTATATGGTAGGATCGATCAGAAAACCAAGGGTTAAAGTACCCCAAGGGATCTGAAAAATAGGCAAAAAAAATTAAGAAAAGTGAACAAATCGCCCCCTTTTCCCTAGAATTGAAATAAAAATAAAGAGTAAAACTCAAACAAGGTTAGATATACAAAAATGCTTATTCCTGGCAGTGAACCCTGTAACAGAACATTGTGCCTAAATTTCCAAAACACCACTTTTCTGCCATTTTGCAACAGATAGCTTTGTATAAAAAAAATTGTATCTTATGGTTGTAAAGTCCCACAAATGGTATCAACAATCTAAATATCATATACAGCAAAAAGTGGCAACCTATACACTGCTCAATATGCCAAACTATGAAAAGTTATTAGCAATTTTTTTTTTCCTACAAAAGCTTTTTATTTTTTAAAACCAAATACAACCTATATAAATTTGGTATCCCTGTAATTGCAATGACCCACAGAATAAAGGGGAGGAGTCGGTGGGAGCACAAAGTAAAAGCCGGGGAGAGAGGAGAGAGAGAGGAGAGAGAGAGGAGAGAGAGAGGAGAGAGGAGAGAGAGAGAGATTCTTTTTTGCTGCTTGAGCACAGTACACACTGCTACTCTGTTCCACTTCCTCCTCTCTTCTCACTGAACCCTATGCACAAGTGGAAAGAGAGGACAGGCATTTGCATGATTTATGCAGCATTCTTTGTGGCTTCCAGCAGGCAGAGGAACTGGGCTGCATATAATGTAAGTAATGCTGACATTGTATGACATGCATTTTTAAACGCACTCTTGTATCCTCCTGCCTTCTGCTTCTGGCTTGATTTTAAAGTTAATGGGCCACAATTATCAGCGCTAAATTTTTGTCAGACTTTGCACTGAAAAGAACATGCAAACTGCTTGCACGTGTGTTTATTTAAGTGTTTGCACCAAAACAGGAAAAATGTGCATCTAAAGGGGCTTAGTCTGAGTTTGCCCCACATTTATTACTGACGTGTGCCACAATTCTATATGCGTCACTATTCTGTAGCATTAACAAAGTACACCAAAAAAAATGGTGCACACTTCCAGAGCAGTGCAGGGGGCACCAGATTAATGAAACATGTTCACCAGTATTGATTAGTCTACAGGTGAACTGCACATAGTACAGTTTGCACTAGTTTTGATAAATGAGGGCCAATGTGTGTAAGCATAGAATGAATGTGCAGCATCTGTGATGAGCTCCTGAGTGTCCTCATCACTTTGGTGCCCCTGGTGTTTGCACCACCACCTCCCATGCCTGCCTGCTGATTCAAAAGGCTCAAGTAGCTCCTACCACATAGCTCCCCTGTTTATTGTGGGAATTGCACCAGGTATTACCGTAATTTAATAATTTATTTATGTTTAAGGAACAATTTTACTGTGTTGGTGCACTTTATTTTTTGAGGGGGCAAGTTAATTATAGTGTATTCCAAGAGGAGTCTTAAAATTGTGCGAACTATTTAGGGGTTACCGTGTGTGTTGGGAACCATTTGGGTACTTTACAAAAATATTTACAAATGATAACTTTCTGCCAAATAAACACATTCCCTTATTATGTAATTAAAACTTTGACATCTTGGGAACATGGCTTCATTGGCAAGCAGAGATAAAGTACAAGACAGAGACTCCATGGTATTATCTAAAATTTTGAGTTTCTGGAAACAAAAGCCGTCAGTCTAAGCAAGCCGAGCTAGTTTGCAGTATTAGAGAGAAGATCAGCTACCGATACAGTTCAAATAGAAGAGGTGCAGCCTGCACTGCAATCAAAGACTATGGTCTATATTTATTCCAGCATCAGGAGGCCCTCGAAGGTCAGAGGCTTCTTTGGTGGATGACCTCAGATACCAGGGTTATAAATGTTTTGCAGCGTGTTATGTAACTCCCTGAGCATGCTGACATCACTGGAAGTATCGGGGGCAAAAGTTGTAAGTATTCCCCCTTGTTTAGAATCTCTGGTCGTGGGTGTTAGAGCAGGGTGTCAGCTATGATATATAGCTGACTCCCGTTTTGTGCTGGGAGAGAAAACATCTATTATTACAGTAGGCTAGTGTTCTCTCCTGGAAAAGTGGCCTAATACAGGGTACTTTGCAGAGCAGGATATTGGATGTTGTTCTTAGGTAAGAAGAAATGTAATTAATTGTTAGAATCTCAATTTTGAAGCTAGACATGAGCGGTGACTACATCCTTAAATCCCCAGAATATTCCCCAGAGTTAATATTGTTTGAAGTCATTGTCATCTATTGGATATTGATGTTTCTTGTAAGTCAAGGAGAAATAGTCAAAAAGTGTGGTTTCTCTTTGAAGGAAAGAAATGGAGAAAAGTTATGCAGAGAATCAAACATGTTCCCTTAATACCCCAATGGGATGGTGCAGGATTAGCACATTGACAGAGTGCTGGCTGAAATGTGAGCCATTTAATCAAATCTCCATGAAAGGCTCATGTTTTTCCTGGCAATCAGCCACCACTTGGAGACATTTAATTGATACCATCATTGAAAAAGAATTATCTAAAGAGGGTGGTTGGTAAGTGTCTGTTGCTGTCACTGCTGGAGCCCAGGAGACACCAGAAATGTAATTCATGCTTTAATTAAAGGTTTGTGTTTTGAGGTAGCCTAAAACATCTGGAGTGCAATGGCTCAGCCAGTCTCATGAGCAATGGCTCCCAGTGATTGCACTTGGCTGTGCATAGACAGCTCTTTGCTTGTTTGCTTAAAGTTTGTTTGCAAATGTTACAACCATCTGCTCTGAATAAAGTGACAAGAAAGTGTTTGTAATGTCTGTTAAATGAAATGACAAGTGAGACAGAAGACTTAGGGCCGTGGGTGACATTTGTGGGACAATTCAATTTATCCTATTTAATAATTTACTCTCTATGGGAATTAATGGCACAGTTTCTTGGATGGAGCCTTGAATGTCACACTAAGTAATGGTACTGGGGTTCTCTCTAAAAGCAGTGGCAAGAGGTAAAAAAAAGAGTAAGAAAAGTGGTAAGAAAAACTAAACAAAAAATATACCTAAATTTTGGTTTGACAGACAAATTCAAGAATTTGTATACATATAACTCATGATCTCTTGGCCAGTTAATTTTTCATACCTCAACACAAAATGTCTATCAAATTTTGTAAATATTTGACCTTTTGTCTGTTTTATATTTGTTTTTTTGTCTGTAAAAGCTAGGGGAACAATATACAAAAGCTAACTAAGGCAAGTGTTGCTTCTGGGGAGGC
Organism: Engystomops pustulosus; assembly: GCF_040894005.1. Lineage (NCBI taxonomy): Eukaryota > Metazoa > Chordata > Amphibia > Anura > Leptodactylidae > Engystomops > Engystomops pustulosus. The sequence goes on along the minus strand of NC_092416.1, from coordinate 114,701,178 downwards.
TGTTTAGTAAAATTGTGATGACCAGTAATTATTTGTGATAAGTAGAGATGGGCGAATTTTTCAAAATTCAATTCAACCAGGTTCACAAAATTTTTCAAAAAAATTTGATTCAACCCGAATCGAATCATGTTAAAACCAGGTATTTTCTAGCTCCAGAGAGCCTCTAGGGTGTTCTATGCTCAAATATGCATAGGGAGCGTGGTTTGGTCTTCAAACAATGCTGTGTTTTAGTATGACACGCACATGACAGCCGCCGCTTCACTCTTCAATTCCATGGGCACTTACAGGGGCCAACTTCACCAAAAAAGTGAAGTGGGAACGCAGCCTGACAAGGCAAAGATCCCACTATAACATCAAAGAGTGCACTCTTTTTACACTGACATCAGATGAGTCCATAGATTACTACAGAACCTGTTCTGTTAAACGTGGACAAATGTAGAAACCCCCAAAAATAGGGGCACACACTCCCCTGTCTTCTGTATTACCCAACCCTAACAGAAACACTGGATCCTGTATCCGACCTGCTACATTCACTCCTTCCATGGAGCCTTTGTCAGCTGTGGTCGCTCAGGTCCAGACCTTAACTAAGCATGTTCAGAGTCTGTCTGCCCGTCTTCAAACGCAGGTTTCAGGGCAGACAACACTGCGGGCTGCACCGCCACCTGCACCAGAACCTAAGGTTCCCCTCCCTGACCTGATTTTTGGTGACCGTAAGAAATTTTTTTCATTAATGGAGGGATGTAAACTTTATTTTTCTTTACGCCCTCACTCATAGGGCACCGAGACACAAAGGGTGGGCATGGTCATTTCTCTTTTGCACGGTGATCCGCAAAATTGGGCCTTCTCTCTCCCACCTGACTCTCCATCCCGCTCTTCTCTTGACGCTTTGTTTTCTGCTTTAGGCCAGATTTATGATGAACCTGACCGCCGAGCACTTACAGTTTCCCACCTTAGATATCTGTGTCAGGGAAAACTGACGGTGGAAGATTATTGTGCCCAATTCAGACAGTATGTGACTGACTCGCAATGGAACGACTGTGCCCTAAAATACCAATTTATGTCAGGACTGTCAGACCAAGTACAGGACTTAGTGTTAGCTTATGCCGAGCCTCAGACATTAGTATAAGCTATGACACTGGTCATCCGAGTTGATCGGCGCCTAAGATCCACCTCGGGAGTCCACTGACTGGCAGCCAGCGGCCAGTCTGTCTCCAGGCCGTCAAGAATTGGAATCCATGGAGCTGGATAGCATCTCTCCTGCACAGCGGAAGCAACATCGAATAAGACGCCATCTTTGTTTCTGATGTGGAAGTCCTGATCATCAGATAAACACCTGTTCCAAGAGGCAGCAGCAGGAAAAACTTCCGCTCCTAAGCAGTAAGCGAGGGGACTGCTTAGGAGCTCAGGTACTCCCAGTTGTGTCTAGAATGTATTTACCTTGTACAGTTAAGTTTCAATCTGTTTCCTGTACTGGTCGCGCCTTCTTGGATTCAGGTGCTGCAACTAATTTAATTGATTATAATTTTGCCTCTCAGTTATCTGTGTCATTGATTCCATTGTCCACTCCTATCCAGATGTCAGGTGCGGACTTGACCCCTCTACAGGCGGGGTTGATTAAAGTCTGAGCCCTGCAGATAAAGCTTATGGTAGGAGCTGTGCATGAAGAATGGTGTTATTTCCTAGTTATGGAAAATTTGTCTGAAAATGTCATTCTAGGTTTACCCTGGCTCCGGATCCATAATTCGGTAATTAATTGGGAAACTCTGGAGCTGGTTCATTGGCGTCCTCACTGTAAGGATCACCTGACCAGAGTTTCATTATGTACAGTAGTGGCGGAAGATCAGAGTCTTCCAGGTTTTCTCTCTGACTACTCAGATGTGTTTCAAAACCCTTGTCCCAAGTCCTTCCTCCTCACAGGGAGTTTGATTGTAAAATTGACCTTCTTCCTGATGCTAGATTGCTAAAGGGTCGTATATATAACCTGTCCGTACCAGAACGGGAGTCACTGAAGAGTTATATTGATGAGAGTTTGGCAATCGGACATATCCGTCCCTCTGAGTCGCCCACTGGGGCCGGGTTCTTTTTTGTTGAGAAAAAAGATGGTGGTTTACGGCCGTGCATTGATTATAGAGAATTAAATAAGATAACGGTAAAAAACTCAGGTCCTCTCCTTTTGATCCCGGATCTTTTAAATCAGGTTTCTGGGGCCCAAGTTTTCTCTAAGTTAGATCTCAGAGGGGCTTATAACCTGATTCGGATCCGGTAAGGGGATGAGTGGAAGACCGCATTGAATACACCTTTGGGACACTTTGAATACCTGGTTATGCCCTTTGGTTTGAGTAATGCCCCAGCAGTTTTTCAAGGGTTTATGAACTCCATCTTTCATGATTACATCGGTGTGTTTATGGTGGTGTATCTGGACGATATTTTGATTTTCTCTCCTGATATGGTTTCTCAACAGCAACATCTCCACCAAGTACTTACCAGGTTGCGCAAAAACCACCTCTTCGCTAAGCTGGAAAAGTGTGGGTTTTTTGCGTCCAGAAGGTTTCCTTCTTAGGTTATGTTGTTACTCCCTCTGATGTAAAGATGGATCCGAGTAAGGTTCAGTAATCTTTAGGCCTTACAACGTTTTTTAGGTTTCGCTAACTATTATCGGAACTTTATTAAGAACTTTTACGTGATCGCCAAACCCCTCACGGATCTAACCCGTAAGGGTGCTGATCCGAACAATTGGTCCCCTACCATTTGCTCTGCGCTTGAAACTCTAAAAGCGCCATTCTCATCAGCACCAGTTTTGGTTCAACCTGACCTCTCTCTACCATTTGTTGTGGAGGTAGATGCCTCCAAGGTTGGAGTAGGTGCAGTGTTGTCTCAGGGGTCCTCCACTCTCACCAGACTTAGGCCCTGTGCATATTTCTGTAGAAAGTTTTCTTCTTGTGAGAGGAATTATGAAATTGGTAATCGAGAGCTCCTTGCCATTAAGTGGGCATTTGAAGTCTGGCGACACTTTTTGGAGGGAGCTCTTCAACTGTGCTCACGGATCATAAGAACTTAGTATATTTGGATACAGATAAGCGCTTGAAGTCATGTCAGGCTAGTTGGGCCTTGTTTTTCTCTCACTTTAATTTTGTGGTCACCTACCGACCTGGGTCAAAAAATGTGAAGGCTGATGCCTTGTCCCGTAGCTTCGGGACACCTGAGCTTCCAGAGGCTACTGACAGTAATATTTTGTCTCCAGGTGTTGTGCTGGCAGCTTTCTCCTCCCACCTCTCAAATTTTAGCAGGACAAAGATCTTCACCTAAAGACCTTCCGGAAGGCAAATTATTTGTTCCTCTTTCGTGTCGTTTGAGAGTGTTGGAGGAGACGCATTGCTCGGTATTGGCAGGTCATCCGGGAATGCGGAGTACCTTGGATCTCTTAAAGAGAAGTTACTGGTGGCCTCACATGACTAATGATGTGCACGTATTTGTCCAAGCCTGTCAGGTCTGTGTGCGAGGAAAGACTCCCAGGAGACGTCCTGAGGGGCCTCTTCTTCCGCTTCCAGTTCCCACCAGGCCATGGTCTAAAGTGTCTATGGATTTTGTCACTGATCTGCCAGCATCTCAAGGCTATACAGTGATTTGGGTGGTAGTGGACCGTTTCTCTAAAATGGGACACTTCGTTCCGTTAAAAAAGTTACCTTAAGCTGAGGAATTGGCTGAATTGTTTATACAGAATATTGTACGCTTCCATGGTATACCAAATGATATTGTGTCAGATAGGGGCGTACAATTTGTTTCCAAATTTTGGCGAGCATTTTGTTCTAGACTGGAAGTGAATTTGTCGTTCTCATCAGCGTTTCACCCTGAGTCTAACGGTCAGTCCGTGAGAAGGAATCAGGAGATGATTCAATATCTGCGACTCTTTGTCTCGGAAAGTCTGGACCAGTGGGTGAAATTCCTTCCGTTGGCAGAATTTGCTATTAAAAATCACTGTAATTCTTCCACTCAGGTTTCTCCGTTTTTCTGCAATTATGATTTTCATCCTCGTTTCTCCTTTTCATCTGTGCCTGTCTCTAATATTCCTCGGGCGAAAGCTATTACATCCAAGTTGTGCAAGCTCTGGTCACAAGTTCAAGAGAATATTCAGAGGGCGCAAAATTCTATGGTCCAGCAAACTGAAAGAAGGCGCACTAACTCCGATACGTTTTGTGTTGGGGGATAAAGTGTGGTTATCCACAAAAAACCTTAAATTGAAGGTCCCCTCTTTGAAGTTTGTGCCCAGGTTTGTAGGTCTGTTTGTTGTTACTCAAGTTGTTAACCCGGTTTCCTTCAAGATTACTCTTCCAGCAGGGTGGTGGGTTCATAACACCTTCCATAAGAGTCTTCTGAAGCGCTATGTTGAGCCTGTTTTGCCTCTTCCTGACCCTCCTTCTCCATCTATTGTGGAGGGGAATCTGGAATTTGAGGTAGAAAAAGTTGTAAATTCCAGATGGGTAGGTAACTCCCTGCAGTACCTGGTACTGTCAGGTTCGCTAGGGAGAATGCTGGGACTTCTGGTGGTGCTAGCAGCATTCTCCGACCCCCGGCGCGTATCCGCGCAAACTCCACCTCTCGTCCCGGGGAGTGGCTGCTAAGATCTTGCGCTGTCTAGGAGTTGTGTTCGGAACTACTGGGACATGTGGTACCTCTGCATGGTGCCTGGTTATTCTGCACCATGAGGGGTTAATTCCCAGAAGTTGTCCAGCTCCTATCAGGTTCTGGAGGTGGAGTTTTGGCTGCATAAATTGCAGCTTCACTAGTCACCTGTGCCAGTGTTTGAAATCCCTTCATCACTCGCTCTGTGCATTAGGTTGACTTGCTCTGTATCTGTATCGTTGTGACCTCGGCTAGTTTTTGACATTGACTCTTTGCTTTCTGACTTTGTTCTTGATGTACCCTCTCGTTGTGACTCCAGCTAGTTTACCATTCTTTTGTGTTTTATGTTTGTCAGTCTGTTTGTGTTTCCCTTCCCACACTTATCCAGTGTATTTTGAGTCTTCAAGTAGTCGCCCCACGGTTTAGTGTGGGGGGGCTATAGGAAGGGACAGGGGTTGGGGCAAGCTCAGGGCACACACTCCCCTGTCTTCTGTGTTACCCAACCCTAACAGTGTTCCAGAGAGACAGGGAGTCAGTTGGCAGCAGCATGAATAGGCCGCAGAGTGGCACAATGACAAATTATGGAGGTGGCGGAAACATGGTAGGCCACAGAGAGGCACAATATCAGAGCGTGGAGGTGGCGGCAGCAGCAGCAGGAGGCCACAGGTGGCAGCAACAGGGAATTAGAGAGTGTGGAGGTGGCGGCAGCAGCAGAAGCCCACATAGCCAACAGCAGAGGAGGCCACATTGTGGCACATTGACGAAGTTTGAAATTAATTAGAAGTTGAAATTTGAAATTTTAATTTTAATTTGAAGATAAGAGATGCCACATCCATAATACATTACAGTTTTCCAGAAAATATCAGGTCTTTGACAAAAAAGAACTTTGAAGGTGGCGCCAGCAGCAGCATGAGGTCAGAGGTGTGGTAGGCCACATGGTAGGCCACAGAGTGGCACAATGATATAGTGTGGAGGTGGCATCAGCAGCAGGAGCCCACAGAGTGGCACAATGATATAGTGTGGAGGAGGCATCAGCAGGAGCCCACAGAGTGGAACAATAAAATAGCTTGGAGGTGGCATCAGCAGGAGCCCACAGAGTGGCACAATGATATAGTGTGGAGGTGGCGTCAGCAGCATCAGGAGCCCACAGAGGGGAACAATGATATATTATGTAGGTGGCAGACAATTCCAGTCCCTGGTAAAGATGGTAGGAGGCAGATGGAGCAACTGGCAGCAGATGTGTGGCATCAGGCGGGTAGCAGCATCAGATTAGTGGCTGAGGCACGTCGTTATAACCCAGACTCATTTCTCAACATTTAGGGGAGGCGTCATGGCTGATCTGATCTGATACATAAGGCATTGGTGAGTTGAAATTGTGGCCCATCCAAGCTTGACAAAGGTCAGTCTCTCCACAATATGGGTGAACAAGCGGGTTCTCCTTGGTGTAACGATGGTCCCCGCCGCACTGAACACCCGCTCTGATGCCACACTACTGGCTGGCCAGGACAGCTTCTCTAATGCAAACTCCGCAAGTTGCGGCCACGCATCAAGTTTGGCTGCCCAGTAGTCCATGGGATCCTCTACCTGAGGTGCGACAGTGCTGTCTAAGTAGGCCACCACCTACTGGTGCAGGATCTGCTCCATGTCCTGATGCTGCTGGTGGTGGCTACCCTCCTCACTAGGCGGGTGAAGGAAGTTGCTCAATAAGGAATCCAGACTTAAGCTGCTGCTGATGGAGCTGCTACTGCTCCTACCCCTCAAGCTCCTCACAGCAGCTGCGGCAGTAGTACGTGAGCAATGACTGCCAGGAATCCCCTGGTCAGACCTGACAGAGGATGGACAATGGCGCACATAGCCAACTGTCTGCGCAGTATTTCTCTATGGTATGCCAGTTGTTCCTCTCTCTCAGCAGCTGGAAAAAAGTCACCCATTTTTGACCGGTAGCGAGGGTCCAAGAGGGTGGAGAGCCAAAAGTCATCCCTATGCCGGATGTTTACTATTCAGCTGTCACTAGAATCTGCAGGCAGAAAGTGAAGCATGGCCAGGGAGCTAACGTTGGCACCACGGCCCTGTGTCAACACATGCAGCATCACCATCCAATGGCCTGGGAGAAACTTGGAACAGATGTGGAGGCCCATCCTGCCGCAGCAACAGCAGCAGCAGAACCGATTTCAGCCAGTCAAGGCTCCAAAAACTCTGCCGAAGGGTGGGGTTGCTTCTCAGCCAGGAGAATTTGCTGGAATCTGTCAAACACACATAAAAACAACAGATCTTGTGAAAATATAATATTTATGTCATTCTCAAAACTTATGGCCATGACTGCACATCTATGTTAAGCTTTTGTATAGTGCAGGATGCACCAGATTCATGATTTCTGGCACCCGTTCTTTTTGAATCTGGTGCTCCCAGCACTGCCCTGACAGAGTTTTTTTTGGGTGCACCTTAAACATGGGGCGTGAAACATAATCCTGTTTGACTTTGCCTGTTAAATCTGGTGCACGGTCTGACTGAGCACTGGAACTCCCCCTAGTTTGTGTTGCATGATGCCTAGTGTAGCTGCGCCACAAACTATGCAAGCACTTTGCACCTAAACAGTCATGCAAAGTCCGCGCACAGACCTTTGTAAATGTGCTCCAATGTGTTTCTTATCATACTTAATAGGGTCTACAGTGCGGGCTATATTTGTAAGCCTCTTACAAGATTTGAATGTAGACTAGGAGCTTAATTTTTGTAGAAATTATAGCTAAAGATATCCAAACAGGGTCCAGCCAGGGCAGGTTCAGTACTGTATATCATTGCTGCACTGAAGTCTCCTATACGGAATGGAGCGCCGGTGTACACAGTTTTCCTTTGCTTTATGCACTTGTAGGGGATAAGCAGTAAGCACCTTTTGTTGCACAACTTATTTAACATGTTGATGCAATCTTAATAATGAATACAAAGAAACTTTAATTACACGCAAAAAGCACAGGTAAAGATCTCTGTTTGTCCTCAGTGGCAATAGCAGTGGCAATTGTGTCCTCAATAGCAATATTTGTTGTACCTACCGTATGATTTTGAGAACAAATTTTGTGCTGAAAAAGCCCCACTCAGCTTATACTCAAGTGTATATAAAAAAAAACAAAAAAAACAACTTTGTACTCACTTCCGGCTCTCACCCCTAGCGTCCTCTTCTCCCTGCATCTTCAGGCTTCCAAGCAGTGCGGGCAGAGGCATGTCAATGCTCTATGCCCTCATGCACACACTGTGATCCGGCTTGACGTCAGGTGGCGACTTGCCTTGTCATAGTGTGTGCATACAGGCAGAGAGCATAGACATGCCTCAGTCCGCACTGCTTGGACATTTGCTGGACATTTCTTTTTAAAGGGGGTCTGTATTGGACATTTTTTGGTAAACGGGGGCTCTGCTGGATATAAATTAATTCCCCCCCAAAAAAATTTCCCAGTTTTTTGTGGCAAAATTAGTTGCTTTGGCTTATACGGTAACCTTTTAAAAATCTTATCAGAAATCCATACACCAGTGTGTATGAATGAAAAAGAAAACTGTCCCGTATTATGCATATTGTAGTACTTTCACCCCCAGACACCATCTGCTGTGACAAATTTTTATAGCAGGGGTATACAACATTTTTAATCTGAAAGGCTGCACTAGTAACTTCCAATATACAAGCACCATCTATGACAGTATAAACATTACACAAAGTATAAAGTGCAGCACTGAATAGCCCCTGCCAACAAATACTTCAGGCAATAACCAGTACATTTAGATCCCAGATCACACCCCAGGTCACATAATTATTAGTAATGCAGACCCCAGGCCAGACAACTTATAATGCAGACCCCAAGTCAAATTATTTATTATAATGGTTCAAGCAGCAGAATTTTTTTATTTATTACATTATTTTATGCTGTTCCCTTATAAAGAATGGCCAGACCTTTATACAAGCCCTTTACCTTTACCGAGCAGGTAAAGGTATATGTCCCCTATGATGACATATCATATATATTTGATGACACTATATTAATAAAGATTAATATTATTATAATACAACCCTACGGTTAGATTATTTAGAATAATGCAGACTGGTCACACAATGCAGACTGGTCACATAATGCAGACTGGTCACACAATGTATAATATAGACCCCCTGTCAGATTATTACCAATAGTGTAGACTCCAAGCCAGACAATAATGATGCAGACCACAAATGGAGACCCCAAATTATTAGAGAATGGAAGAGAAAAAAATAATAATGACAGAGAGCTGGATCAGATGAGAACTCCCCGCAGTGCATACAAAAAAAGTAAACAGACATAATGGAAGACCCCTAGAAAGAAAAAAAATTATACAGTGTGCAACTCTGAGTAGGAGAGGACTATTGTGAGGTGATTGTATATAGATGAGAGAAACTCATTTTATGTTGAAGGGAGAAAACCCCAAAGGAGCAATTTTCTATGATAAGAAATATAGTATAACAATGTTTCTTTATATTCACTTTTACTATTGATTTCTGCCAGGTTTGTTGAAAAGTTAGTGACTAGAGATGAGCGAGCACTAAAATGCTCGGGTGCTCGTTATTCAAGACAAACTTTTCCCGATGCTCGCGTGTTCGTCTCGAATAACGAACCCCATTGAAGTCAATGGGAGACTCGAGCATTTTTCAAGGGGACCAAGGCTCTGCACAGGGAAGCTTGGCCAAACACCTTGAAACCTCAGAAAATGATGGAAACACCACGGAAATGGACAGGAAACAGCAGGTGTAGCATGCATGGATACCTCTGAGGCTGCTTAATCGCACCATTATGCCAAAATTATGGGCAACAGCATGGCCATGACAGAGTGACCGAATGAGGCTAGATAGCATCTAAAAACATCCAATAATTGACCCTGACACTATAGAAGACAGCATGCAGAGGCAGCGGCAGCAGCGGCAGGCTAGAGAGTGGCATGGCGACATACCCCAAATGGACTCAGGCTTCAAACCAATGGGTGGCAGAGAGGAACCAAAGGAGGTGAGCAAGAAGCGCTGAAATGATTTCCTATGTGAACAAAAGGTTGACGGTATATTTAGTCGATAACACAGCATGGTGGCGATATAGTGACCAGATAGTTCCATAACGTATCTGGTAAAACACCCGAAAAATGAGCCTGACACAGCTCGTTTGATAAGGGGACGATGTGGAGGCAGCCATGGAGATGACTTCCATGATTACGAGTGACAGTATGGGGCATCCTTCAGGTCTCCAGCATGGCGGTGACAGATGCGCCGAGTTCCATTATGTATCTGGTGAAACACCTGAAAATTCTGCCTGACACAGCTCGTTTGATAAGGGGATGATGTGCTGGATGATGTGCTGTATATTTTGTGGATAACACAGCAGGGTGGCGACAAAGTTAACAAGTTTGATGTGGAAGCCATGAAAACAACCCAAAATTCTGCCTGACACAGCTCGTTTGCTAAGGGGATGATGTGCTGTATATCCTCTCACGCTCCAGCGTCTGGGGTATAGACAGTTGAAAGTTGCGCATGGAGACATTGGTGGACGCTGTGGAGGATCGTGGAGGCGAAATGGACAGGAAACAGCAGGGGTAGTATGCATGGATGCCTCTGAGGCTGCCTAATCTTGGGATGGAGCTGGCGGTCCACTGCCAGGCAAGCTTTCGCCTGTCCAAGCCCCTGTCTCTCGGCTCCTCCCCACACACAATGGGCCTGGGGGCCAGAAGCGTTTCCTTTGAAAAAAGTATCATTTTCAAAGCAGGCGGGGGCTACAAACAGCACTTCTAAGAACCTTTTGGATAAGATGAAGTGTAGTACTGTTCTTATAAGTTTTGGTTATGGCAGGTGAGGGGAATGTAAACAGATGCGCAAGAAGCGGTGAAATAATATCGGTAAATGATAAAAGTTTGCCAGTATATTTTGTGGATAACACAGCAGGGTGACGACAAAGTTAACAAGTTTGATGTGGAAGCCATGAAAACAACCCAAAATTCTGCCTTACACAGCTCGTTTGCTAAGGGGACGATGTATGGAGGCAGCTATATGGACGACTTTGGGAGGCAGCTATGGAGATGATGTGTGGAGGTAGCAATGGAGACAATTAAATTTGGATAGTGCCTGTATGTGGCAGTCCAAAAAAGTTTTCAAACCAGAGGAGCAGGTAGGTGGTCCACCAGAAAAATTAAAGAAATTGAGTGCCTGTATGTGGCAGTCCAAAAAAGTTTTCAAACCAGAGGACCGGGTGGGTGGCCCTCCAGAAAAATTAAAAACATAGAGTACTATACCTAGAGCCAGTTGGCCCTGGCAAAAAATAGCCAGTTTCCTCTGCTTTAGTGTACAAAGAGGAGTAGAAGGAGGAAAATGAGGAGGAGTAGTGCATACATTATTCAGGTTGAGCTTCTTTAACCTGGTGGAAAATGGAAATCCTGAGAAATCCAGGCTTTATTCATCTTGATAAGCGTCAGCATGTCAGCACTGTCAGTCGACAGGCGTGTATGCTTATCGGTGATGATGCCACCAGCTGCACTGAAAACCCGCTCAGACAACACGCTAGCGGCAAGGCAGGCAAGAATCTCCAACGCGTACAGCGCCAGTTCGTGCCACATGTCCAGCTTTGAAACCCACTAGTTGTAGGGAGCTGTGTGATCATTTAGGACGATGGTATGGTCAGCTACGTACTCCCTCACCATCTTTCTGTAAAGATCAGCCCTACTCTGCCGAGACTGGGGACAGGTGACAGTGTCTTGCTGGGGTGACATAAAACTGGCAAAGGCCTTGTAAAGCGTACCCCTGTCAGTGTTGGACAAGCTGCCTGCTCGCCTACTCTCCCTCACTACTTGTTCCACAGAAGTACGCCCTCTGCCGCTAGCGCTGTCAGAATGGAAATGCTGTTTCAGCTTGTGCACCAGGGCCTGCTGGTATTCATGCATTCTCACACTCCTTTCCTCTCCAGGGATGAGAGTGGAAAGATTTTGCTTGTACCGTGGGTCCAGGAGAGTGAATACCCAGTAATCGGTGCTGGAATAAATTCTCCATGAACGCGAGGGTCACGGGATAGGCAGCCAAGCATGAAATCTGCCATATGCGCCAGAGTCCCAATGCGCAAGAATTCACTCCCCTTACTGGCCTGACTGTCCATTTCCTCCTCCTCCAACTCCTCTTCTTCTGCCCATACACGCTGAACAGTGAAGAACATTCTCCTCCTCATCCTCCTCCACCTCCTTCGATATGCGCTGAGAAACAGACCTGAGGGTGCTTTGGCTATCAACAAGGGAATCTTCTTCCCCCGTCTCTTGTGACGAGTGCAAAGCTTCTGACTTCATGCTGACCAGAGAGTTTTTCAACAGGCCAAGTAGCGGGATGGTGAGGCTGATGATGGCTGCATCGCCACTGACCATCTTTGTTGACTCCTCAAAGTTACTCAGCACGTGACAGATATCAGACATCCACGTCCACTCCTCATTGTAGACTTGAGGAAGCTGACTGACCTGACTACCAGTTCTGGTGGAAGTTGACATCTGGCAGTCTACAATCGCTCTGCGCTGTTGGTAAACTCTGGATAACATGGTTAATGTTGAATTCCACCTCGTCGGCATGTCGCACAACAGTCGGTGAGCGGGCAGTTGCAGGCGGCGCTGCGCTGTTCTGAGAGTGGCAGCATCTGTGCTGGACTTCCTAGAATATGCGCACATATGCGGCGCACCTTTGTGAGCAAATCAGACAGATTGGGGTATGTCTTGAGGAACCGCTGAACTATGAGATTTAACACATGGGCCAGGCATGGCACATGTGTCATTCTGCCGAGTTGCAGAGCCGCCACCAGGTTACGGCCGTTGTCACACACAACCATGCCTGGCTTCAGGTTCAGCGGTGCTGCCCTGCTCTTGGGCGGTGTGCCTTTTATCGCCTAGGCTCAGCAGTTTGAGCACCGCCTGCTCCATTGCACCCTTGGTTCCATTGAGTGGGGTGTTTAGCATTCATATGCCTGTGCATAATGGTGGTGCTTAAGCTGGTAGTGATGGAACCCCTGCTGATCCTGGTGTGGCACAGGTTGCACACCACAGTCCGTCGGTCATCCGGTGTTTCTTTAAAGAACCTCCAGACTTCCGAAAATCTAGCCCTCGCCACGGGAGCTTCACTACGTGAAACATTTGGCGCTGATGCACCAGCTCTGGCCCTGCCTCTCCGTCTGGCCCCACCACTGCCTCTTCCAACCTGTTCTCGTTGAGGACTCGCCTACATCTCAGAAGCACTGTGTTCACCCGGCCTATCAACCCAGCTTGGGTCTGTCACCTCATTATCCTCCAATCCCTCAGTCTGCCCCCCACTCGGACTTCCTGCCCTGACAACAACTTCACCACTGTCTGACAACCGTGTCTCCTCATCGTCCGACACCTCTTTACACACTTCTTCCACTACGTCAACAATGTCATCATCACCCACAGACTGCGACTGGTGGAAAACCTGGGCATCGGAAAAGAGCTCAGCAGCAACCGTACAAGTGGTTTGTGACTCTGGGAAGGGTCCAGAAAACAGTTCCTCAGAGTATGCCGGTTCAAACGCAAAATTTTCCTGGGAGGGGGCAGACTGGGGGGAAGGAGGTTGAGGTGGAGGAGCTGGAGGAGTGCTGATTTCGGTGGCATGGGTGGACTGCATGGAAGACTGACTGGTGACAAATGGCTAGAAGCATTGTCGGCAATCCACGACATCACATGTTCGCACTGTTCTGGCCTCAACAGTGCTCTATCCAGTAACTTGAGACAAGAGCCTAGGGAGTGTAGCTCTGCGGCGTCCCCCTGCTCCCTCATCAGCAGGTGGTGTCTCACCCCGCCCAGGACCACGGCCTCTGACCCCTGCAGTAGTTGGACGCCCTCGCCCCCCCTGGGGTTCAACATTTTCAAAATTAAAGTGTAAACTGTAAATTTGTTTTGTGTTTTTTTGGTGTTTTTTTGTATTTCTTTTTGTGTTTTTGTTTTTTTAAGAAAACGATGCTATCCTATTGCTATGGCTAGTTTCTAGCCTACACTTCCAGCACACAACTGGGCTTTATGCTGTGCCTGATGACTTTGAGTTATAAAAAAAAGAAAAGTAAAAAAGAAAAAGAAAAAGCAGACTGTGCCTATTTAAATCAAACTTCTAATAAATTGTCCCACTTAGGTGTTTGAGATGGATATGTGTGTCACTAAGAGCTAAACAGAACGTTTGCAAGACTCCCTGCAAATTCCTCACAATATGGTACTAGCTGCACTACTAGTGCCAGCAAGGCCAGCCACAAGCAAATTAACCAAAAATAAAATATATAACGCTATTGTAGCCCTAAGAAGGCCTGTTGGGTTCTCGTATGGCTAGTTTCTAGCCTACACTGACAGCACACAACTGGATTTTGTGCAGTGCCTGTAATGACTTTTAGTTTTGAAAAAAAAATTAAAGTAAAAAAAAAAATCGTCAGACTGTGCCTAATTCAATCAAACCCCTAATAAATTGTCCCACTTAGGTCTTTGAGATGGATATGTGTGTCACTAAGAGCTAAATATAACGTTCGCAAGTCTCCCTGCAAATTCGTCACAATATGGTACTAGCAGCACTACTAGTGCCAGCAAGCCCAGCCACAAGCAAAAAAAAAATAAAAATAAATAAAATATAGCGCTATTCGAGCCCTAACAAGGGCTGTTGGGTTCTTGTAGACTCACTCCTGCCTAACAGTAAGCTAATATAACAGCCTAACACTATCCCTGCAGCAGCAACAGCTCTCTCCCTAACGGCATCCAAACAGAGAATGATTCGAGCAACGCGGGCAGGGGCTATTCTATTCCAGGGTCACCTGATCAGGCCAGCCAACCACTGCTATCGATGTGTAAGGGTACCACGTCATGCTGGGTGTAGTGCAAAGTCTCCTGGCTTGTGATTGGCTCTGTTTCTGGCCGCCAAAAATCAAAACAGCAGGAGATGCCATTTTCTTGAGCTGGCGAAGTATTCGTCCGAGCAAAGAGTAGGTACGAGTACACTAATGCTCGAACGAGCATCAAGCTCGGACAAGTGTGTTCGCTCATCTCTATTAGTGACCATTTGACATGTGGATACTGAATTCTGGTTATACTGAAATACAGTAGTTAATTATAATATAGGTCCTTGTACAATATAATGTATAATATCTTGTACAATATAATGTAAAATATCTGTTCCTGCTCTCAATATACATGATGTAAAGGGCTTTGAAGGTCCCGAAACAGCAGATTGAAAGCAGAAGGGATGAATCCACCAGCTGTATTGTATCACCATATGTAGGAAGTAAATCAAAGACTTGTAGGGGCTATAAAATTCATACAATCATGTCTTAACTCCCCCCTCCCCCCCCATCTCACTGTACTGTATTATTACTATGAATATACAATTCACAGCAAATGTACAGTTCAATCTGCATGTATCATCATCATCATAGTTTATACGGTTGAAAAAAGACACATGTCCATCAAGTTCAACCAAGGAAGGGAATGGATTGGATGCGGAAGAGATTTATGGGAAATAATTATATATAACATAACCATCAATGTTATTGAGGTGTAAAAGGTATCTAAACTAGAGATGAGCGAACATGCTCGTCCGAGCTTGATGCTCGGTCGAGCATTAGGGTACTCGAAACTGCTCGTTACTCGGACGAATACTTCGCCCGCTCGAGAAAATGGCAGCTCCCGCCGTTTTGCTTTTTGGCGGCCAGAAACAGAGCCAATCACAAGCCAGGAGACTCTGCACTCCACCCAGCATGACGTGGTACCCTTACACGTCGATAGCAGTGGTTGGCTGGCCAGATCAGGTGACCCTGGGATAGACTAGCCGCTGGCCGCGCTGCTCGGATCATTCTGTCTCTGGATGCCGCTAGGGAGAGAGCTGCTGCTGGTCAGGGAAAGCGTTAGGGTGTTCTATTAGCTTACTGTTAGGCAGGAGTGATTCTCAAAGAACCCAACAGCCCTTCTTAGGGCTACAATAACGTTCTACTTTTTTTATTTTAATTTGCATCTTTTACCATTTTGTGAGGAATTAGCAGGGGGACTTGCTACCGTTATGTTTAGCTCTTAGTGGCACACATATCCATAGCAAAGACCGAAGTGGGAAAATTCAGTAGGGGTTGGATTTCTATTAGGCAATAACTCAGTGTCATCTCATCTGGCATAGTAGTGTGCTTCCTTTGATACTTGGCTAGAAAATAGCCATAGGAGAATACAAACAGCTTCTTGAAGCCTACAGTAGCGTTCTATATATTTGATTTCTGGTTGATCTGCTGGTGGCTTTAGTTTCTGCAGTGCATGTACTTGCCAATTCTGAGCAATTTGTAGTGAGACTTGCGACCGCTGTGTTCTGCGCTTAGTGGCGCACATATCCATAGCAAAGGCTGAAGTGGGAAAATTCAGTAGGGGTTGGATTTCTATTAGGCACTAACTCAGTGTCATCTCATCTGGCATAGTAGTGTGCTTCCTTTGATACTTGGCTAGAAAATAGCCATAGGAGAATACAAACAGCTTCTTGAAGCCTACAGTAGCGTTCTATATATTTGATTTCTGGTTGATCTGCTGGTGGCTTTAGTTTCTGCAGTGCATGTACTTGCCAATTCTGAGCAATTTGTAGTGAGACTTGCGACCGCTGTGTTCTGCGCTTAGTGGCGCACATATCCATAGCAAAGGCTGAAGTGGGAAAATTCAGTAGGGGTTGGATTTCTATTAGGCACTAACTCAGTGTCATCTCATCTGGCATAGTAGTGTGCTTCCTTTGATACTTGGCTAGAAAATAGCCATAGGAGAATACAAACAGCTTCTTGAAGCCTACAGTAGCGTTCTATATATTTGATTTCTGGTTGATCTGCTGGTGGCTTTAGTTTCTGCAGTGCATGTACTTGCCAATTCTGAGCAATTTGTAGTGAGACTTGCGACCGCTGTGTTCTGCGCTTAGTGGCGCACATATCCATAGCAAAGGCTGAAGTGGGAAAATTCAGTAGGGGTTGGATTTCTATTAGGCACTAACTCAGTGTCATCTCATCTGGCATAGTAGTGTGCTTCCTTTGATACTTGGCTAGAAAATAGCCATAGGAGAATACAAACAGCTTCTTGAAGCCTACAGTAGCGTTCTATATATTTGATTTCTGGTTGATCTGCTGGTGGCTTTAGTTTCTGCAGTGCATGTACTTGCCAATTCTGAGCAATTTGTAGTGAGACTTGCGACCGCTGTGTTCTGCGCTTAGTGGCGCACATATCCATAGCAAAGGCTGAAGTGGCAAAATTCAGTAGGGGTTGGATTTCTATTAGGCAATAACTCAGTGTCATCTCATCTGGCATAGTAGTGTGCTTCCTTTGATACTTGGCTAGAAAATAGCCATAGCAATAGGATAGGATTGTTTGGTTCTAAAAACTCAAAAAAAAACAAAAAACACAAAAAAAAACAAAAAACACAAAAAAACACAAAAAAAACAAAAAAAAGTAAAAAAAAAAAAAAAGTTATAACTCTCATTTTAAAAATGTTTAACCCCAGGGCTAGGGGTAGAGGACGAGGGCGGGGACGTGGGCGTCCAACTACTGCAGGGGTCAGAGGCCGTGGTCCTGGGCGGGGTGAGACACCACCTGCTGATGAGGGAGCAGGGGAACGCCGCAGAGCTACACTCCCTAGGTTCATGTCTGAAGTTACTGGGACTCGTGGTAGAGCACTGTTGAGGCCAGAACAGTGCGAACAGGTGATGTCGTGGATTGCTGACAATGCTTCGAGCAATTTGTCCACCACCAGTCAGTCTTCCACGCAGTCCACCCATGTCACCGAAATCCCCACTCCTCCAGCTCCTGCACCTCAGCCTCCTCCCCCCCAGTCTGCCCCCTCCCAGGAAAATTTGCCATTTGAACCGGCATACTCTGAGGAACTGTTTTCTGGACCCTTCCCACAGTCACAAACCACTTGTCCGGTTGCTGCTGAGCAATTTTCCGATGCCCAGGTTTTCCACCAGTCACAGTCTGTGGGTGATGATGACCTTCTTGACGTAGTGGAAGTGTGTAAAGAGGTGTCCGACGATGAGGAGACACGGTTGTCAGACAGTGGGGAAGTTGTTGTCAGGGCAGGAAGTCCGAGGGGGGAGCAGACTGAGGGATCGGAGGATGATGAGGTGACAGACCCAAGCTGGGTTGAGAGGCCGGGTGAACACAGTGCTTCTGAGACGGAGGAGAGTCCTCGACCTGAACAGGTTGGAAGAGGCAGTGGTGGGGCCAGACGGAGAGGCAGGGCCAGAGCTGGTGCATCAGCGCCACTGTCAACTAGTGAAGCTCCCGTGGTGAGGGCTCTTGCGGCGAGGGCTAGATCTTCAGAAGTGTGGAGGTTCTTTAAGGAAACACCGGATGACCGACGGACTGTGGTGTGCAACATTTGCCAAACCAGGCTCAGCAGGGGTTCCACCACTACTAGCTTAACTACCACCAGTATGCGCAGGCATATGAATGCTAAGCACCCCACTCAGTGGCAACAAGCCCGTTCACCTCCGGCCGTGCACACCACTGCTCCTTCCCCTGTGTCAGCTGCTAGTCAGCCCCCTGCCCAGGACCCTGGCCCAAAAACCCCATCGTCGCCTCCACGATCCTCCACAGCATCCACCAGCGTTCAGCTCTCCATACCCCAGACGCTGGAGCGGAAACGCAAATATAGTGCAACCCACCCGCACGCCCAAGCCCTTAATGTGCACATCTCCAGATTGCTTAGCCTGGAGATGCTGCCCTATAGGCTAGTAGAGACCGAGGCCTTTCGCAACCTCATGGCGGCGGCCGCCCCTCGGTATTCGGTCCCCAGCCGCCACTACTTTTCCCGATGTGCCGTCCCAGCCCTGCACCAGCACGTGTCAGACAACATCATCCGTGCCCTGACCAACGCCGTTTCTGACAAGGTCCACCTGACCACGGACACGTGGACGAGTGCTGCCGGGCAGGGCTACTATATATCGCTGACGGCACATTGGGTTAACTTGGTGGAGGCTGGGACCGAGACTGACCCTGGGGCTGCTCATATACTGCCGACGCCGAGGATTGCGGGGCCTACCTCGGTCCAGGTGTTTCAGGCCTACTATGCCTCCTCCTCCTCCCACCCCTCCTCCACCTCCTCCTCCGAACTACCATCCGTGGGCACGGCGCCATCAGTCGGTAGCTCTAGGCACAGCAGCAGTGCCGTCGCTAAGCGACAGCAGGCGGTGCTCAAACTGCTGAGCCTAGGCGACAAAAGGCACACCGCCCAAGAGCTATTACAGGGCATCACGGCGCAGACTGATCTGTGGCTGGCACCGCTGAACCTCAAGCCGGGAATGGTTGTGTGTGACAACGGCCGTAACCTGGTGGCGGCTCTGCAACTCGGCAGACTGACACATGTGCCATGCCTGGCCCATGTGTTAAATCTGATAGTGCAGCGTTTCCTCAAGACATACCCCAATCTGTCTGATTTGCTCACGAAGGTGCGCCGCATCTGTGCGCATTTCAGGAAGTCCAGCCCAGATGCTGCCACTCTCAGGGCAGCGCAGCGCCGCCTCCAACTGCCCGCTCACCGACTGTTGTGCGACGTGCCCACGAGGTGGAATTCAACACTGACCATGTTATCCAGAGTTTACCAGCAGCGCAGAGCGATTGTAGACTGCCAGATGTCAACTTCCACCAGAACTGGTAGTCAGGTCAGTCAGCTTCCTCAAGTCTACAATGAGGAGTGGACGTGGATGTCTGATATCTGTCAGGTGCTGAGTAACTTTGAGGAGTCAACACAGATGGTCAGTGGCGATGCCGCCATCATCAGCCTCACCATCCCGCTGCTTGGCCTGTTGAAAAACTCTCTGGTCAGCATGAAGTCGGAAGCTTTGCGCTCGTCACAAGAGACGGGGGAAGAATATTCCCTTGTTGATAGCCAAAGCACCCTGAGGTCTGTTTCTCAGCGCATTTCGGAGGAGGTGGAGGTGGAGGAGGATGAGGAGGAAGAGGAGGAGAATGTTGGCGAGACACAAGAGGGGACCATTGTTGAGTCCTTCACTGTTCAGCGTGTATGGGCAGAAGAAGAGGAGTTGGAGGAGTTGGAGGAGGAGGAAATGGACAGTCAGGCCAGTGAGGGGAGTGAATTCTTACGCGTTGGTACTCTGGCGCATATGGCAGATTTCATGCTAGGCTGCCTATCCCGTGACCCTCGCGTTCAAAGAATTTATTCCAGCACCGATTACTGGGTGTTCACTCTCCTGGACCCACGGTACAAGCAAAATCTTGCCACTCTCATCCCTGCAGAGGAAAGGAGTGTGAGAATGCATGAATACCAGCAGGCCCTGGTGCACAAGCTGAAACAGTATTTCCCTTCTGACAGCGCTAGCGGCAGAGTGCGTAGTTCTGCGGGACAAGTAGCGAGGGAGAGTAGGCGAGCAGGCAGCTTGTCCAGCACTGGCAAGGGTACGCTTTACAAGGCTTTTGCCAGCTTTATGTCACCCCAGCAAGACACTGTCACCTGTCCCCAGTCTCGGCAGAGTAGGGCTGATCTTTACAGAAAGATGGTGAGGGAGTACGTAGCTGACCATACCATCGTCCTAAATGATCACACAGCTCCCTACAACTACTGGGTTTCAAAGCTGGACATGTGGCACGAACTGGCGCTGTACGCCTTGGAGGTTCTTGCCTGCCCTGCCGCTAGCGTCTTGTCCGAGCGGGTTTTCAGTGCAGCTGGTGGCATCATCACCGATAAGCGTACACGCCTGTCGACTGACAGCGCTGACAGGCTGACGCTTATTAAAATGAATAAAGGCTGGATTTCTCAGAATTTCCAATCTCCACCAGGTGAAGGAAGCTCAACCTGAATAATTGATCCACTCCTCCTCCTCCTCCTCATTTTCCTCCTTCTCCTCCTCTTTGTACAGTAAAGCAGAGGAAAATGGCTATTTTTTGACAGGGCCCACTGGCTCTTGCTATACTTCATGCATTTAATTTTTCTGGAGGGCCACCTACCCGGTCCTCTGTTTGAAACAATTTTTGTGAGTGCCACATACAGGCACTCAATCTATTCCATTTTTCTGGAGGGCCACCTACCCGGTCCTCTGGTTTGAACAATTTTTGGGACTGCCACATACAGGCACTCAATCTATTCCATTTTACTGGAGGGCCACCTACCTGCTCCTCTGGTTTGAAGAATTTTTGGGACTGCCACATACAGGCACTCAATCTATTCCATTTTTCTGGAGGGCCACCTACCCGGTCCTCTGGTTTGAACAATTTTTGGGACTGCCACATACAGGCACTCAATCTATTCCATTTTACTGGAGGGCCACCTACCTGCTCCTCTGGTTTGAAAAATGTTTGGGACTGCCACATACCGGCACTATCCAAATTAAATTGTCTCCATAGCAGCCTCCACACGTTGTCTCCATTGCTACCTCCAAAAGTCGTCCATATAGCTGCCTCCATACATCGTCCCTTTATCAAACGAGGTGTGTCAGGCAGAAATTTGGGTTGTTTTCATGGATTCCACATCAAAGTTGTTAACTTTGTCGCCACCCTGCTGTGTTATCCACAAAATATACTGGCAAACTTTTACCATTTAGGGATATTATTTCAGCGCTTCTTGCGCATCTGTTTACATTCCCCTCACCCGGCATATCCTAAACTTATAAGAACGCTACTACACTTGATCTTATACAAAAGGTTCTTAGAAGTGCTGTTTGGGGAGTAGCCTAGAGACAGGGGCTTGGATTGGCGAAAGCTCGCCTGGCAGCGGAACGCCAGCTCCATGCGCATCATGCGCTTCTTGCGCATCTGTTTACATTCCCCTAACCCGCCATATCCCAAACTTATAAGAACGCTACTACACTTAACTTGGTGCAGGCTGGGACCGAGTCTGACCCTGGGGCTGGTCATATACTGCCGACGCAGAGAATTGCGGGGCCTACCTCGGTCCAGGTCTCAAAGGCCTACTATACCTCCTCCCACCCCTCCTCCACCTCCTCCTCCTCCGAATTACCATCCGTGGGCATGGCGCCATCAGTCGGTAGCTCTAGGCACAGCAGCAGTGCCGTCGCTAAGCGACAGCAGGCGGTGCTGAAACTGCTGAGCCTAGGCGATAAAAGGCACACCGCCCAAGAGCTATTACAGGGCATTCCACATCAAAGTTGTTAACTTTGTCGCCACCCTGCTGTGTAAGCCACAAAATATACTGGAAAACTTTTACCATTTAGGGATATTATTTCAGCGCTTCTTGCGCATCTGTTTACATTCCCCTCACCCGCCATATCCTAAACTTATAAGAACGCTACTACACTTGATCTTATACAAAAGTGCTGTTTGGGGAGTAGCCTAGAGACAGGGGCTTGGATTTGCGAAAGCTCGCCTGGCAGCGGAGCGCCAGCTCCATGCGCATCATGCGCTTCTTGCGCATCTGTTTACATTCCCCTCACCCGGCATATCCTAAACTTATAAGAACGCTACTACACTTGATCTTATACAAAAGTGCTGTTTGGGGAGTAGCCTAGAGACAGGGGCTTGGATTGGCGAAAGCTCGTCTGGCAGCGGAGCGCCAGCTCCATGCCAAGATCCAACTAACATAGTTTTAACTGCAGCACCTTTAATCTACTACTAGTTCACTGCCTCCATACATGGTCCCCTTATCAAACGAGCTGTGTCAGGCAGAATTTTGGGTTGTTTTCATGGCTTCCATGTTAACTTTGTCGCCACCCTGCTGTGTAATCCACAAAATATACTGGCAAACTTTTATCATGTACCGATATTATTTGAGCACTTCTTGCTCACCTCCTTTGGTTCCTCTCTGCCACCCATTGGTTTGAAGCCTGAGTCCATTTAGGGTATGTCGCCATGACACTCTCTAGCCTGCTGCCGCTGCCTCTGCATGCCGTCCCCTATAGTGTCAGGGTCAATTATTGCATGTTTTAGATACTATCTAGCTTCATTCTGTCACTCTGTCATGGCCATGCTGTTGCCCATAATTTTGGCATAATGGTGCGTTTAAGCAGCCTCAGAGGCATCCATGCATGCTGCCCCTGCTGTTTCCTGTCCATTTCCGTGGTGTTTCCATCCTTTTCTGAGGTTCCCAGGTGTTTGGCCAAGCTTCCCTGTGCAGAGCCTTGGTCCCCTTGAAAAATGCTCGAGTCTCCCATTGACTTCAATGGGGTTCGTTATTCGAGACGAGCACTCGAGCATCGGGAAAAGTTCGTCTCGAATAACGAGTACCCGAGCATTTTAGTGTTCGCTCATCTCTAATCTAAACCCTTCTTGAAGCTCTCTGCTGTACCTGCTGTGTCCAGCCCCTGAGGGAGGCATGCTATTCCGCAGATTGACAGTTCTCATAGTAAAAAAGCCCTGTACCTCTGGTGATTAAACCTTAATTTCTCCAAACGGAGACAGTGCCTCCTCATCTTTTGATTTGATTTAATCTGAAACAATTTATCACCATACTTTTTGTGTGGACCATTCATATATTTATATAAATTAATCATGTCCCCTCGCAGTTGTCTCTTTTCCAGACTAAATAAATCTAGTTGTTTTAATCTTTCCTCATAACTGAGACCCTACAAACCCCTTATCATTTTTGTGACTCTTCGATGAACCCTCTCCACCTCCAGCAGATCTTGCTGTTTTTATCTAATATACAGATGTAATGCTTTTCTATGCAATATATTAGATCTCAGTCAGGAATCTAAAAGAAAACTATAAATTTTCTGTACTAGAGATTTTTCTCATGGTCGTGAATGGGTCACATAAAAGCAGTCCTATTATCACAATGGCATACATAAAATCTGGTACCCCATTTTTCAGCTGCAGCAAAAAGGTTATAGAATCTTTCCGCTCTGACAAGTTAATATACATTTCAAATGGGGCATGAAATAATTTTTAGACAGCAGTTCACATACAGCAATGTATTAAAATATAATATATACATAATATAACATATATATAATATGTGTTAGAATTTCAAGGGAAACACCAGTAACACCATGACTGCAGGGCTGCCTTCTCCTTCTGAACAATCCTCACATTTAGATGTTATGCTGCTCGCCTCGATGTAGCACTTATTATTCACTGAGTAGAGATTATACCTTAGGTATGATGGATAAGAAAATAACTAATTATATTTTCCATAAATATGTTGATTGTATAAAGGATTTTTTTTTGTAAAACAGATCAAGTTGCTATGAAAATTTGCCAGTTAATGGGAATCCTTTACCATTATTTTTACCATTGCATTTAAAACAGCAGAAACAGCTACCATGTAAAGCAAAAATATGCCTTACTGTGGAGAAGTAGGCACACTATGGCCCACATTTATTAAAGTGTATGCACCAGTATTCTGTCTGACTTTGCACATGTATTTATGAAGTGTTTGCACTGTGTCCGCTGTGCCACAAAATTCTTCACTGAATTGGGCGTTCAGGTACACCACAAAGCCCCCTAATTTGTGATACATGATGCCTAGTGCAGCTGTGCCCCAGTCACGTGCAACAAATTTTTGATACAGACACTTCTTAAATTCCTGTGCAAGCAGTTTCCACAAGAAAGAACGTGCAAAGTCCAAAAGAAAACTGGCGTAAAGCGCTTAGTAAATGTGCCCCTGTGTGTTTTGTGCACATAGAATAGCTCTGTGGTTTGGAAGGTTCCTGTCAGACTCTGCTGTGCCCTCTGGGCTGGCTCACTGTGGATGTACCGGATCCAAAGAATAGTGAAATATTCTTGTTGCAATATGGGTTAAAAATCTTTAATCCTAATACTCACAAAAAGGACAAGCTAAAATGGCCTTCATAAAACATTTAGCTAAACATGTCATTCTTAAGTGGCGTTTGCATGTATGTCCAACTCAAGTTTTGCCCATATGGCTTCATCTAGGGAAAAGACACCATCTTGTTAACATAACCTACCTATATAAAATGCATGTAATTACATGTTTTTTACAAGAACCGTATGAAAGCATCCTATGATTTCAAAACATAAAGATGTTGATCACCCAGGATTGCCTGTTGAGTTATCACACCCTCAGTTGAACTCGCACAGAAAGTTGTGCACTTTTTTCTGTAGTCTGATAACACAACCCCACACGACTTGACCGTTACTTGATGACGGTAAGGTTTAGACCTCTTTGCAGTCCAGTGATCCCTGACATCCGGATCCATGTTCTTAGCAGTAATGTTTAAAATTATTTATTTACTCTGCAATGTTAAAGGGAACCTATTACCTCATTTTCACATATACAGCCAGTGACAGGTTCCTATAGAGCCCTGCTAACTAACTGACTGAGGCATAGGCTTTCCAATGGACAACCAGACGTTGCTCTATGAAAATAATCCAAAGGAGTTTATTTTGAAAGTCATATATAACATAGCAGGTTCAATAGACACCAGGCTCTTGTAGTTCCACAGACCAGCAGAAGACAAACCACAAATCTCCACAATCATAATCCCCCAGATTGCTGGTCAATAACACCTTTTATAGAATTGAAAATTCCCACAATTCTCTGCAGTTTACCCTATAAAACACCAGAGCTGCTGCTGGCCTGCCTCTTATAAGGTAAGAGTAGACACACCATGCTGCAGGTAAGTAGTACAGAACATATATTGCATTGTGTTACATTGTAACAGCACATTCCAAGGTTTTGGTACATAGCTCCCAGGTGGTGATACTAGACAGAAGAGAATAGAACATTGGGTGGTCAGCCTAATGAGAGAAGTAGAATAAGAAGTCATTCATAATCATTCACACAGAAGTTTACCAAACCAGGAAACTAATGTACCACAACTAGAGTTACAGAAAACCAGTTTTTTAGCAAACTATTCCATATGCGTGTATCTGACCACATAAAGTCACAATGGCCTCCATGGAGGATAAAGAGGAGTAGAAGTCCATGGAGGCTGCTGTGATTTCATATTATCACATACATGGTCTACAGTTTGCAATTGTTAGAAGGCTACAGAACCCCGATGATGTTACTCAGGCCTCACAAGACCTTCCGTCTAAACTCTACAAGCCAGATCTAACTTGACAAAGGTCGGGATTACCGAAACTTTGTAATATTTGATCTTTTATTCAAACTTCCTCTTGGGAAGTTCCTTATGGTGAAGTCTATACTATGTGAAATACTCACTAAAGTAAAATAAGAAAGAAAATATTCTACTTCTGTGCCATAGTTTATGATTGAATATGGATTGGATTAAGAATCCCACATTGAGCACGACCGCTACAGAGTTTGCGGTTTCTCCTAGATACTCAGGTCACATGACATGAATGTAACACAAGGCACCGTGTAAAAAAAATTTCACAATAGTGCTTATTTACTAAGGGTCCACGGATCCCATTTCCATCTGACTTCCCAACGTTTTTGGGCTTTGCACCGCTGGGACAGGTATTTAGAAGGGGATTGTGTCACATGTGATCAGATTTTGGCGCAGTGGCACATGCGACGAATCGGGGGGCGGGCTGTTGGATAATCCCACTGATTCTGACTGAACGCGGGATTTAACATTTAAGCTGTGTTGCATTCAATGCACTTACATACACCAGGAAGAAGAAGGTGAAGTCCGGCGGAACTTATTGGGGAAGCGACACATGCACGATATCGGGCACACAATGTTAGTGAATCACGGCACAGTGCGTTCAGGTCGGACAATGCACATCGAGGAACGCGTCAGGGACATGTAAGTAAATGTGCCCCAATATTTCCTGTAAGCAACTAGAGCTTTATATGTCTATAGTTGAATATTAAACACCGAAAGGAAAACGGGGGTGAGGTCAGTGGGCCACCGACCCCAAACCTCCCAAAAACCAATACACATACAGGAACAAAAGAAACCAATAACGAATATAAACAACCAAGTGGTTAAAAAATCAATTTCATTTTATTATTGTATATATATGATATTAAATGACAAACATAAATAGGGGAACTCACAGAAAAAATTGCACAATACCCAATGTAAACTGTAGTATATAGCAGCAAAGGGCTCCCTGTCACGCCACAGTAAGGCAGCTCATAGTGATGCAAGGAATACAAAGTTTTATATAAAAGTCACAAATAGAATTACAATGAATAAAGGGAAAGCCACATGTTATGCATATAAATAAAGAGATCACATACAGACCGTCGGTAGTGTTCAATGACCCCGACACGTGTTTCGCCAGAAAAACGGCTTCATTTGGGGGACTACTGGGCAAGAGGAGGATACTGCTTAAAAACAATGGCCATCCAATCAAAGATCGGCACATAATGGATTAAGATTAGAGATGAGCGAACATGCTCGTCCGAGCTTGATGCTCGTTCGAGCATTAGCGTACTCGAAACTGCTCGTTGCTCGGACGAATACTTCGCCCGCTCGAGAAAATGGCAGCTCCCGCCGTTTTGCTTTTTGGCGGCCAGAAACAGAGCCAATCACAAGCCAGGAGACTCTGCACTCCACCCAGCATGACGTGGTACCCTTACACGTCGATAGCAGTGGTTGGCTGGCCAGATCAGGTGACCCTGGGATAGACTAGCCGCTGCCCGCGCTGCTCGGATCATTCTGTGTCTGGATGCCGCTAGGGAGAGAGCTGCTGCTGGTC
This sequence comes from Engystomops pustulosus, assembly GCF_040894005.1. Taxonomy (NCBI): domain Eukaryota; kingdom Metazoa; phylum Chordata; class Amphibia; order Anura; family Leptodactylidae; genus Engystomops; species Engystomops pustulosus. The sequence goes on along the minus strand of NC_092416.1, from coordinate 114,673,998 downwards.
AGGGAAAGCGTTAGGGTGTTCTATTAGCTTACTGTTAGGCAGGAGTGATTCTCCAAGAACCCAACAGCCCTTCTTAGGGCTACAATAACGTTCTACTTTTTTTTTTTTATTTGCATCTAGTACCATTTTGTGAGGAATTAGCAGGGGGACTTGCTACCGTTGTGTTTAGCTCTTAGTGGCACACATATCCACCTCAAACACCAAAGTGGGAAAATTTAGTAGGGGTTGGATTTCAATTAGGCACAGTCTGCCATTTGTCCTTTTTTATTTTACGTTTATTTTGTTTAATAACTCAGCGTCATCTCATCTGGCATAGTAGTGTGCTTTCATACTTGGCTAGAAAATAGCCATAGGAGAATCCAAACGGCTTACGCCTACAGTAGCGTTATATATTTGATTTCTGGTTGATCTGCTGGTGGCTGTACTTGCTGCAGTGCATCTACTAGCCAATTGTGAGCAATTTGTAGTGAGACTTGCGACCGCTGTGTTTTGCGCTTAGTGACGCACATATCCATTGCAAAGACCGAAGTGGGAAAATTTAGTAGGGGTTGGATTTCAATTAGGCACAGTCTGCCATTTGTCCTTTTTTATTTTACGTTTATTTTGTTTAATAACTCAGCGTCATCTCATCTGGCATAGTAGTGTGCTTTCATACTTGGCTAGAAAATAGCCATAGGAGAATCCAAACGGCTTACGCCTACAGTAGCGTTATATATTTGATTTCTGGTTGATCTGCTGGTGGCTGTACTTGCTGCAGTGCATCTACTAGCCAATTGTGAGCAATTTGTAGTGAGACTTGCGACCGCTGTGTTTTGCGCTTAGTGACGCACATATCCATTGCAAAGACTGAAGTGGGAAAATTTAGTAGGGGTTGGATTTCAATTAGGCACAGTCTGCCATTTGTCCTTTTTTATTTTACGTTTATTTTGTTTAATAACTCAGTGTCATCTCATCTGGCATAGTAGTGTGCTTTCATACTTGGCTAGAAAATAGCCATAGCAATAGGATAGCATTGTTTGGTTTTAAAAACTCAAAAACACAAAAAAAAAAAAAAACACAAAAAAAAGTTTAAAAAAAATTAAAGCTATAACTCTCATTTTAAAAATGTTTAACCCGAGGGCTAGGGGTAGAGGACGAGGGCGGGGACGTGGGCGTCCAACTACTGCAGGGGTCAGAGGCCGTGGTCCTGGCCGGGGTGAGACACCACCTGCTTATGAGGGAGCAGGGGAACGCCGCAGAGCTACACTCCCTAGGTTCATGTCTGAAGTTACTGGGACTCGTGGTAGAGCACTGTTGAGGCCAGAACAGTGCGAACAGGTGATGTCGTGGATTGCTGACAATGCTTCGAGCAATTTGTCCACCAGTCAGTCTTCCACGCAGTCCACCCATGTCACCGAAATCGCCACTCCTCCAGCTCCTGCACCTCAGCCTCCTCCCCCCCAGTCTGCCCCCTCCCAGGAAAATTTGGCATTTGAACCGGCATACTCTGAGGAACTGTTTTCTGGACCCTTCCCACAGTCACAAACCACTTGTCCGGTTGCTGCTGAGCAATTTTCCGATGCCCAGGTTTTCCACCAGTCACAGTCTGTGGGTGATGATGACCTTCTTGACGTAGTGGAAGTGTGTAAAGAGGTGTCCGACGATGAGGAGACACGGTTGTCAGACAGTGGGGAAGTTGTTGTCAGGGCAGGAAGTCCGAGGGGGGAGCAGACTGAGGGATCGGAGGATGATGAGGTGACAGACCCAAGCTGGGTTGAGAGGCCGGGTGAACACAGTGCTTCTGAGACGGAGGAGAGTCCTCGACCAGAACAGGTTGGAAGAGGCAGTGGTGGGGCCAGACGGAGAGGCAGGGCCAGAGCTGGTGCATCAGCGCCAAATGTGTCAACTAGTGAAGCTCCCGTGGCGAGGGCTCTTGCGGCGAGGGCTAGATCTTCAGAAGTCTGGAGGTTCTTTAAGGAAACACCGGATGACCGACGGACTGTGGTGTGCAACATTTGCCAAACCAGGCTCAGCAGGGGTTCCACCACTACTAGCATAACTACCACCAGTATGCGCAGGCATATGAATGCTAAACACCCCACTCAGTGGCAACAAGCCCGTTCACCTCCGGCCGTGCACACCACTGCTCCTTCCCCTGTGTCAGCTGATAGTCAGCCCCCTGCCCAGGACCCTGCCACAAAAACCCCATCGTCGCCTCCACGATCCTCCACAGCATCCACCAGCGTTCAGCTCTCCATACCCCAGACGCTGGAGCGGAAACGCAAATATAGTGCAACCCACCCGCACGCCCAAGCCCTTAATGTGCACATCTCCAGATTGCTTAGCCTGGAGATGCTGCCCTATAGGCTAGTAGAGACCGAGGCCTTTCGCAACCTCATGGCGGCGGCCGCCCCTCGGTATTCGGTCCCCAGCCGCCACTACTTTTCCCGATGTGCCGTCCCAGCCCTGCACCAGCACGTGTCAGACAACATCACCCGTGCCCTGACCAACGCCGTTTCTGACAAGGTCCACCTGACCACGGACACGTGGACGAGTGCTGCCGGGCAGGGCCACTATATATCGCTGACGGCACATTGGGTTAACTTGGTGGAGGCTGGGACCGAGTCTGACCCTGGGGCTGGTCATATACTGCCGACGCCGAGGATTGCGGGGCCTACCTCGGTCCAGGTGTTTCAGGCCTACTATGCCTCCTCCTCCTCCCACCCCTCCTCCACCTCCGAACTACCATCCGTGGGCACGGCGCCATCAGTCGGTAGCTCTAGGCACAGCAGCAGTGCCGTTGCTAAGCGACAGCAGGCGGTGCTCAAACTGCTGAGCCTAGGCGATAAAAGGCACACCGCCCAAGAGCTATTACAGGGCATCACGGCGCAGACTGATCTGTGGCTGGCACCGCTGAACCTGAAGCCAGGCATGGTTGTGTGTGACAACGGCCGTAACCTGGTGGCGGCTCTGCAACTCGGCAGACTGACACATGTGCCATGCCTGGCCCATGTGTTAAATCTGATAGTTCAGCGTTTCCTCAAGACATACCCCAATCTGTCAGATTTGCTCACGAAGGTGCGCCGCATCTGTGCGCATTTCAGGAAGTCCAGCACAGATGCTGCCACTCTCAGGGCAGCGCAGCGCCGCCTCCAACTGCCCGCTCACCGACTGTTGTGCGACGTGCCCACGAGGTGGAATTCAACACTGACCATGTTATCCAGAGTTTACCAGCAGCGCCGAGCCATTGTAGACTGCCAGATGTCAACTTCCACCAGAACTGGTAGTCAGGTCAGTCAGCTTCCTCAAGTCTACAATGAGGAGTGGACGTGGATGTCTGATATCTGTCAGGTGCTGAGTAACTTTGAGGAGTCAACACAGATGCCGCCATCATCAGCCTCACCATCCCGCTGCTTGGCCTGTTGAAAAACTCTCTGATCAGCATGAAGTCGGAAGCTTTGCGCTCGTCACAAGAGACGGAGGAAGAAGATTCCCTTGTTGATAGCCAAAGCACCCTTAGGTCTGTTTCTCAGCGCATATCGGAGGAGGTGGAGGAGGATGAGGAGGAAGAGGAGGAGAATGTTGGCGAGACACAAGAGGGGACCATTGTTGAGTCCTTCACTGTTCAGCGTGTATGGGCAGAAGAAGAGGAGTTGGAGGAGTTGGAGGAGGAGGAAATGGACAGTCAGGCCAGTGAGGGGAGTGAATTCTTACGCGTTGGTACTCTGGCGCATATGGCAGATTTCATGCTAGGCTGCCTATCCCGTGACCCTCGCGTTCAAAGAATTTATTCCAGCACAGATTACTGGGTGTTCACTCTCCTGGACCCACGGTACAAGCAAAATCTTTCCACTCTCATCCCTGCAGAGGAAAGGAGTGTGAGAATGCATGAATACCAGCAGGCCCTGGTTCACAAGCTGAAACAGTATTTCCCTTCTGACAGCGCTAGCGGCAGAGTGCGTAGTTCTGCGGGACAAGTAGCGAGGGAGAGTAGGCGAGCAGGCAGCTTGTCCAGCACTGGCAAGGGTACGCTTTACAAGGCTTTTGCCAGCTTTATGTCACCCCAGCAAGACACTGTCACCTGTCCCCAGTCTCGGCAGAGTAGGGCTGATCTTTACAGAAAGATGGTGAGGGAGTACGTAGCTGACCATACCATCGTCCTAAATGATCACACAGCTCCCTACAACTACTGGGTTTCAAAGCTGGACATGTGGCACGAACTGGCGCTGTACGCCTTGGAGGTTCTTGCCTGCCCTGCCGCTAGCGTCTTGTCCGAGCGGGTTTTCAGTGCAGCTGGTGGCATCATCACCGATAAGCGTACACGCCTGTCGACTGACAGCGCTGACAGGCTGACGCTTATTAAGATGAATAAAGCCTGGATTTCTCATAATTTCCAATCTCCACCAGGTGAAGGAAGCTCAACCTGAATAATTGATCCACTCCTCCTCCTCCTCATTTTCCTCCTTCTCCTCCTCTTTGTACAGTAAAGCAGAGGAAACTGGCTATTTTTTGACAGGGCCCACTGGCTCTAGCTATAGTACTTTATGCATTCAATTTTTCTGGAGGGCCACCGACCCGGTCCTCTGTTTTAAACAATTTTTGGGAGTGCCACATACAGGCACTCAATCTATTCAATTTTTCTGGAGGGCCACCTACCTGCTCCTCTGGTTTGAAAATTTTTTTGGACTGCCACATACAGGCACTCAATCTATTCCATTTTACTGGAGGGCCACCTACCTGCTCCTCTGGTTTGAAAAATTTTTGGGACTGCCACATACAGGCACTATCCAAATTAAATTGTCTCCATAGCAGCCTCCACACGTTGTCTCCATTGCTACCTCCAAAAGTCGTCCATATAGCTGCCTCCATACATCGTCCCTTTATCAAACGAGGTGTGTCAGGCAGAAATTTGGGTTGTTTTCATGGATTCCACATCAAAGTTGTTAACTTTGTCGCCACCCTGCTGTGTTATCCACAAAATATACTGGCAAACTTTTATCATTTACCAATATTATTTCAGCGCTTCTTGCGCATCTGTTTACATTCCCCTCACCCGGCATATCCTAAACTTATAAGAACGCTACTACACTTGATCTTATACAAAAGGTTCTTAGAAGTGCTGTTTGGGGAGTAGCCTAGAGACAGGGGCTTGGATTAGCGAAAGCTCGCCTGGCAGCGGAGCGCCAGCTCCATGCGCATCAGCCGCTTCTTGCGCATCTGTTTACATTCCCCTCACCCGCCATATCCCAAACTTATAAGAACGCTACTACACTTAACTTGGTGCAGGCTGGGACCGAGTCTGACCCTGGGGCTGGTCATATACTGCCGACGCAGAGAATTGCGGGGCCTACCTCGGTCCAGGTCTCAAAGGCCTACTATACCTCCTCCCAACCCTCCTCCACCTCCTCCTCCTCCAAATTACCATCCGTGGGCATGGCGCCATCAGTCGGTAGCTCTAGGCACAGCAGCAGTGCCGTCGCTAAGCGACAGCAGGCGGTGCTCAAACTGCTGAGCCTAGGCGATAAAAGGCACACCGCCCAAGAGCTATTACAGGGCATTCCACATCAAACTTGTTAACTTTGTCGCCACCCTGCTGTGTAATCCACAAAATATACTTGCAAACTTTTATCATTTACCGATATTATTTCAGCGCTTCTTGCGCATCTGTTTACATTCCCCTCACCCGGCATATCCTAAACTTATAAGAACGCTACTACACTTGATCTTATACAAAAGGTTCTTAGAAGTGCTGTTTGGGGAGTAGCCTAGAGACAGGGGCTTGGATTGGCGAAAGCTCGCCTGGCAGCGGAGCGCCAACTCCATGCCAAGATCCAACTAACATAGTTTTAACTGCAGCACCTTTAATCTACTACTAGTTCACTGCCTCCATACATGGTCCCCTTATCAAACGAGCTGTGTCAGGCAGAATTTTGGGTTGTTTTCATGGCTTCCATGTTAACTTTGTCGCCACCCTGCTGTGTAATCCACAAAATATACTGGCAAACTTTTATCATGTACCGATATTATTTGAGCGCTTCTTGCTCACCTCCTTTGGTTCCTCTCTGCCACCCATTGGTTTGAAGCCTGAGTCCATTTAGGGTATGTCGCCATGCCACTCTCTAGCCTGCTGCCGCTGCCTCTGCATGCCGTCCCCTATAGTGTCAGGGTCAATTATTGCATGTTTTAGATGCTATCTAGCTTCATTCTGTCACTCTGTCATGGCCATGCTGTTGCCCATAATTTTGGCATAATGGTGCGATTAAGCAGCCTCAGAGGCATCCATGCATGCTGCCCCTGCTGTTTCCTGTCCATTTCCGTGGTGTTTCCATCCTTTTCTGAGGTTCCCAGGTGTTTGGCCAAGCTTCCCTGTGCAGAGCCTTGGTCCCCTTGAAAAATGCTCGAGTCTCCCATTGACTTCAATGGGGTTCGTTATTCGAGACGAGCACTCGAGCATCGGGAAAAGTTCGTCTCGAATAACGAGTACCCGAGCATTTTAGTGCTCGCTCATCTCTAATTAAGATAAAGCACCTGAGCTGCAAAAGACCGGGTAGGGAGATTCTCGGCATACCGCAAGTAAAACCCGTGACGTCATGGTATCGCGAGACGCGTGAGTACCGGGCTAAACCCTCGGTATCACTATTATAACGCAATTCTCGCGAGACTACGGAACATGGTGATCCTCGGGACAAGGAATGAGAATACCTGGGTAAGTATATTGAGGAAGCATATAATAGAAGCATATTTCAAAATAGAAATGAAGGGACACATAATGTATGTAATCGTGATGTGCAAGGAACACTATAATGGGAAAATGTGTAATGTGCAAAGTGTGATGTAAACGTTATAGCATAAGTGAAGATGTCAATGTGTACAAAATAGATACGGGAAAGAGTGAAGGACAATAAGTCAAACCATAATACATATGTGTATAAAAAGGTGTAAAAAATGTATATAAGACACATGGACCATATACATACATAAACAACATGACAAATTCTAATCATAAAAGTTATATCAATATAGCACAGGCAAAGTGTACAAAACAAAACCAAAATGGGCAAATGCGACAAATAAGTGGTACCAAATACACGCTTGCGAGTGCGAAAGTGCAAGTGAAAAAAACGTGACAAAGCATGCAATTGAAAAATATATTTATATACATATATATATATAAAATATAAAATAATGAAATCACAAAAAAAAAAGGGGGAAGGGAGGGCCATGGCAAAAGAAGGGAAAGGGGAACTTTCAGTATGGATGGAAGAAGACGTCTAGAGTCCCGGATGAAGGCAGCAGGGCCAATGTCATGGATGGAAAAGCATACAAGATCGGAAAATCGGATGGACGGCCACTGGAACAATACAATAAAAAACAGAACAACATCATAAAAACAAGTAATAGAGAATGGATACATAATACTGTCTCCAATTACTCAGCAAACGATCCAAACCACTAAAAATAGAAGGAGGAAGGAATAAAAAATGGGTGTATATATATATATATATATATGTATATATATATATATATATATATATATATATATACATACATACACATACAATATGTGGAACCCAAATACTATAAAAATGGCGCAAAGCTGAGGTTTTCATTTAACCCATAGGGGGAGATGGTATTTAATATAAAAATCCATCTAGCCTCTTTTTGTGCTAGAGTGCGTTTCCCATTACCCCCTCTGCCATCCAAAAGGACACTATCAATACCCCTTACCTTCAGGAGAGAGCCATCACAGTCATGATGTTGCTTGAAATGTCGTGGAAGGGTTTTCAGAATGCTGTCAAATTCTGCATCTTTAGCTGATTCAATGCCGAGGACATGTTCTCTAATCCTTCTTCTCAATTCCCTTGATGTAAGACCAACGTACGATAAACCACATGGACAAGTCGCCAGGTATATGACCCCTACAGTAGTACCGGTAATGGAGTGAGTGATCTTAAACTTTTTCCGCTGGGATGCATCCCAAAAGTCAGTAGAGTTTTCAACATTCGGGCAGGCTACACATGATCCACACGGACGACATCCCCATTTGGGTCCCCTAGATCCAAAGGCTTTATTAGGTACCTGTCCCCTATGGTAGCTTTTGACTTATTGATCTCTCAAATTCCTAGATCTTCTAAATGTGATAGAAGGTTTTTTGGGAGATATTTATCCAAAATAGGATCTGCCCTTAGAATAGACCAGTGTTTGGTGAGAATAGATCTAACCTTCTGATTTTGAAAATCATAAGTAGTGATGAATCTCACTACCTGCTAACAGGCTTAGCTGTTAACAGGTCAGCCCGTTTTGCTTGTTTCGCTCGTTGATATCCTCTCTCAATTGATCTTTTGGAATATCCCCGCTCCTCAAAACGTGATCTCATGTCACTTGCCTGTTTCTCAAAATCAGTATCCGTGGTACAAATTCTGCGAATTCGCAAAAATTGTCCAACAGGTATGTTGTCAATCAGATTTTGTGGATGTGCAGAGGAGGCATGTAGGAGAGCATTTGTTGCGGTTTCCTTTCTGTATACATCACATGTCACCAGGCCATCATCTCTAACTCCAAATAAGACGTCCAAAAATTCAATGTTGTTTCTGCCCATCCTGTAAGTCAGTTTAATGTTGATGTCATTTTGATTCAAAACCTGCATAAACTCATGCAACTCATTTTCAGTGCCCTGCCATACCATCACAACATCATCTATATACCTGGACCACAGGTGTACCTTCTCAGCATGCCGTGTAGGGTTCACCAAAAATACAGTTTACATTGGGTATTGTGCAATTTTTTCTGTGAGTTCCCCTATTTATGTTTGTCATTTAATATATATATACAATAATAAAATGAAATTGATTTTTTAACCACTTGGTTGTTTATATTCGTTATTGGTTTCTTTTGTTCCTGTATGTATATAGTTGAATATTATAAGACAGTCCCTAAGCACAAGGAGGCAGCTGGCAGTCACATTAATGGGGTGTGGTTCACTGCCAGCCTGGGAGAGAGAAGAGTCAGAGCCAGGAGATATGAATCAGCAAAGTGAATTGCTATATCAGAAAAATGAACCACCAGCAATTACAATGGTGTGTCCCTTGTGCCTATAAACTAGGTATAACAGACAAATACTGATGTCTAAATTGAAGCAAGGAAGCACCAAGTCAAAAGATGCAAAAGGTGAAGTACAAAATATCTAATGCCGATGGTGCACATGCCCGCTGGCCCCAAACCTGAGTTGGAAAAAAAGTGTATCAGTAACCAGGTATACTGAGGGGAGGACAGTATCCCACACATGTGATGGAAGGCACCCCACGCGTTTTGTCACAGCCATGCGACTTCCTCTGGGGTAAGTGCCTAAGATGTCCTGAGAGCCAGCTTTTATAGTTTTATAGTTCCCTGGTGAACCCCCCCCCCAATCAACAGAAAGCAAGCTGTGAAGAAAATCAAACCGTGCAGATTCCTTGACGCGCCAGGTAAGTTCCGGATACCCAGAAGTGCTTTTCCAAATGAGGTCTCACGACACAAATAAAGTTATGCACATGCACAATATTATAGATTTATGTGCATGCACTACGTGACAGTGGAAGGTGGCGCCCCATATTTGATATACACGATGCTTGTCCTAAGTATGCTCACGCGCAGCAAAGCAGGCACACGCATAATAGAGTCCAGAAATCCACAATCAGGGTGTCTGAAGCCATCTGCCTTAAGTTCACCTTAGAAAATGTGCTAGCACACAAAGTTCTGTGCGACCAAAAAGGTTTTGTAGCAAAACCTGACGAGGTATAGCTATCCAGTGAGTAAAAATTAATATAAATCCTGGTTTGTCCCCTAAAATATATATCGTGCGCCCCACAATTAGAAGCAACAATGTTACTGAGAAGGGATGCTCCAGGTATTAATGAGGATCTTTTATTTTCAGGTTTTTATAGACCACATTGAAGAGTATTCTTTTTCCGTCTACTTCTGTCACCTGGTTGTTAAAGTAGGTATATAGATGGTTTATAATTTTATCATCCCAAAAAGAAATACATATAAAAAGGATAGAAAAGAAAAATATTTTTTTCCCTCACAATAAATGGTTTCATTTTTTTTTAAATTTCTGGGCTTTTTCTTTTTTCCCCTTGTAGTCATGGGACCCATATGTTCCCCCTAATCTGCACTTTTATCACAATTATGTAGCACTACTTAAAACATGTGATTTAATTATAATATATATATATATGTATATATATATATATGTATATATATATATATACATATATATATATATACACCAATATATATATATATATATTTTTTTTTTTTTTTCATTTTGTGTTTTATTATAGAGACATCAGTCCAAGTGATCTCTCATATCCATTTCAGTTACTCTTACACCTAGGTGAACCACCTCACTGTGCTCCACCTTCATATATATTTTGGAAGATATAGCTGTGACACCAGAACCGTTTGTGATCTGACAACTTTGACCTTTCTATTGGACCCTGTGGATATAATATGTATATTATATCCACTAACATATCTTATCAAAGTATTAATGATACATATATGTTCAACTTACAGAGTTTGAGAAAGGCCCTGGGGCCGAAACATCACACAAGTTACTGCTGTAATGCACTACTTTAAAGATATTAAAAACGCATGTTAAAACTAATCCGAGTGCGTGGTCCCAAGCTTACTGTACTGTATATGGGGTTGGATCTCTGGATTTTGATGTACCATATATACTCGAGTACAAGCCTAGTTTTTCAGCACAAAATTTGTTCTCAAAAACCCTAACTTGGCTTATACTCGAGTCAAGAAAAAAAATGGTCAAAACTCACCTTTTCAACGTCACCTGTAGATCCTATGTTTGATTTAATACTCCAATGCTGCCGCAGGTCCTTTTGATCCCCTGCAGACTTTTTTGCTCCTCTTCAGGTCCCTTTGGGATGCCGGCGGTTCACAAACAATTACGTCGGCAAGCAGCTGTCGTAATTCTGTGTGCCGGCTGAGTGCGAAGACCTGAAGAGGAGAGGAAGAATCCGAAGAGGACTGAAGGACCCGAGGCAGCACCGGAGCATTGGAGACAGACTGGGCAGGCTATATACTACAGGGGCTGGGCAGGCTGGATACTACAGAGGGCCGGCAGGCTATACACTACAGGGTCTGGCAGGCTATACACTACAGGGGTCATGTTAATGATGTAATGGCTTTTTCCGTTCTGTCATGGAACGTCAGAGGTCTGGGAGGGGCGCGGAAGCGAAACTTAGTTTATGACCTACCTCTATTACATGTCTCCAGGAGACACTTTTGACCCCAACCAATACAAGATGTCTTAATAAAGCGTGGATACAGTGGTCGGCCCATTCCACCCATACCACACATTCCCGTGGCGTGTCTCTATTGGTACACAGGTCAGTTTGATGGAAACCTGGCATAGTAAAAAGGGACCCTGAGGAACAATATATATTTATGCAAGCCCAAAGAAATTGTGAGGCTCTCACAGCAATGGCTATGGGAAAGGCATCGGGTACATATGGCCTGCCCCTGGAAATGTGGATAAAATATCAGAAGGAATTACTACCTGCCATACTAGCATTGTAACAGACCATGTTTGATAAAGGTGTCTTGCCAGACTTATTTTATGATGACACTTTTGTGGTTATTCTTGAACCAGATATATGAATCATATAGACCCATTTCGCTTTTGAATATGGATTACAAAATCTTTACTAAAGTCTTGGAAACGCGTCTAAACAAGGTGTTAACATCCTTAGTACATAGTGATCAGTCCGGTTTCATCCCAGGTAGGAGCACCTCAGATAATCTGAGACAAGCCCAGATAATATCACAGCTGGGATATACCAGGCAGGAGGATTGGGCCTTGGTCTCGCCGGATGCTGCCAAAGCCTTTGACTCTGTAGAGTGGAATTATCTCCAAGCAGTTTTGGATAGTTTCGGGATTAGCATAGAGTTTAGTAAATTGTTTTCCCTTCCCAGAACCCAGACCAGTTGTGTCCTTGTATCCTCTGATAGGGCTAGTGAAATCCCCAGGGCCAGGAGGTATTTTATCCACAATTAGTTCCTTTCTCATCAATGCTAAAGTGCAAGGTACAACTAAAGGCTGTCGCCTCTTTGACTGAACTTATTCCTGAAGTTAAAAAAGAAATAGTATCGGAGATTCTGGAATCACACCAATATGTCTCTCCATCTGTAAACAACAAATTAACTCAACTGTATATCATCCATCAAAGATATTTGACGCCTCTCCGCCTATACAAAATGGGGAGGCTGGTGTCCCCGCAATGATTAAAATCCTCTACCGCGCCAGCAGATTTCTGGCACATGTCATTATACTTCCTCTGTTACTGAGACCCTCTCTAAATTGTTTTCCAAGTCATTGCCTACCACCCCTCTGATATGCCTTTTCGGCATCCTAGACGAGGAAAATTGGTCTCATCCTGAACAAATACTACTTAGAGAAGTTCTATTTCTCTAAGTAGGCCAGAAAATCTATTGCCTTGTGGTGGATGGGGGACTCACTTCCCACCTGCTCACAATTGAAGAAACTGGTCAACCTAATTGTCCCATGTAACAAAAGACTTTATAAAAATAGGGGACACCTGGAGAAATTTAATAAAGGAATGAGGACATGGTGTGATTCCCCTCTGACATCTTATACCACAACCAAATAACACTGTAATATCAGATAATAGTGAAATGCAACCTGATTCGCTGTCAGGTGCCGAATGCCTTAATTTCAACTTGCACTATGTGAGAAAAGCTCTGCACCCCCCTGGATCATATAACCTAAGATGCTGTTAAGAGGGCATGTTGGTTTAATTGTTTTTCCGTTAGTGAACATGGCGCGGATGATACTATGAGCGACTATGTGCCATGGTTACTTTGTTGATTCTAATGTATTGCAATGTACAGTTATGTACGTATATTGTTCAATAAACAGTTTAAAAAAAAACATTTAATAGGAAATATAAAAAAATTTCACATTTTTAGTTATTTGTCTATAAACAAACACATGAAATAAAAAAATCTGTCCTTCCTACACAAATGATATCCATCTGTTCCTGATCACTGTAGGTGCTAAGAGTCACAGGGAGGTACCATGACAGATATATGGTGGGGATGTATGCTCTTCCATAACGTCTGGAAAACCAATATAACTAGAAACACAGGATACGACTGGCACTGCAGTCCTACCCTAACCAGAAGCAATGATCCTATTATTGTCTGACAAGCTCTAATATAAATATAAGAAATCCCTAACTCTTTCACACTACTATATCTATTATCCCCAGGAAATAAAAATCTAATGCACCAAACTCTCTTGAGGAATTATTCACAGACGTAGCTTTAACCAAAAGAATGGAGGAACTCATCACCCAATCTCCCAACGACCGATCCCAGTTCTCTGCAACCTGGCTCCTCTGGTACATGCGCTTACACTTGTCCGCCTATAGAGAAATACAATACGGAACCCTTCGCAGTGCTGTCTGCAGCCCCAAGCTACCCACCTTATTATTTTATTCCTCTGCAGTTGCTTTTGATGCTTGCTGTGTGTGCTCTAGAGAGGAGCTAAACAGTTAGTACTGAACAGCTGACATGTACTTACCCCTTGGATCCTTTATAGCTCCAGGAACTGTACTGCCCTGGATCCTTACGCCGGCACATACAGTCAGCATCAGAAGCCAGGGGAGAGCAAGAGATATCGTGAGTGGTGAGCACATTTCTTACATGCTCACGCTGCCTGGCCTCTTGCCCCATAAATCTCTGTAGGCTGCAGCCTGAGGGACAGGTTATGCAACCCTGACTTAGACTTGTAGGTACAAATGAACTTTGGTCACAAATAGAGATGAGCGAGCACTAAAATGCTCGGGTGCACGTTATTCAAGACGAACTTTTCCCGATGCTCGAGTGCTCGTCTCGAATAACGAACCCCATTGAAGTCATTGGGAGACTCGAGCATTTTTCAAGGGGACCAAGGGTCTGCACAGGGAAGCTTGGCCAAACACCTTGAAACCTCAGAAAATAATGGAAACACCACGGAAATGGACAGGAAACAGCAGGGACAGCATGCATGGATGTCTCTGAGGCTGCTTAATCGCACCATTATGCCAAAATTATGGGCAACAGCATGGCGATGACAGAGTGACCGAATGAGGCTAGATAGCATCTAAAACATCCAATAACTGACTCTGACACTATAGAAGACGGCATGCAGAGGCAGCGGCAGGCTAGAGAGTGTCATGGCGACATTCCCCTAAATGGACTCAGGCTTCAAACCAATGGGTGGCAGAGAGGAACCAAAGGAGGTGAGCAAGAAGCGCTGAAATGATTTCCTATGTGAACAAAAGGTTGACGGTATATTTAGTCGATAACATAGCATGGTGGCGACATAGTGACCAAGTTCCATAACGTATCTGGTGAAACACCCGAACACAGCTCGTTTGATAAGGGGGCGACACGTGGAGGGAGCCATGGAGACGACTTCCATGATTAAGAGTGACAGTATGGGGCATCCGTATTGCTTCTATGATTGAAACTGCAGGTCTCCAGCATGGCGGCGACAGATGCGCCGAGTTCCATTATGTATCTGGTGAAACACCCGAAAATTCTGTATGGTGGCAGTAAAGTAGTAGTAGATTAAAGGTGCTGCAGTTAAAACTATGTTAGTTGGATCTTGGGATGGAGCTGGCGGCCCGCTGCCAGGCGAGCTTTCGCCTGTCCAAGCCCCTGTCTCTCGGCTCCTCCCCAAACAGCACTTCTAAGAACCTTTTGTATAAGATCAAGTATAGTAGTGTTCTTATGAGTTTGGGTTATGGCGGGTGAGGGGAATGTAAACAAATGAGCAAGAAGCGCTGAAATAATATCGGTAAATGATAAAATTTGCCAGTATATTTTGTGGATAACACAGCAGGGTGACGACAAAGTTAACAAGTTTGATGTGGAAGCCATGAAAACAACCCAAAATTCTGCCTGACACAGCTCGTTTGCTAAGGGGACGATGTATGGAGGCAGTAAGGTAGTAGTAGATTAAAGGTGTTGCAGTTAAAACTATGTTAGTTGGATCTTGGGATGAAGCTGGCGGTCCGCTGCCAGACGAGCTTTCGCCTGACCAAGCCCCTGCCCCTCGGCTCCTCCCCAAACAGCACTTCTAAGAACCTTTTGAATAAGATCAAGTGTAGTAGTGTTCTTATAAGTTTGGGTTATGGCGGGTGAGGGGAATGTAAACAGATGAGCAAGAAGCGCTGAAATAATATCGGTAAATGATAAAAGTTTGCCAGTATATTTTGTGGATAACACAGCTGGGTGGCGACAAAGTTAACAAGTTTGATGTGGAAGCCATGAAAACAACCCAAAATTCTGCCTGACATAGCTCGTTTGCTAATGGAAAAATGTATGGAGGCATCTATATGGACGACTTTGGGGGCAGCTATGGAGATAATGTGTGGAGGTAGCAATGGATACAACGTGTGGAGGCAGCTATAAAGACGACGTGTGGAGGCTGCTATGGAGACAATTAAATTTGGATAGTGCCTGTATGTGGCAGTCCAAAGAAGTTTTCAAACCAGAGGAGCAGGTAGGTGGTCCTCCAGAAAAATTAAATAGATTGAGTGCCTGTATGTGGCAGTCCAAAAAAGTTTTCAAACCAGAGGACCGGGTGGGTGGCCCTCCAGAAAAATTAAATACATAGAGTACTATAGCTAGAGCCAGTTGGCCCTGGCAAAAAATAACCAGTTTCCTCTGCTTTAGTGTACAAAGAGGAGGAGAAGGAGGAAAATGAGGAGGAGGAGTGCATACATTATTCAGGTTGAGCTTCTTTCACCTGGTGGAGAATGGAAATCCTGAGAAATTCAGGCTTTATTCATCTTGATAAGCGTCAGCCTGTCAGCACTGTCAGTCAACAGGCGTGTACGTTTATCGGTGATGATGCCACCAGCTGCACTGAAAACCCGCTCAGACAACACGCTAACGGCAGGGCAGGCAAAAACCTCCAAGGAGTACAGCGCCAGTTCGTGCCACATGTCCAGCTTTGAAACCCAGTAGTTGTAGGGAGCTGTGTGATCATTTAGGACGATGGTATGGTCAGTTACGTACTCCCTCACCATCTTTCTGTAAAGATCAGCCCTACTCTGCCGAGACTGGGGACAGGTGACAGTGTCTTCCTGGGGTGACATAAAACTGGCAAAGGCCTTGTAAAGCGTACCCCTGCCAGTGTTGGACAAGCTGCCTGCTCGCCTACTCTCCCTCGCTACTTGTCCCGCAGAAGTACGCCCTCTGCCGCTAGCTCTGTCAGAAGGGAAATACTGTTTCAGCTTGTGCACCAGGGCCTGCTGGTATTCATGCATTCTCACACTCCTTTCCTCTCCAGGGATGAGAGTGAAAAGATTTTGCTTGTACCGTGGGTCCAGGAGAGTGAATACCCAGTAATCGGTGCTGGAATAAATTCTTTGAACGCGAGGGTCACAGGATAGGCAGCCTAGCATGAAATCTGCCATATGCGCCATTGTCCCAATGTGCAAGAATTCACTCCCCTCACTGGCCTGACTGTCCATTTCCTCCTCCTCCAACTCCTCTTCTTCTGCCCCTACACGCTGAGCAGTGAAGGACTGAGCAATGCTACCCTATTCTGTCTCGCCAACATTCTCCTCCTCATCTTCCTCCTCCGATATGCGCTGAGAAACAGACCTGAGGGTGCTTTGGCTATCAACAAGGCAATCTTCTTCCCCCGTCTCTTGTGACGAGCGCAAAGCTTCTGACTTCATGTTGACCAGAGAGTTTTTCAACAGGCCAAGCAGCGGGATGGGGAGGCTGATGATGGCGGCATCGCCGCTGACCATCTGTGTTGACTCCTCAAAGTTACTCAGCACGTGACAGATATCAGACATCCACGTCCACTCCTCATTGTAGACTTGAGGAAGTTGACTGACCTGACTACCAGTTCTGGTGGAAGTTGACATCTGGCAGTCTACAATCGCTCTGCGCTGCTGGTAAACTCTGGATAACATGGTTAATGTTGAATTCCACCTCGTGGGCACGTCGCACAACAGTCGGTGAGCGGGCAGTTGGAAGCGGCGCTGCGCTGCCCTGAGAGTGGCAGCATCTGTGCTGGACTTCCTGAAATGCGCACAGATGTGGCGCACCTCCGTGAGCAAATCAGACAGATTGGGGTATGTCTTGAGGAAACGCTGAACTATGAGATTTAACACATGGGCCAGGCATGGCACATGTGTCAGTCTGCCGAGTTGCAGAGCCGCTACCAGGTTACGGCCGTTGTCACATAAAACCATGCCTGGCTTCAGGTACAGCGGTTCTAGCCACAGATCAGTCTGCGCCGTGATGCCCTGTAATAGCTCTTGGGCGGTGTGCCTTTTATCTCCTAGGCTCAGCAGTTTGAGCACCGCCTGCTGTCGCTTAGTGACGGCACTGCTGCTGTGCCTAGAGCTACCGACTGATGGCGCCATGCCCACGGATGGTAATTCGGAGGAGGAGGTGGAGCAGGGGTGGGAGGAGGAGGAGGCATAGTAGGCCTTTGAGACCTGGACCGAGGTAGGCCCCACAATCCTCTGCGTCGGCAGTATATGACCAGCCCCAGGGTCAGAATCGGTCCCAGCCTCCACCAAGTTAACCCAATGTTCCGTCAGCGATATATAGTGGCCCTGTCCAGCAGCGCTCGCCCACGTGTCCGTGGTCAGGTGGACCTTGTCAGAAACGGCGTTGGTCAGGGCACGGATAATGTTGTCTGAGGCTAAGCAGTTTGGAGATGTGGACGTTGAGGGCTTGGGCGTGTGGGTGGGTGTCACTGTACTTCCTCTTGCGCTCCAGCATCTGGGGTATGGAGAGCTGAATGCTGCGCATGTGTATCTGCTACTAATTAGATGTTTACATGCTATATTGTAGTGCTTTGTTATAACTGTGTTTTTACTCTATTAAATAAAAAATTTTTATAGCCTACAAAAGGTGCAAATGAGGAAACTAAAATCCTGGCAGCTGCAGGGTGCTCCTTCCCTTCTGCGCCTTGCCGTGCCCCCATAAAACAAGAAACAACCATATGTTGGGGGTCTCTGTACTTGGGAGAAATTATAGAACAAATTGTATGGTGGGTTTTCTCTTTTTATCTTTTGGAAATGTGTAAATTTTAGGGCTAAAGCAACGTATAACCGGCACAATTTGACCATTCTAAATTTCACCTCCATTTTGATTCAATTACTATGAAGATCTCAAGGGGTTAACAATCTTCGTAAAAGCTGTTTCTGATAAATTATCCAGACATTTCAAAAATTATGAAAATGTAAAGTAGACAAATGGGAAATGTTATTCAGCAATTTATTTAGGTGGTAAATCTATCTGCCTGAAAACACAATGATTTTGAATTTCGAAAATGGCAAATTTTTCATTTTTCTTTTTTTTTGTTAATAAACGCAAAACTTATCAGCCAAAATGTATCATTTACATGAAGTACAACATGTGGGGAAAAATCTCAGAATAGTGTAGATAAGTAACAGAGTTCAAAAGTTATAACCATATGAAACAACGCATGTCAAAATCCAAAAATTGGCTTGAGCTTTAAGCTACAAAATGGCTGCGTCCTTAAGGGGTTAAAGAGAAAAATTTCCCGTTTAATATCATATAAGAAACACGTTGTAAAATTTTTAGTCTGGAGTGGAATTGGCATTTGAAAATCACATTTCTGACTGAAACTTCAACGTGTGGCACCAGTTTCCATGGCTCCAAAAATGTAGCCGTTTGAGGTGTGCCCCTCCCTTGATGTCTTTATAGCCCTATAGCAGTCATGAAGGGCTTAAAGTAAAGTAAAAAAAAATTCTGTTGTGCTTTGTACTGGTGCAGAGAATAAGTAAAACAAGTGCACATAGTTTGTACAGTATATAAAGTTTGTGTTTGTGTCAATGCAAAAATATTGCAAAATCACTTGGGTATGTTGAAATATTTCAAAGTAATTTCTAACAGTGAAATGCCGAGGGCACAACTTTACTTTTAATTATTATGTTTCCTGAATTTACATAGGCCACTCCAATGAAGAGAGGTTTTCGGACATTGCGGACAAATATTATTGAAAGCAGGCTTCATTTTTTTTCATTTTCCCCTCTAAACCCAGGGTGAATTTTCAAGATCTTATTTTTCTGTCTGCAGAGCAAAATGCTGTGTGGTTTCATTAGAAATGTGAGGATTGCTATGCACCTATTTTTCATTGTCTTATGGAGGAAGTCCATATTGGCTGGTTAACAGAGGAGGAGCAGAGGGAGAAGGATGGCCTGGAAAGGAGAGCACCTGGGGGTATGGCGAACAGGAGAGTTGGTCAGATATGATAATATGCTCAGTAGCTTGAATTAATACTGTGGCAGTTTAGCTATAACCTGTTTCTTCTGGCTATGTTGCTTATGTCTGTAAGACCATAACTTGAATTCTAACTGCTGGAGAACCTGCTGCTCCCTGCTCACTCTAGTCAGGTGTGAATCCTTTAAAGCCACTGGAGGCATATTAAGGACGTCTGTGTTTTGATGTCATCGGGGAGTGGCAACCTATTCCCATGCAGGCCTTGGGTGATACAAAGACCGAGGCTGCCTAGTTTTAGTTTATTGTACTAGATGATGTGGAAAATCCCCATATAATGCCAAACTGTAGTATGGCAGTATACGGTTGGATCATTCAGACAACCCAGGGGTCCAGTAGCCCAGGGGGTCTGAAAAATATAAAAAAAAAATAAATAAAAAGTAAATAAATAAATAAGAAATTTTCTTTAACCTCTTCATGCTCCATGATGCTCCAATACAGACAGGGCCGGATTATGGGGCAATGACGCCTGGGACGTGTGCTCCTGGCCTCCACCACTTTGCCCTTAAAGGGGTCCCCACCAAATGTGGGCGATTTGCCCGTTATTGCTGAGGGCTGTATATAGTGATTACTAGGAGCTGTATATATTTATTACCGGGGGAACTGTATATAGTGATTATTGGGGGCTGTATACAGTGATTACTAGGCGCTGTATATAGTTATTGCTGTGGGGGCTGTATATAGTTATTGCTGGGGGGCTGTATATAGTGAATACGTGAATGCTGGTAGGCTGTATATAGGGATTACTGGGGAGCTGTATATAGTGATTGCTGGGGGCTGTATATAACTATTACTGGGGCTGTATATATTGATTGCTGGGTGGATGTATATAGTGATTACTGGAGGGCTATATATAGTGATTGCTGGGGGGTTGTATATAGCGATTACTGGGGGGCTGTATATAGTGATTACTTGGGGCTGTATATAGTGATTGCTGGGGGCTGTATATAACTATTACTGGGGCTGTATATATTGATTGCTGGGTGGATGTATATAGTGATTACTGGAGGGCTATATATAGTGATTGCTGGGGGGTTGTATATAGCGATTACTGGGGGGCTGTATATAGTGATTACTTGGGGCTGTATACAGTGATTGCTGGGGGGTTGTATAAAAAGATTACTGGGGCTGTATATAGTGAATACTGGGAGCTGTATATAGTGAATACTGGGAGCTGTATATAATTATTACTGGGGAAGCTGTATATAGTTATTGCTGGTGGGCAGTATTTAGCAATTGCTCTATCCTGCCGAGACTATATTCAATAAGGACCCCCACCAGATTTTGCACCCAGGGGCCCCACCAACCACAATACAGCCATGAATACAGAGCATAAAACTAATAATACTGAAGACCCCCAGAGCAGACCAAAACTTTATAAATATTCTCCTTTCCAGGCTCATCTTCTGCTCCCTGCACTACACAGCATCTTCTTCTCATCTCCATGTGCCACTCTGTGAATGTCTCATGCTGGTTGTATGGGCTGCCATCAGCACCAAAACTGTGCCAGGAGCAGGAGAGAACCTGAGAGCAGTACAGTAATTACCTAACACTTCTGGGTCCTCTTCTGCTTCTAGGGCCGTTCTTCTCAGTGTCCTTAACCCTGCAGATACAACCAGTGTCAGGAGTCAGCACACAGAGTGAAGTGGCAGGAGAGGACCGGAATTAGTGAGGACACAGAGTAGAGTGGCAAGAGAGGACCAGGGAGCAGAGAGGATACAGAGAGGCAAGAAAGGACCCAGGAGCAGTGAGCACTCACCGCAACCCAGCCTTTTGCACCAATGAACGCTTCCACAATGAGCGCAGCATAGAGGCAGAAAAGTAATTGATCCGGATGGTGATCATTTGTACCGGTGCTGGCGCTGGGCCTGGGTGTGTATCACACCTAGTAGATTTTTAAATGACCTGCCTCTAAGAACACGTGAGGTTCAAGACCAATGAATGCTGATAACTGACTCCTGTGGATCAACTTCTGTGAGTCATCATGTACCATTACGTTTACTTAATATGCTGATAATGGGGCACATTTACTTACCAGTCCCTGGCGCATTTCCCGATCCGGAACGTCCGAGTGGAATGCATTGTGCCAAGATTCACTTAGATCATGTGTCCGATTTCCTGCATTTGTCGCTTCCCCAATCAGGTCTGCCGGAGTTTACCTTCTTCTTCTTGGTGTATGTAAATGTAAATTGTCTTGCGACACAAATTTAAAGTTAAATCCCATGCTCAAACCGAATCCGTCAGATCGTCCGAAGGCCCGCCCCCAATTTCTGTCACCTGAAAGCTCCAAAATACGATCGCTTGCGACACAACCCCCTTCTAAATAGCTGTCACAGATGCGCTAATCCCGAAAATTTCCAAAATCTGATGAAAGTGCGTTCTCCGGACCCTTAGTAAATAAGCCCCAATGTTTCATATATGATGCTAATTACATAAATTTGGTGCTATGAAGATACCACACAGAACATTGTGTTTTTGTTTAGACCATGTGGAATACATGTTTTTAAAGTAAAAATTTAAAAGGTTTCTCGGTTAACCTCTTAACGCTCAGCGTCCGATATATCGGACGCTGAGCGCAGTGACTTAGCGCTCAGCGTCCGATATATCGGACGCTGAGCTGATGCCGGTTCAGCTCAAGATCTGAGCCGAACCGGCATCGGGAAAGACGGGGTGCCGGCTGTGACTGATAGCCGGCACCCCAGTGTAACACCCGCGATCGGAGTTGTCTCCGATCGCGGGTGCTTAACCCGTTAAATGCCGCGGTCAGCGCGACCGCGGCATCTAACATGTATCTGGGGGATCTTTCCCCCACGATCGCCCCCCCCGAACCGTTTTCGGGGTGCGCCGATCGTTGCTATAGTAACTCTGGGGTCCGATCTGGACCCCAGAGTTACCTGCAAGAATTGCCAGTAAGATGGCGTCTGTGACGTCATCTTACTGGCACAGTGCCAGCCTATGCAAGTGCATAGGCTGACACTGATAATACTCTGCAATACATCAGTATTGCAGAATATTATCATGAAGAAGCAATCAGATGATTGCTTCTTCATGTCCCATGGTATAAAAGTGAAAAAGTAAAAAAAAAAGTTATTCAATAAAAAAATAAAGTCATAAATCACTAAAAATGCCCCAAACCCCCAAAACATATAAAGAGACATATAACTCAAAAAAAAAGTCTAAATCATAACACAAACCCCACATATATAGTATCACCACGTCCGTAACAACCCGTAGAATAAAAGTAAATCATTATTGAACCCGCACGATAAACGCCGTAAAAAAAAACTGTTATAAACCCTCCAAAAATTATGATTTTTACCTTTTCAATCCCACAAAAAATGCTATAAAATGTGATCAAAAAACCATATGTACTGCGACATGATACTGGTGCAAAGTACAACATGTCCCGCAAAGAACAAGCCATCAACCAGCTCCGTAGCCAAAAAAGTAACAAAGTTATGCCACTTGGAAGACGGCAATACATAAATGATAGATTTTTCCCCACATTAGGGTTTTGTTTGACAAATTTAGTAAAACGTAAGAAAATATATTCATGTCTGGTATCCCCGTAATCGTATCAACCCATAGAATAAAGATAACATGATTATTAGTCTATACGGTGAACACCAAAAAAAAAAGAAGTAAAAAATCCAGTACAGAATTGATGCTTTTCTACTCCTGTCCTCAAAAAACGTTCCTAAATTTTCAACAATAGGTGATACAAACCCCAAAATGGTAACATTGGAAAAAGCATCTCATCCCGCAAAAAAAATGGCATCACATGGCCCCAATAACGAAAAAGCGAAAATTTTATAGCCTTCAAAAGGGGCCAATGAGGAAAGTAAAATCCTGGCAGCTGCAGCGCCCTCCTTCCCTTCTGCACCTCGCTGTGCCCCCATAACACAAGTCACAGCCACATGTGGGGGGTCTCTGTACTCAGGAGAAATTGCAGAACAAATTGTATGGTGGGTTTTCTCTTTTTATCTTTTGGAAATGTGTAAATTTTAGGGCTAAATGAACGTATAAGGGAACAATATGACCATTCTAAATTTCACCTCCATTTTGATTCAATTACTATGAAGATCTCAAGGGGTTAACAATCTTCGTAAAAGCTGTTTCTGATAGCTTGAGGGGTGCAGATTTGAAAATGGGTTGGTTATATAGGGGGTTTTGATGCTAAATATG
The DNA here is from genome assembly GCF_040894005.1 of Engystomops pustulosus. Taxonomy (NCBI): domain Eukaryota; kingdom Metazoa; phylum Chordata; class Amphibia; order Anura; family Leptodactylidae; genus Engystomops; species Engystomops pustulosus. Next base: position 114,650,487 of record NC_092416.1, on the reverse strand, counting down.
TAAAATTTCATTCCAAACTGTATTTATCCCAAAAATAGTAAATTCTGAAAATCCGGAAAAGCGATATTCTATTTGCAAGCCGCGTGACATCAAAATAAATTATCCAGACATTTCAGAAATTATGAAAATGTAAAGTAGACAAATGGGAAATGTTATTCAGCAACTTATTTAGGTGGTAAATCGATCTGCCTGAAAACGCAATGATTTTGAATTTCGAAAATGGCAAATTTTTCCAAAAATTTATCATATTTTCTTTTTTTTTGTAAATAAACGCAAAACTTATCTGCCAAAATTTACCACTAAAATGAAGTACAACATGTGGGGAAAAAACAATCTCAGAATCGCTTTGATAAGTAACAGTGTTCAAAAGTTATAACCATATAAAGAGACGCAAGTCAGAATCCAAAAAATCGGGCTGAGCCTTAAGCTACAAAATGGCTGCGTCCTTAAGGGGTTAAGGAGTTTTCTTTTAAGTTCTCTGCCTCGATTTGGTTCAAGTTCATTTTTTTAATTGCACAAACTGAAAAGGAACTGGTATCATTTTTATGCATATTGTGAAAATGTTTTCATTACTGCCAAAATACTTTATTTTTATTAGTGATGTCTGATAAATTTCACCTTACTTTCAAGGAATTAATAGTTCATCCCACATATTGGACTCTACATGTATAGCATGAAATTAAACACAGACCAAGCAATCAAAACATATCCCCTATGGAAACAGAAGTAATGGAGAGTCCAATCTTTAATTTATCAAGCTATATTCTTTCTGAAGCACAAATAAAACTGCGGTCAAGTGCCTAGGTTTCTCACCGACAGCACCTTTTGATGTGTACCAAACTATTTTAGATCGACTAATGATGCCAACTCAATTGGCATACTACATTAAGACAACTACTAAGTGAATCATTGAAAGACAACACCAGGAATCTAAAAAATAAATTCAGGACAACAAATCCCTTTTTTTACCCAGTGTCCTCAAGAACTGCCATTATGGACGTTTTCTAAGAACGTGTAGAACAGGACTTGTTGACAATAAAAGAAAATACAGTACCATCACAATCTAATCTATCAAGATTATAATGGGTTACTCTCAAGGAACTTAAAGCTAATAAGGATTGGATGATACACCCACCAGATAAGAGAGGAGAAATTGTGGTTTTGAATGCTGGACTATTTAAAAAACTAAATGTAGAATTACTGCAGGATGAGGCCACATATTTGAAACTAAAAAGTGACCTTACAAATACTTTTGTCTCTGTTCTTAAGAAGTTGGTTGAAGACGGTTCACATTTGGGAGCCATTGACAAAAGAATCACAGATTGCCTTGTAGGGCAGTGCCCAGTGGTTCCAATTTTTCATTCACTCCCTAAAATCCACAAAAAACAATTTCCTCTCCCATTCAGACCAATAGTCGGAGGCATTGGTTCTATAAGTGAACATTTGGGAAAATGGGTAGATATACAACTGCAGCCACTGGTCACTGCACTACCTGGTTTCCTCAGAGACACAAAACATGTTATCAGTCTCTTGGATGGTAAAATATGGAACTATGATGAGTATTGGCTCACATGTGACGTAGAAGGGTTGTACACCTCCTTAGTACACGATATTGCACTACAGGTTTTAGGTGAGCATTTACACAAAAAAGTGATCACAATGATGCAACAACAAAATTTATCATGATGTCTCTAAATTATTTAATAAAATTCTATTATTTTGAGTTTGATGGAAAAATTTTTCTCCAAAAGTGCCTCCAAGGGGGCAAATGTTAGCCATCTTTGGCGAGCATTTATATGGCCAAATGGGAAGAACTAATTCTATTTTCCACAAATAATGCTTTGCTCCCCCAAATCAGACGGTGTGGAAGTATTATGGACGACCTCCTTCTGTTGTGGGGGACTGAAACAGAAACAACAGATTCCATATAATACCTTAATTGCAATGACATGAATCTGGAATTTACCTCATCCCTTCAAAAAAACCAAATTAATTATTTAGACATTACATTAGAAGGGAAACCAAGAATATCAATTAGTTCATATACTAAACCCACTGCTACAAATTCTATTTTGAAAGCAGATTCCTGTCATCTCAAACATGTAATTAAAAATATACCAACTGGTGAGTTAATACGTCATAAAAGAAATTGCACCAATGAAAATGTTTTTCAAACTGAAAAAAACAATTCGTTTTCAATAAGCTAACGAAAAGAAAGTATCCTATTTGGATCCTGGATCGGGCTGATAAAATGGTTTCTAAAATACCAAGAAAAAAATCTGATCTATGATCTTTCAAAAAAGAATACAGCCAAAAACAAAAAGAATAATAATTACATATTTTTTCCACTACATATAGTTCTGAATACCACCAAATAGTAAGCATAATAAGGAAACACTTACCTATTTTAAAAACAATAAATACCTTATCTTCATATTGCTGTAGTTATGAACTTGGCACATAGCCTGCCATCTTCAGAATCTAGAACTACTCCACCATAGTTAATATATTACCAAAAAAGAAACGGAGTTACAACGTTCATTAAAATCAATACATATAAATCTTTATTTTTTGACACAAGACAACACAAAATTGTACTGTCATTCAAAATGATGTAATTAATGAATTTTATGCAAAGGAAATCCAATACAAAAGGTCCAGTGAGACAGAAACCTCCTGACCACATGCCAGGGTATATTGCTGAGTTCTATAATAAGTACATCAATAGAAAGTAACAGACAAGTGTCCTACCCATTGTATGTCGTCTGTGGCTGCATCCTGGACTCCCCAACGCGCGTTTCACCCACGCTTCTTCAGGGAGTACGAAACTGACACTGGGAGGCTGGTTTTTATACATACGGACAGGTGGAATTGGCGCACACGCCGTGATCAGCTTCCGGGTCCGACTCATGCCCCACTTCCGGCAGCACGGCACTGGCGCGCATGCGCCGGGTCCGACAGCGCTATCGGGTACCCGGTCATGCACAGTACGCCACAATGCCGCCGGCTGGGACAGTAGCGGAGCCGCGCCAATCAGTGTGCGTGCGCGCCTCTGTCCATGGATGTCGAGATGTGTGTCGCTATGTTCTGAAAAAAGGGGTAAGGGTAAATAAGGAGGAGAGCGGAGGGACCAGAGATGGGAAATACCAGGAGAGTTTGGGGAAGAAAAAATGGGCCTTAAAAAAAGAAAGAAAATAGATTGCGCCCCAAAGGAGCAAGGGAAAAAGAAAAGAAAAGAAGAAAAGTGTCATATTGCTGGTTATCATTCTTCATTAACATGTGAGCAGTACTGTGATTATAATGTGCTTCAGTGAAACATATATCCTTGTGATCAGATTATGAGAAGAAAAGAAAAAAGAAAAAAAAGGGAAAAGAAGAAAAGAAAAAGAGGCAAGTAAGTATATTGAAATAGGTTGCGGTCCATTATATGCCTACAACATCATATATATAAAGTGCAAAGTGCGCAATAAAGTGACAGTGCTATAAACCAAATTGTCAAACAAATAAGAGCGCCTATGCTCCACTTCATGTTTGCATACCAATATTAGATCCAATGCTGGATCAAAAGACTTTTTTTCTTTTTATAAAAATATATAGTGAACTTTAAGAAGACAAGAAAGACCAAACTGTTATAAAAGACAAAAATTATATATAGTGGTGATTAAAAGACCCATTAAAACTCTATTACTAGACGCCTATAATATTCAAGCCTCTGTTTAAAATGTAGGTTGTGCAAATATGCTGCATATATCACAGCGCCTCTACAAAACCGCTTCTTTTGATGTCAATATTGGCTATCCTCCATCAGTGTATCCAATAAATGCCATCCTCCTATCTTCGTGGCATATAATGTCCTTAGTATAGGTAATTTTTCTTTCTGGTCCGAAGGACCACGTGGATATTAATTATTCTTCTGCCAATGTTCTCCCAGGATGCCTCTTCGTATGGTTCTTCTTCATTTTTTATGTATAACATCCGGCTGTTCCCAACGTGTTGTATGATAATTCTAAAAAGACAATACAAAATATGCAATTAAAATCAAATGGATGGTAGAGATATATCTAGCTATTATCTGCCCGGGATACCCTCAATTTATAGGAATGGAACAAAGCTGAGTGCCTCATTAAGACCGACTGGGGACATAGTCCCCAGTTGGACTATCCACCTACACTCCCTTTGTGCCAGGACCTTTTTCAAGTCTCCCCCTCTGATTCCACAATGTATTACTTCAATGCCTCTTACAGAAAGGCCTCTGGGATCACATCCATGGTGGTGGAAGAAGTGTCGCGGGATTGGTTTGAGTACTCTAGGGTTGGTCGTACTCTTCGCCTTGATGATGTCTCGGACGTGTTCTCTTACCCTAGTGCCTAATTCTCTTGCGGTAAGTCCCACATATATTTTCGGACAGCTGCATGTGGCATAGTACACAACCCCAGTAGTGTTACAGGAGATGTAATCTCTGATTGTGAATGTGCGTTGTCCGTCGGCTGAGTTGAACGTGTGGGAGCGTAGCATATTAGGGCAGGAGATGCAGTGACCACACGGGAAACTGCCGATCTTTTTTGTCCTCTGTCCAAAGGGATTTTCTATTTTAGGGATGTAGTGACTTTGCACTAATATATCTTTTAAGTTTTTACTTCTGCGAGCCGTTAGGAGGGGTTTTTCTGTTAAGATTGTTTTTAAAGTCGCATCAGTCTGTAGGACACTCCAATGTTTATTTAAAGTGCCCCATAATTCCTCCCATTGTTTATTATAAGTAGAAATAAAACGAATTTTTGAGTCCCCCTTTCCTTTCCTTTTAGTTTGTAACAGTTCTGTACGTGTTTGTTTTTTTCAATTGTAATGTCCAGAAAGTCGACTTTTTTTAGAGCTGTATGAATACGTTAACTTGATGTTAAATGAATTATTATTTAATTCCTGCATAAACTGAATCAGCTCAGTCTAAGTCCCCTGCCAAATTACCAAGACGTCGTCTATGTACCGAAGCCAGCACTGCACATGGGAAGACCGCCCGGCGCCGCCATCGCCAAAGATGGTTCTCTCCCAAAATCCTAGGAAGAGGTTGGCGTATGACGGCGCACAGGCGGCCCCCATGGCAGTGCCCTGCTTCTGCACATAGAACTGGTCTTTAAAAGTGAAAAAATTGTGGGTCAGAATAAAGGATAATAATTCCAATATGAGGGATTGCAGTTCTGTCTCCAGAGTACTTCCTGAAAGGAAGAATTTAGTCGCTTCCAAGCCGTCCTGGTGCCTGATGCAGGTATACAAGCTTTCTACATCGATTGTCACAAGCAACATGACGGCTTCGATACAGATCCCGTCTATCCTCAGTAGGGCGTCCATACTGTCCCGGACATAGGATGGCAGAACCTCAACTAGTAGTCTTAAATAATAATCTATAAATTTACAACTTGGGTCGCATTTTAAAAACAGATGACACACTGTCTAAAATTCTGGAAAATGGAGTACAGTGTGAACACAATTGTCTCCTAGCCAATATTGTAGTAATGAATCCCGAAAAAACACCTGGCTAGGTACCACTGGATTGTTCAAATGCGGACATGACATTTGTAAAAGTTGTAAACATGTTTCCACTACAAAAAACTTTTTTTCTTTTGCAACAAATCAACTATTTAAAATTAAACAATATATAAACTTCAACACATCATATATAGTTTATTTAATTTTATGCAATACATGTAAACTCCAATACGTGGGATGTACTATCAATTCCTTGAAAGTAAGAATTAGGCGACATTTATCAGACATCACTAATAAAAATGCAGTTAATATTTTGGCAGTATCAAAACATTTTCATGATATACATAAAAATGATACCAGTTCCCTTTCAGTTTGTGCAATTGAAAAAGTACTTAAATCAAATCGAGGCGGAGACCATAAAAGAAAACTCCTTAACTGAGAAACCTTTTGGGTTTTTACTTTAATAACATGTATCCCACATGGTCTAAACAAAAAACACAATGGTATTTGTTTTTATTTGACAAGTTGTATACATGTGCATAGTTCTGTGTGGTATCTTCATAGCACCAAATTTATGTAATATAGCAATGTTCAAATTACATTATATATGAAATATTTTCTGCATATTAAGTAAACATAATGGTACATGATGACTCACAGAAGTTGCTCCACAGGAAACCGTGGGAGTCAGTGATCAGCATTCATTGGTCTTGAACCTCACGTGTTCCTAGAGGCGGGTCATTTAAAAATCTGCTAGGTGTGATACACATCAAGCCAGTGGCCTTGTGCAATTGTTTACCCATTTTTTCTGTGTTTCAGCCTATGCTATGTATGCTTTTTAACTGAAGAATAAAGCTGGAATATATATATATTTTTAACCAATGCAGAAGCCGTAGTAGTTTTCCTTTCGTTTTCCAATTGTATGCCTGAGACCCAGGTTGTCCGTTGCAAACTGCAGAAGAGGTTGTGAATAAGCCAAAATTGTTAAGGTGAGCTGACTCTCTGTAATTATTGAGTCCCCTACATTGTACTGAGAAGACCCAATCAGGTTGAAACTGCGCTATCTACAGTTGGGAGTCTGTTCCTTCTAGAATAGATATAATGGTTTAGTTTTAATCCTGAATCATGTCATAAGGCCTCTTGTTGGTCATGCTTGATGTCAAGGGAGCTGCCTTACAAGCTGCCTTGACGCAGCTTGCATGTTTCTCTGTCATTAGTAAAATAGATATGGTCCTTGAATAGTGCTCATCCTCCATTATCAATTCATCATTGGGTATAAATCCGGTGCTTCCAGAGCAACAAGCCATGGGTATAAAAAAAACCTCAAGGCAGTCCTAAACAGGAAAAAGGAAGCCTTTAGGAAAAAAGACAAGGTGGCCTTGAATATACTGTAATTATGAAAGAACTGATAACCAAGATTAAAAAGGGGAAGGAAGCTTCTAGGACGAAGTAACCAATAATGTAAAGAGAGTGTGGACAGGACTCAAGAAAATAACAGGACTAGACAAAAAAACAGAGCAGTACTCAGACATAAGTGAGCAGATGATAGATGACATGAACTTCTTTTTCAATCAAAAGAGCAGGAGGACAAAGCACGCACTGGAACAAGAGCTTGCAGAACTGAACAGATGCAAAGTAAACCAAAAGTCGTGGTACCAACAGTAAGCACAGGGGAGATACAAGACATATTGAGAGCCCTCAAAGTTTAAAAAGCTAGCGGACCGGATGAGGTATGTTCACGCCTACTCAAAATTTTTGCCATGGAGCTGTGTAATGTGGTGGCGGATTTCTTCAATCTTAGCTTAAGGCAGGTTCAGGTACCAGTGGTATGGAAAACCTTGTACATCAAACCATTGAACAAAATTAAGAAACCGACTAGCTCAAACGACCACAGGCCAATTGCTCTGACATCACATAATGAAGTCATACGTAAGAGTCCTGATTAAGCACCTAAAAGGGAAGGTGAAGGTCAACCAGAGATATTCAGGTTCAAAGTAAAAATATCAGGTGTGATTCTTATATATAAAAATCACTCCCATTGGCATTTTAACAGTTAATATCTCCATTTTCCTGAAACTTAGAAACACAAATTTAAATTCAGAAGTGAGATTCTATGTGTCACAGTACCAGAGATATAGCCCTCTGAAATGTGACCCCCCCCCCCCTTCAGATTCTTAGCCAACAGGCCACAGGGAGAATTTGCTGCACACAGGAGCTGCTGCACCTCACCTTTAATGGAAATATTCACTTTATATGTTACTACAGTTTGATAAGGAATAATATCAACTAATACTCATGTTTTTAACCCTCTCCTATCTAGAACTATCTAAGAGCACACTTTCTCTCTTATTGCCTTTTATTTCGTGATAGTTTTGATTTGCGAAAACTGATGATGAACATTCGATCCTCTTCACCTAACGAGGCTACATATTAACACCGCGACCCAGAGCATGTCCATAAAGCTATATGTAACACCAAACACACACACATGTTCTGGAATAAAGTTTTTATTTCACACCATCCTCCATTATTTACACCTATGTTATGACATTCTTATGAAACTTAGAGGGTTCCTTTATTGCGCAGCTAATACAATGGCGCACATCTAAAAGTGACTTGTTATCTCATTAGTTTGGTTTATGGATATATAGTTATTTATTTGGGTTACCATTGTGTAAGGGAGCACACAATGATAGATCTGTGTGAAGCTCAGTGCAATTTTCTGCAAAAATTTTTGGTGTCCCCTGTGGATTTACCGTTCCCATTGCTGCATATTTTGGTGAATACTGTATATACTGGCGTATAAGACTACTTTTTAACCCCTTAAAATAATGGCTACAGTGGGGGGTCGTCTTATACGCCGGATATACGGGGGCCGCACTGTGTGAGGTGTTTTTTTTCCCCGTCAGCGCGCAGAGAGCCGCTTCCTGGGACCGCCGCGCATGCGCGGCAGTCCGCCTCTCACAGTCATTAGAAGAGGCTTAGTACGCGCTGACGGGGCGGCGCGCTGTATGCTAATGCAGCCGCCCTGTCACAGCGGTCGGCGTCACAGAGCTGGGGGTCACAGGCGGCACTTACAGAAGCATGTTGGATCTTCATTAATATCGCAGCTTACAGTTATGATCACCAGGCACTTGCTCTCTTGTTTGTTTTGCAAAGTTTTAAGCAGACTTTTTTTCATTTGGGAGAGGGGTAGTCTTATACAGTGAGTATATACCAAATTCTATATTTTTAGGGCAGAAGTTGGGGGTCGTCTTATACGCCAGCATATACGGTATACAAAATATGTGGGGTATGTATGAACTCCTCACATCTTACTGTTTTAGGAAATTATATTTTCTTTATATAAGTATCTAGATTCGTACATATTTTAGAGGAAATTTTAAATTTTCATGCACTTTTTGCATTTTATTGCTGTTTGCTGAAAAGTTGCATGAAGGTGGTAGTGTGCATGAATTTAAAAGTTATTGTTGTTTACATGGTGATTTCTTGAAAATTTTTGACAGAATAGGAGCTTTTTATTCTGTGTGTGATATATTTTTAAACACATTTGTGGATAGCAAACAAATATGTCACAGTTTTTTGTTTTAGCATTTTTAGTAGTGTAAATTCTTGATGTTGAGTATTGTGATATATAGAAATCTGCTCACTTTGTGTTATTATTTTAAAATTCCTATTTGTGCGTAAACCTCCACTTAGATGTGACTTTTATGTAAAAACGTAAGTTATCAAGGCGTTTTCAATGCACTTTTTAAAAATAATTTGTGGTCAAATGTTAATTGCCAAATGCATCGCCTGGTTGTAAGCTTTCAAGGTTTTATGGGTGCCTTTACTTTTTAATCTGCTTTATTGCTATATTTTGCAGGTTGTGACTGTCTTAAAATTTCTAGCTGAAAAGCAGATATTTTGTTATTTCAGTTTTAGTTGTATTATAGTGGATTTATTTATGTGGACATATCAATATGTGGCTTTTGTGAACTCTACACATGTCCATTTATTACATTTAGGAGATGTTAAGGCACATTTTTGTCATCAAAGTTAAAATTTAAGTATTTTTGATAAAATCTATCAGTTTGAATCAAAATTGCATGAAGGCGTCTTTGTCTATAAACTCTTTAATGAAATTTTGAAAATGGGGTAAGTGCCTGCTTTCAGAAAATATGTGGTTTGCTGCAGTTTACTTCAATTCTTTTTGCTGTAATTTCATAATTTTATTTGTAAACATCAAAATTCTAAAAATTGCTCTTGCCAATAACGCGACAAAATATCCAGAAATTCCTGGCAGTGAAAGGGTTAATACCCCTTGGTTGAATTCCCGGGTGAAGATGCTTACCATCTATCATCTATCTGTCTAGTTACCGTATATACTCGAGTAGCAGCCGACCCGAGTATAAGCCGAAACCCCTAATTTTACCACCAAAACTGGGAAAACCTAGTATAAACCGAGTATAAACTCGGTTGGGAAATGCATTGGTCACAGCCCCTCGGCCAGTATATAGCCAGCCCCCAGTAGTATATAGACAGCAAGCTCCCAGTAGTATATAACCAGCTACCATGCCGTATACAGCCAGCACAGCCTGCCCCCTGTAGTATACAGCCAGCACAGCCTGCCCCCTGTAGTATACAGCCAGCCCAGCTTGCCCCCTGTAGTATACAGCAAGCCCAGTCTGCCCCCTGTAGTACACAGCCAGCCCAGCCAGCCCCCTGTAGTATACAGCCAGCCCAGCCAGCACTCTGTAGTATACTGCCAGTCCACCGAGCCCCCTGTAGTATACAGCCAGCTCCCTATGGTATACAGCCTGCCAGCTCCCTATAGTATGCACCCAGCCCACCCAGCACTTAAAAAAAAACTTATATACTCACCTTCCAGCGGCCCCGATGCTCAGCGCGGCTCCTCTTCTGTCTTCGGTCTTCTGTACAGCCGGAAGGGACGGAGCCATGTTATCTTTCTGGCCGACGCATACTATGATGCGGCCGCTGATGACATCATAGTATGCACAGGCCAGGAAGATAACATGGCCGCGTCCCTGCCGGCTGTACAGAAGACCGAAGAAAGAAGAGAAGCCGCAGGGAAGACAGAAGAGGAGCCCCGCCGACAACGGGGAGCCATGCTGAGCATCAGGGTTGCCGGAGGATGAGTATATAAGTTTTCTTTTATTGACTCGTGTATAAGCCGAGGTGAGGTTTCTTCAGCACATTTTTTTGCTGAAAAACGCAGCTTTTACACGCATATATACGGTATGTATCTCTAATCTGACCATTCATATATCTCGCTTTTTCTCTATCAATCTCTTCTACTGTATTTATCTCCCATATCTATCTACTATATATATAAAATCTAATTTATAGTTCTGCATCTAGAAATCTCTATCATCTTTCATATTTATCTTCTATCATAATAATTATAATTAATAATTCCTTTATTTATATAGCACACACAGATTATGCAGCGCTGCACAGAGCTTCCAGATCAGTCCCTGTCCCCATGGGGCTCACAATCTATTCAACCTACCAGTAGTGTGGGAGGAAACCGGAGAACCCGGAGGAAACCCACACAAACACAGAGAGAGCATACAAACTCTTTGCAGATGTTGACCACCACTGCAAGGCTGTAGTGATAACCACTGAGGCACATTGTCAGAACTCGCAAATTGTACTGATGGGATCAGGTTTCAGGCTTCTTCCTGGAAAACCACACCCTGAGCAGCCTGTGATTGACAGCTTCATTTTTGATGCTGGGAAAGCTGGTAGTGTCTCTGTAATCGTTTTGCTTGCAGCTGCGGTTTGAGTGATGGACGGCTGAGCCAGTCAGTGCTGGAGGTAGTGTCCATTTCTGCCTTAAATTCTGCCCAGCCCTTCATCTGGTGCTGGTCATTGCAGTCTGTGTATCTAGTGCTCTTGCCATTGCGTTTCTTGCTATTTTGTGTATTGACTTTTGCTTTGCCTACTGACCATTCTATTTGCTATACGTATCTGTACCTTTGCCACCATCTTGGTTTTGACCCGGTTTGTGTGACTCCGCTTGTATGTCTGTATCTGTTGTTGTTCCTCAGTATCGTTTATCTCCTAGTGTGACACCACCTTCCTGTCTGTCTTGTGTCGGTTTCTGTATCCAGTGTGAACACTGACCTATATCTGTATTCCGGTTACCTATCCGCTCCACCATCCAGCAGCCGCCAAACGAAGTAGGTTTTCCTGTCTTCTTGTAGGGTCACTCAGGGACCGTCAGATAGGTTCCTGATAGTGGGTTCGCCCTTTCCATGGCGGTTTATCTGCTTTAGGCAGGGCCTTAGCCCCCAGGGATGTCGCAGTGTGAGTTCGCCACCACTTACCTAGTCTGACAGATAGCGCCAAGCCAGGTTGTGGTTGCATGGTTGATGGACATGACTGACACACATGCTGCCCATCAATCTCTCTCATCTATCTCCAATAAAATTCTCCCATATTACAGTTTGTTTTACCATACTAAAGGGAGCCTCTTACTGACTGTGACTGGTCATAAAATAGTTTTATTTTGGGGCCCCACTTTTAGTTTTGCCAGGGGCCCCACTTTGTGTAGAACCGGCCCTACCCCTGTGACATTAATTATATTTAATTATATTTTTTAATAATTACTTAGTTTTTTTTATAATGCTATGTTATTATTTTAAGGTAATTCCCTAGCCCATTCTGGGCAGGGCAACTACCCTATTGTCAGGCTTGCAGGTGTGGATCCTGGGACCGGAGTCTAAGTGGTACCCGGTTTTCACCAGAGCCCGCCGCAAGGTGGGTTAGGCAAGCTGCGGCGTGGTACCACCAGGTCATTCCTCAGGCGTGACTTGTCTGCAGTGGCGGCCAAGGTAGAAGTATAGAGACGGCTGACAATCTCGTGATAGAAGTCCAGGCACAAGGTCAGGCAGGCGGCAGAGATGCAACGTCAGAATCCGGTCCAGAGTCAGCAACAGGAGGTCCAAGCAAAAGGGTACGGGAACACAGCACACAGGACAGCAACACGGAGGAACACCGGCACACGGGAACACAGAGGAGGTCAGGTAACACTGGAACACGGAGGAAGTCAGGTACACAGGAGACACAGGAACGCAGAAGACACAGGAACGCAGGAATCGCAGGCAAATCGCAGAATAGCTTTCTCTCAGGCTGTGAGGCACAAAGATCCGGCAAGAGTGTGAGGAAGGTGCAGGGTTTTAAAGAGGAAGTGATCAGCCAGTACACCAATTAGCGGGGACGCGCGCGGCCGGAAACTGGCAGCGATTCTCGAGCGGGGAGAGGTGAGTCGCGCCGGTACCGCGCCTGCGAGGCTCGGGGAGCACGGGTGAGCCCGCGACCCGCGATATGGGTCGCGGGACCACCCGTGACACCTATTATTCCCACGATTTCATCCCTCTAGGCCTTACTAGCCCGATTAACTTCAGGGGGTTTGTGTTGAGCTTAAAGTTTGGCCTGAAGTCCGGGTCCCGAACCAAATATTGTCAAGAAATTTGGAAGAACCAATGAATTTCTACCAACCCACTCATCACTACTGTACAATCTTTATTTGCGGGCTGTACATCTTTAGCTTATTTATGAGATTGCATTATATGAGATAGTGAGATTATAATGTTTGGAGAAAAAGAAAATCATTAATTCTTGTTTTGTATTTTTAGCATTTTTGGGGGAGGACTTTCATCATAACATAAAACCAATGTATAATCTGTATTCTATGATTCACTGCGATTACGGCGATACCTCATTTATATAGTTTTCTTTGTATTTGTTTTATTTTACTGAGGAAAAACTAAAATAGAGAAAATTAGAGATGAGCGAACAAACTCGTCCGAGCTTGCTGCTCGTTTGTGCATTAGCATACTGGCAACTGCTCGGTGCTCGGACGAGTATTTCGCCCGCTCGAGAAAATGTCATCTCGCGGCATTTAGATTTTTGGCGGCCAGAAACAGAGCCAATCACAAGTCAGGAGACTCTGCACTACACCCAGCATCACGTGGTACACTAACATGTCGATAGCAGTGGTTGGCTGGCCTGATCAGGAGACCCTGGAATATACCAGCCCCTGCCCGCGCTGCTTGGATCATTCTCTGTCTAGATGCCGTTAGGGAGAGAGCTGCTGCTGCTCAGGGAAAGCGTGAGGCCCCTTCCACACTTGCGTTGCAGATCACGTCAGAGTCTGATCAGGGAGCGATCAGGGTTTGGTCAGTGAAAAACGCACATTTTGCATCAGAGTGCAATCAGTTTTCAGTCAGAGTTTGTTCAGTGTCTCAGTTTTTCATGCACGTTTTCAATGCAATTTCAATGCGTTTTTCACGCGCAGAAAATGCGCGTGAAATGGACTCATAGACTAGTATGGTGCGTTTTTCACGCGCGTGACTTGCAAAAGTAGAGCATGTCGAGATTTAAACGTGCGTTAAAAAAAACGTGAGTGTGTGTGTGAAAAAAAATACAAGTCTGAAAAAGCCCATTGATTACAATGGGTCAGAGTGCAATGCAAGTTCTGCATGTCAAAAGCACGCGCAGAAAACGCGCGTGAAAAACGCAAGTGTGAAAGGGGCCTTAGGGTGTTCTATTAGAATAGTTTTAGGCAGGAGTGATTCTACAAGAACCCAACAGCCCTTCTTAGGGCTACAATAGCGTTATATTTAATTTTTTCTTTAATTTGCATGTGTGTGGGCTTGCCAGCACATTGGAGTGCAGCTACTACCATATTGTGACGAATTTGCAGGGAGACTTGCGAACGTTCTATTTACCTCTTAGTGACACACATATCCATCTCAAACACCTAAGTTTGACAATTTATTAGTGGTTTGATTGAATTAGGCACAGTGTGCTGTTTTTTTGTTTTTTTTTCAAAACCGAAAGGAGACCTGTCATCAGGTCTGTGTCACTATTTCTGTCATAACTACCTGTTGGAGCTGCTCACAAGTATCCATCCAAGCCTTTATCTAGTTATTTTATACATTAATCATTATAAAATCATCTATTATTTATTATGTAAATGAGGCTGGTCACATGGTCAGAGGCAGTGATGTTATCCCTGTTCCCCCTCCCCTCTCCTCCCCCTGCTCATGACTGAGTGTAATGTATAGTAAATAGAGATGAGCGAACATACTCGTCCGAGCTTGATGCTCGTTCGAGCATTAGCGTACTCGAAACTGCTCGTTGCTCGGACGAATACTTCGCCCGCTCGAGAAAATGGCAGCTCCCGCCGTTTTGCTTTTTGGCGGCCAGAAACAGAGCCAATCACAAGCCAGGAGACTCTGCACTCCACCCAGCATGACGTGGTACCCTTACACGTCGATAGCAGTGGTTGGCTGGCCAGATCAGGTGACCCTGGGATAGACTAGCCCCTGCCTGCGCTGCTCGGATCATTCTGTGTCTGGATGCCGCTAGGGAGAGAGCTGCTGCTAGTCAGAGAAAGCGTTAGGCTGTTCAATTAGAATAGTGTTAGGCAGGAGTGATTCTACAAGAACCCAACAGCCCTTCTTAGGGCTACAATAACGTTATACTTTTTTTTTTTTTTATTTGCAGCTAGTACCATATTGTGAGGAATTTGCAGGGGGACTTGCTACCGTTGTGTTTAGCTCTTAGTGACACACATATCCACCTCAAACACCAAAGTGGGAAAATTTATTAGGGGTTTGATTTCAATTAGGCACAGTCTGCCATTTACTTTTTATTTTATGTTTATTTTTTCATAACTCAGCGTCATCTCATCTGGCATAGCAGTGTGCTTTTAAACTTGGCTAGAAAATAGCCATAGGAGAATCCAAACGGCTTACTTACGCCTACAATAGCGTTATATATTTTATTTCTGGTTGATCTGCTGGTGGCTGTCCTTGCTGTAGTGCATCTACTACCAAATTGTGAGGAATTTGTAGTGAGACTTGCGACCTTTGTGTTTAGCGCTTAGTGACGCACATATCCATCGCAAAGACCGAAGTGGGAAAATTTATTAGGGGTTTGATTTCAATTAGGCACAGTCTGCCAGTTTCTTTTTATTTTACGTTTATTTTTTTAATAACTCAGCGTCATCTCATCTGGCATAGCAGTGTGCTTTCATACTTGGCTAGAAAATAGCCATAGGAGAATCCAAACGGCTTACTTACGCCTACAATAGCGTTATATATATTTTATTTCTGGTTGATCTGCTGGTGGCTGTCCTTGCTGCAGTGCATCTACTACCATATTGTGAGGAATATGTAGTGAGACTTGCGACCGTTGTGTTTAGCGCTTAGTGACGCACATATCCATCGCAAAGACCGAAGTGGGAAAATTTATTAGGGGTTGGATTTCAATTAGGCACAGTCTGCCATTTCCTTTTTATTTTACGTTTATTTTTTCATAACTCAGCGTCATCTCATCTGGCATAGCAGTGTGCTTTCATACTTGGCTAGAAAATAGCCATAGCAATAGGATAGCATCGTTTGGTTTTAAAAACTAAAAAACACAAAAAAAAAAAAAAAACACAAAAAAACACAAAAAAAAAGTTAAAAAAAAATTTAATTTATAACTTTAATTTTCAAAATGTTTAACCCGAGGGCTAGGGGTAGAGGACGAGGGCGGGGACGTGGGCGTCCAACTACTGCAGGGGTCAGAGGCCGTGGTCCTGGGCGGGGTGAGACACCACCTGCTGATGAGGGAGCAGGGGAACGCCACAGAGCTACACTCCCTAGGTTCATGTCTGAAGTTACTGGGACTCGTGGTAGAGCACTGTTGAGGCCAGAACAGTGCGAACAGGTGATGTCGTGGATTGCCGACAATGCTTCGAGCAATTTGTCCACCAGTCAGTCTTCCACGCAGTCCACCCATGTCACCGAAATCGGCACTCCTCCAGCTCCTGCACCTCAGCCTCCTCCCCCCCAGTCTGCCACCTCCCAGGAAAATTTGGCATTTGAACCGGCATACTCTGAGGAACTGTTTTCTGGACCCTTCCCACAGTCACAAACCACTTGTCCGGTTGCTGATGAGCAATTTTCCGATGCCCAGGTTTTCCACCAGCCGCAGTCTGTGGGTAATGATGACCTTCTTGACGTAGTGGAAGAAGTGTGTAAAGAGGTGTCCGACGATGAGGAGACACGGTTGTCAGACAGTGGTGAAGTTGTTGTCAGGGCAGGAAGTCCGAGGGGGGAGCAGACTGAGGGATCGGAGGATGATGAGGTGACAGACCCAAGCTGGGTTGAGAGGCCGGGTGAACACAGTGCTTCTGAGACGGAGGAGAGTCCTCGACCAGAACAGGTTGGAAGAGGCAGTGGTGGGGCCAGACGGAGAGGCAGGGCCAGAGCAGGTGCATCAGCGCCAAATGTTGCCCGTAGTCAAGCTCCCGTGGCGAGGGCTAGATTTTCAGAAGTCTGGAGGTTCTTTAAAGAAACACCGGATGACCGACGGACTGTGGTGTGCAACCTTTGCCAAACCAGGATCAGCAGGCGTTCCACCACTAATAGCTTAACTACCACCAGTATGCGCAGGCATATGAATGCTAAACACCCCACTCAGTGGCACCAAGCCCGTTCACCTCCGGCCGTGCACACCACTGCTCCTTCCCCTGTGTCAGCTGATAGTCAGCCCCCTGCCCAGGACCCTGGCACAAAAACCCCATCGTCGCCTCCACGATCCTCCACAGCATCCACCAGCGTTCAGCTCTCCATACCCCAGACGCTGGAGCGGAAACGGAAATATAGTGCAACCCACCCGCACGCCCAAGCCCTTAATGTCCACATCTCCAGATTGCTTAGCCTGGAGATGCTGCCCTATAGGCTAGTAGAGACCGAGGCCTTTCGCAACCTCATGGCGGCGGCCGCCCCTCGGTATTCGGTCCCCAGCCGCCACTACTTTTCCCGATGTGCCGTCCCAGCCCTACACCAGCACGTGTCAGACAACATCATCCGTGCCCTGACCAACGCCGTTTCTGACAAGGTCCACCTGACCACGGACACGTGGACGAGTGCTGCCGGGCAGGGCCACTATATA